>NC_086447.1:396325610-396665775 GCF_028390025.1 Pseudophryne corroboree | reverse complement strand
TAAATGACCATTAAAAAGTAAAAGTATATTTAATGATTGATTTTTACATAAGTTTCTTGGTTACCTTGCTATGCTCATACTTTGTTACTGAGTGATGTGTGTACAGTAAATGATGCACAAAAATAGCATGTAAAGTCATAACTGTTGTGTGTTAAGCACATTAATATATATTGCTTGTAAATAAATCATTACTTGGAATAGGAATGGTTTATATATTCTGCACTATGAGATTTAAAGGAACTGTTTTTGTACTCAGATATAGTAACTCTGTTTTTGTTTTCTCGTTTATTGTTATGTACTGTAGAACAAGATGAGAAACCTGGTGAAGAGTTACAATGATGTCTGCCACTTGAATGCTGAACGGAACCTCCAGCTGGAACGAGCAGTGTCTTTAGTGAACCAGTTCTGGGAGACATATGAGGAACTTTGGCCATGGCTGACGGAAACAGAGCAAATCATCTCTGAGCTTCCACCACCAGCTTTGAATTATGACACACTGAGACAACAGCAAGAAGATATAAGGGTAAGAGCTGCAAAAGAAGTGATGGCTTGTTGTGTGTAGTTTCAAAGAAAAGAGTACAAAATGTTTATTCCATTTTTACCTTAAATTGACAAATAGTTTTGCGTAATATTGTCGACACCGCTGCTGAGTTTGGGAACATTATTCAAGAGTGTGAGGATACAGTTTGTGTGACACTGTTTTGGATCTTGTTATTAGGTCAGAAATAACAATGTCGTTATTCATAGCGTCAACACCAGTAGGGTCATCAGTGTTTACATGATGAATGTCAACGTTATGACTATGTTAACATTCTAATGTCGACATTTTGAATGTCAATTTCTTATAAGTGAAATTCAGAACCCTGCAGTGTGCCTGAAAAGGGTGTGTGGCCTCATGACAAGGGCATGGTGTCACATGAAATGCCACAATCGCGAACCATGGCCTCATTTCCATCACTGTGAGGGCATGCCCAGTGCTGTGGGAGCTGCTGGCCATGTCTCCAGTCCATTTCTCATTGGAATAGATGCTCTGCAGGCAGCATCTACTCACCACTGTTCTGCTAACCAGAACAGCGAATGATAGGGGGCCCCTAACTCGCCACCAACACGGGATGCTGCAGCCTGCGGGTGGCACAGCGGGACAGTGTCCGATAAACAAAACTGTGCTGACAAAATTGGGACAGTTGGGGGGGTATGTATCATACCTAACCCTACAGAACACAGCATCTACTTTGTACTGTAGCTTTTATCATAGAGATGAGCGGGTTCGGATTTAACGCCAGAATTAACACAAGTTCGGTTTTATCCGGATTTTTCCTATCGGCTATCCAAAACACGTGACATCCGTGAGCCAATAAGATGCCGTTTTGAGAACCGAGTAAATCCGAGTAAAACCGAACCCGCTCATCTCTATTTTATCATGTATGGCATTTGTCTTGCTAACATAGGGCCTAATTCAAAGTTGATTCCAAAAGCAAAATCTTCCTCTAACGGGCAAAACCATGTGCACTGCAGGGGGAGGGGAGGAGGGATTTCGGGGCAGATATAACATGAGCAGAGAGAGTTAGATTTGGGTGGGTTATTTTGTTTCTGTGCAGGGTAAATACTGGCTGCTTTATTTTTACACTGCAATTTAGATTTCAGTTTGAACACACCCCACCCAAATCTAACTCTCTGCAAATGTTATATCTGTCCCACCTGCAGTGCACGTGGTTTTGCCCAAGGGAGGAAGATTTTGCTTTTGTGATCAACCTTGAATTAGGCCCATAATATCTAATATGCACAATTTGTATCTTTATTTTGTTTTGTTGTTTTCGTAATTGATTTATTCTCGAAAATAAAACCTTTATCTTGATAGTGGGGGATGTACTAAACAGCTGTGAGTTGACATTAACAGATTATGTAGGATCTATACTCCATTGTTTGAGCTAATTGTATCTGACAGTCTTTTTAGTGCAGCTTATCTGGGAGCACAGTATGATTTTATTCACAGATAAGTGGCAGAAACGTTTTGTGCTGCTGTCTAATTTGTATATGTGGTGCATATCTAAAGAAATAACATGCTCACTGATAACTCAAATTGGTCCTGTCTGAAGCCTTTTCCAAACACTAAAAGGAGTGACATGAACAAAGAAGTATACAGTATGCACAGTATTATTATTATTTATTTATTAACAGTTTCTTATATAGCGCAGCAAATTCTGTTGCGCTTTACAATTTGAAATAACAATAACAAACTGGGTGATAACAGTCATAGAGGTAGGAAGGCCCTGCTCGCAAGCTTACAATCTATAGGGAAATAGGCATATGTACACAAGGAAAGGTGCTATCTATTGCATAGAATGAAAAGACATGTGAGGATATGTGTGGACTGTACAGAGTGGATGTAATTTGATAGGAAGGTTTATGAAAGTTATGTGGGCGGTTCTGGAATGTGATAAGCTTACCTAAAGAGGTGAGTTTTGAGGGAACGCTTGAAGGTTTGGAGACTAGAGGAGAGTCTTATTGTGCGTGGTAGGGCATTCCACAGAGTGGGTGCAGCCCGATGAAAGTCCTGCAGTCGTGAGTGGGAGCGAGTAATGAGTGTGGATGAGAGACGCAGGTCTTGTGAAGAGCGAAGAGGTCGGGTTTGGAGATATTTTGTGATAAGCGAAGTGATGTACGTTGGTGTAGTTTGGTTAATGGCCTTGTGTGTGAGTAAAAGTATTTTATATTGAATGCGGTAGAGTACAGGTAACCAATGGAGGGACTGACAGAGTGGATCTGCAGACGATGAACGTCTAGCGAGGAAGATAAGCCTCGCCGCTGCATTCAGAATGGATTGTAGTGGTGAGAGTCTCGTTTTGGGAAGACCAGTTAGGAGACTATTGCAATAATCAATGCGGGAGATAATGAGAGCGTGGATTAGAGTTTTTGCAGTGTCTTGTGTAAGGTATGGTCGTATTTTGGATATGTTTTTTAGATGCATGTAACATGATCTTGAGACAGATTGAATGTGGGGAACAAAGGACAGATCAGAGTCAAGGATGACACCTAGGCAGCGAGCTTGTGGGGTAGGGTAGATAGTCGAGTTTTCAACAGTGATAGAGATATCAGGTTGGTACCTACTATTGGCCGGTGGAAATATAATTAACTCTGTCTTTGAAATATTAAGTTTGAGGTGGCGAGATGTCATCCAGGATGAGATGGCAGAAAGGCATTCAGTGACACGGTCCAGTACAGATAGGGAAAAGTCAGGGGAGGATAGGTAGATTTGAGTATCATCTGCGTACAGATGATACTGAAAACCAAAAGAGCTGATTAGTTTACCAAGAGATGAGGTATAGATAGAGAAAAGCAGAGGACCCAAGACTGAGCCTTGCGGTACTCCAACTGAAAGAGGTAGCAAAGAGGAGGTAGATTCAGAGAAGCGAACACTGAAGGAGCGATTAGATAGGTACGATAGGAACCAAGAAAGGGCTGTGTCTTTAAGACCTAGGGATTGTAGTGTCTGTATGAGAAGAGAGTGGTCTACAGTGTCAAATGCAGCAGATAGGTCTAGAAGAATAAGTAGTGAGTAGTGGCCTTGAGACTTCGTAGTGACCAAATCATTAACCACTTTAGTCAGTGCCGTCTCTGTGGAATGTTGGGAACGGAAGCCTGACTGAAGTGGGTCCAACAAAGTGTATGAGTTAAGAAAGTGTGTGAGTCGAGTGTAGGCAAGTCTCTCAAGTAGCTTAGAGAGACAAGGGAGCTGAGAGATAGGGCGGTAGTTTGAGAGAGCATTAGGGTCAGAATTTTGTTTTTTTAAAATAGGAGTAATCACTGCATGCTTGAAGAGTGAAGGAAAAATACCAGTAGAGAGAGAGAGATTACAGATGTTAGTTAAGGTAGGGATGAGCACCAGAGACAGAGCTTTACTTATTTGTGAGGGTAAAGGATCAAGAGGAGAGGTAGTAGAGAAGCAGGATGAGAAGAGTGATGATACTTCATCTTCATTTGTGGGATCAAATGAAGAAAGAGTGCCAGAGGGTTCAGGTAAAGAACGGAGCAGGTCACTGGCTGCCGAAGAGCATACCATTTCATCTCGGATCTTAGCAATCTTCTCCTTGAAGTAGGAAGCAAGATCCTGTGCCTTGATAGTGGCTGGTGGGGTAGGTGCGGGAGGATTCAGAAGTGATTTAAATGTATTAAAGAGTCGTTTGGGGTTAGAGGCTTGAGCAGAGATAAGAGTTTGGAAATATGTTTGTTTGGCAGTGTCCAGGGCATTTTTATAAGAATGGTAGACTGTCTTATATGTGAGGAAGTCACTTGAAATACGAGATTTACGCCACTGACGTTCAAGTTTTCGTGTGAGTTTTTGTAGTTGTCTTGTTAATTTGGAGTGCCATGGTTGACATCTAGGCCTACGTGGAGTGTGATGGGTAGCTGGAGCCACTTCATCAAGGGCTAGTTCTAGAGTCTCATTAAGGTGTGATACAGCCATCTCAGGAGAGGTGAATGCAGAAATAGGTGAAAGCAGTTGTTGGAGTGAAGTGGAAAGTTCTTGAAGATTAATTGTGTTAATATTTCTGCGAGTTTGAGGAAGATTGGAGAACTTCCGCAACACAGGGTTTGAATTAACAGAGGAAAGCATGCAGGTGATAAGGTTGTGATCTGAGAGGGGGAAAGGAGTGTTGGTGAGTTCAGCGATGGAGCATAGTCTGGTGAATACTAGATCAAGGCAGTGGCCCGCCTGATGAGTAGAGGAGTCAGTCCATTGGGAGAGGCCAAGAGAGGAGGTTAGAGAGAGTAGTTTGGAGGCATGCGCAGCAGATTTTGGACAATCAATAGCAATATTGAAATCACCCATGATAATGGTGGAGATGTCAGAGGATAGGAAGTGAGGGAGCCAGGCAGAAAAATCTTCCAAAAATTGTTTTGGATGCCCAGGTGGGCGGTAGATAGCTGCAACACGCAGAGAGAAAGGAGAGTAAACCCTAATGGAATGTACTTCAAATGATGTAAATGTGAGTGATGGAACCTGTGGTAGAACAGTATATGCAAAAGATTGGGAAAGTAAAAGTCCAACTCCTCCTCCTTTATGGTTATCGGGTCTGGAGGTGTGCGTAAAGTGGAGACCACCATGTGCCAGTGCTGCAGGGGAGGCTGTGTCAGATTGTGTGAGCCAGGTTTCTGTTATAGCCAGCAGATTGATGTTGTTAGATATGAAGAGGTCATGGATGGATGTTAATTTGTTACAAACAGAGCGTGCATTCCATAAGGCACATTTTAGTGATCTGGAGGGTGATGGAAGACATGTGATGTTTATGAGGTTAGCTGGATTTCTATGTTGCTGTGAATCAGGTGAATGCGAGTGATGCAAGTGGCTGGGTCCTGGATTTGGTGAAATGTCACCAGCTATCAGAAGCAGAAGAGAGAGATAAATGTGGGTGTCAGAGGTTTGTGAAATACATAAGGGGAGCCGAGTGAATACTTGGCACATCATACATCTAGTCTACTATAGGCCTGTAGTGAATGTTATGTGTAATTAATATGGGATGGGAAACAAGAGCTGCATTTTTTACGTCCTAGGATTCAGACTAGTTAACTGGCACAGCCTGCATCGGTGCTGCTTAGCAGCCTCCGCCCCCACCTACTATTGATGGCGTCTTATATAGATTCCACTGCCTCCTGATTTGCTGTCGGTGCATTCTGCAGTACATGGTTTTATTTGTAGGGGACAACCCAGCGCTTATCAAGCCTCCAATTTGACACAGGGCCTAATTCAGCATAGATCGTAAATGTGCAAAAAATCGCACATCTGCAACCCATTACACTGACATGCAGGAGGACTCCGAGCGCAGGGCAAATCCGCCCCACGCGCCAGGTCCTGATGCCCCCCCGCAAACATGCGATCGCATCGCACAATGGCTAAGGCAAATGGCAGCAGATGGCAACCTACCATCTTTTGGGTCCCATCAGCTGCATGTGATGTCACACAGCCGCCGGGGCCCGCCCCGCAAACAGTTCGGACATGCCTGAGTTTTCCGTACCGCACCCCCGCAACACCGCTCCGCGAAGCTCTGACGCAATGCCCCCTCCTGCCCCGCGAACACCTCTGCCTGTCAGTCAGGCAGAGGCAATTCCACATGTCGCATCTCACTGTGTGCACGCGCGCAGTGCGGCTTCTGCGCATGCACACACTGCAGTGGGATTCAGCATGCGAACACTGTCATAGCAGCGTTCCATGCTGAATCAGCCCCATAGTCATAGCCCAACTATGGTGTGACCTTTGGAATGCACAATCTGTGTCCTAAGAATCTGTGGAATGGCCCTGAGAAGTTTATTGCATAAAATGACATTCTGGCTGTGTGTATAAGCTGTACAGTATATGAAACATAAATGCATTTTGTGCTAAGACTTGGGTCCCATCCACAAGATATCTCATTATGGTATGCCAATATTTTAAAATATAGAAATATCCGATATCCAAACTACTTCTGGTAGTGAATATTTTAGACATAGAAGACTCAGCCTGTTTTTGTGAGTGTCGCTGGCGTTACAGGAGAAAGAGGGCAGTTGCTCAATCAATCTGTCACTTTCAAAAAGTGCAACCCTCTCTGACTGCACTTCACTACAAGTCAAATGAATACAAGATGCGATGCACTCACCAGCCAGCCAGGAAAAACGGTCTGTAATGCAATAATTAGCAGTTTTATAATGGGTGCACACTGATAGAGGATGTGGCTGTCGGCCAACAGGATGACCATTGTAATGCAATGTCGGCCTTCCCTTGCACACTGAACAATATAGTGCACAATTGCGCAATTTATCGTTCAGTGAACACATCCAGAAGCATGGTGTAGTGCCGACCGATTAGATGAACGACCCGGTGGAGTGCACAATAGAATGTACACACTAGGCGATGTGCATGATATATCGGTCCAGTTTGCTGGATCGGATGATATATCGTCTAGTGTGTACCCAGCTTTAGTTGCATATCCACCAATACAAAGGTGCTGAAAATAGGACCAATAAACTAATCAGTATAACTAATCAATGAAAGTACCAACATTGGGTGACATTTATACATTTCTTATGCCTGTAAAACAGTAATAAAAGTAGTTGCACACACATGAGTATAAAATATAAAATTATGAAGACACCTAATACTGTAGCAGTCTTGCGAAACACTTGAAAACCCCGTTAGCCTTTCCATTCCAAGTTCCTCAATACTTTAGCTGTTTTCTCAATATGCCACATAAGATATCAAAATAAGTGAGTTGCCAAGATCACAAACACTGCTGTCTCTGAAGTGTACAGCTAGAGATGAATGTTTTCAACAGCCTCTTAATTGCATGTTATATCCACACTTGGCTTGTATAGTAAAACAGATAAGGTTTTGTAGATTTTTTTTCTTACATCATCGTCTTCAGCCTTTTAACCGAAATACCAAACAGTGTCAGCTTAACGCTTGCAAGATTTTTCTCCATGTCGGTTCATTTTCTTACAGTATGTAGTATGCTTTGTACGTACAGCAGTGTAGCTTGTTGGATCACAAATAATTTAGATCTGGAAAGTGAAATATTCTGTAAGACACAGATCACCAATTTTTAAATCTAAAGTTATAGGTAACATACTGTATCTAACGAGAGAATAACAAACAGCATACCTATATCATAACTCACTACAAACAAATGGACATTGCATTTGCCAAGGGTATGAACTCACCGGTTAGGTTTTCCACTTTCAAATGACTTTGATGTATTAGCATGTACATGCCCTAAATACATTGCTTTTTCTAACACTGGGTTCACACTGGAGCGATGTCAGGCTGACTTGCTGTTCCATAGCGACAAATCGGCTACATTGCTCAGTGTGTACGGGTGATTGTGCGCTCCCACGGTCTTAGTGACGGACGCTAGGTTTGTTGTGCTGCACATCAAACCTGGGGGGTAATTCAGAGTTGGTCGCAGCAGCACATTTGTTAGCAGATGGGCAAAACCATTTGCACTGCAGGTGTGGCAGATGTAACATGTGCAGAGAGAGTTAGATTTGGGTGGGGTGTGTTCAAACTGAAATCTAAATTGCAGTGTAAAAATAAAGCAGCCAGTATTTACTCTGCATAGAAACCAAATAACCCACCCAAATCTAACTCTCTCTGTACATGTTACATCTGCCCCACCTGCAGTGCACATGGTTTTACCCAACTGCTAACAAATTTGGTGCTGCGATCAACTCTGAATTACCCCCCTAGTGATAACGCTGGCTACCTTCTTTATGCATATGAGGGACGGAACATGATTGTTCTTCATAAAACTCATTCTAGTGTGTACACAGAATGTGGGCACAAGGTCATTCGTTCTGTGTGTACCCAGCTTTAGGGTTCCTTTGTTGTTTTCAGCCATGAGTTAGTATAGAAATGCAATTTAGATGTGTTTATTTTAGTTGCAATTTGACAGAATAATTAAATAGAGCACATTGAAGGTGCCTACACACGGCACCATATTTTAAATGATGTGGACGCTTCTGACCGATTGGAGTGACATATCGTTTAAAAGGTGCAGTGTGTACGGACGATAATGATGGCAGTGCGTGCACCCGCGGGTCATTTGTTGTCTCCTCAGATCTCTTCAATTCGCAGAAAGATCTGAGGTGGTGACAAATGATACCATGCTCCCGAATGTAGCATGGTTCTGCTACCCTGCCTGTCTTCCCCCATTGCTCGTCGTTGCTCGGCAAGTGTGTGTGCACTTGCCGATGCCGGCTCCCCGCTGGGTCCCTTCGCTAGCTATGCATTGCTGGAGGACACATTGCTCCGTTTGTGGCCACCATTATGTAAATATATTCCAATACTACACCAATAAACATGCCACAGGTACAATAGTCACAGCGGCTACTGAACATGTATCCACTAAAGCTGCTGTGAATATTGTATCAACATTTAAAAATTATTTTTGTTAACAGTTAGAGCTAAAGTTACCTCCTGTCAGATTTATACCAGAATGATCAAAGCTATGGGTGCTAGTATTATGCTTGTCATTTATCTAGCCTAATACCAGGCTCCGGGGTAGCGTCATAGCTACCAGAGGTGCAGGAGATGCAGCCGCTAGCCAGACCAAGAGACTTATAGGGGGGAATTCAAATGTTTGAAAAGTCGGTTGGGTGTTTGTTTTTTCCTGTCAGATAGGAAGAAGCAGACACCCAACTGACTTTTCAAACATTTGAATTCCCCCTACAGAGTGGTTACCTCACATTTTATATCACATTCATGCCTCCATACACTGGTTTACCTTTTAATAGTTTACAGTTGGTTATTTGCATCACTCTAAAAAGTGTACTTTTGGATGGCTAGACATGTTTTGAGGTTAATCGTTGTAGTGTACTTTTCATGTGTTCCTTTTGTTAACTCACTTGGTCAGTGGCGCTAGTTGTACTCAGTACATAAATATTTAAAGTAAGCTTTTCCTTACCCACATGACTTACGCTAACACTATAAATTTCATGACGTATGTCTAGATATTCTGCCTACAGCCTTACTTTCATATTTCTCAGGATTGTTTAGAGCTCTTCGCCAGCTGAATGCATTAAGAGACATGTTGGGGAGTGTGGGTCTATAACATTATTAACCAGTTTGTATTTTGTCATAGCAACTCCGTGAACTGATTGCAGAACACAAACCTCATATAGATAAAATGAACAAAACTGGGCCCCAGCTGCTGGAACTCAGTCCTGAAGAAGGGTTCTTTATCCAGGAGAAGTATATATCAGCAGATTCTTTGTATGGTGACATCAAGGAGGTTGTAAAGAAACGGGCAATTGCCTTGGATGAAGCTATTTCTCAGTCATCACAGGTACTAAATAATGTGTTATCCAGTCTTATTATCATGGTCTTATCAAGAAAAAAATAAGCACTGCTGGGTCATTTTGTATCAGTAATGCATTATTACATACTTACACTATTCACCAAGCAGTAACATTTGTCCCTTAACTTATGGTATTACATTAATCTTTTGTAATTCTAGTGAAAAGTTATCTCCAGCATAAAGGTGCTTTAAGTTTATTACTAGTACTGTATGTTCTCTGGTGTTTGTTAATCACTTGGCGCACAGTGAAGCTTCTCACAATGACCTTGCCGACCTAAATTGCAGGTGGCAGGGAACAAGGTCATGAAATCAGAATTTAAAGGAAAGGTTACCACAACACAAAGAAATGCTAGTGACAGCTGTGGTGGGTATGGTGACACTGGAAACAGTGGATTCTATGCTATACCTATTTACATGAGGTTTAATAGTTGCCTACATCCCGACTGACAATCTCTCCATTCCTGCTACAACATCTCTGCTTCTCCTCCTCATGTGGGCTCTCCCCAATAGACCTCCTCTCCCTCTCACATTAACGCTCACATCCTTGACCTTATATTCCCTCATATCTGTACAGTTTATGACTACAACAGACTATCTATTATGATCAGTTTCAGTTTACATTTCCATATTACAAGATGCTATTATAACAACACATATACTGTATATAAATGGCTGATTGTTTCAGTCTTTTAAGCCAGTCTGTTTTAATAAACATGTTTATATAGTTCATGCATAGTTCACTTAGATGCTCATTTAATTGATATTAAAGTTTCTCTAGCATCCATAAGGGATATTGGGGGAAACTAGTACGATGGGGTATAGACGGGGTCCAAAGGAGCCAGTACACTTTAAATTTTCTTCACTGGGTGTGCTGGCTCCTCTCCTCTATGCCCCCTCCCATAGACAGTTTAGAAAAAAGTGCCCTCAGGAGAGGATGCACACTCTGCAGCTCCAGAGAGTTTTCTTCAATTTCATTTCAATCTTTTATTTTTCTCTTTCATCCATCTGGGGGACGCTGCGCCGTTACTTGTGGGTTAGAGGTGTGTGGTTGTGGAGTTTGGCACAGAACTATTAAGAACTGACCCCTCCCCCCTCTAACCCCTCCCATCTCCTTCCTGCCCAGCCAGCACCTCAGTTTTAGTTTTGTGCCTGTGGAGTACAGACACAGATTTTTCTCTCTGAAGATTTTAGTTAGGTATTTTATTATTTTATCACTTGGAGTGCCTAGTCCCTGTATACAGGTGACAGGTGCTACTAGAGTGGGGTTAGCTAGAGATTCCCACTCTATTCTGCCGCTGAAGGCCACCACACTTCGGTCACTGGGGCTGGATTCCTGTTGCTAAGAAGTCGGCAGTGAGGAGGTACAGGATAGACACAATCTGTCTCTGACAGTATTGGTCTATCCTTCCTATATAATATATATATATATATTTATTACTATGTCTTTCATATTTATATTTATACTTGTGTGCCTCCCTTCCCCCCCCTCCCCCTCCCCCTCCGCTCTCTCTCCGGAGGTGAGCGGTGGAGCGCAGTAACATATTCCACTGTGTTTTGACTGAAGAGAGAAAGGGGAAGAGAGTGGTGAGTCACTCTCCGGGGGATCGCTAGAGGCTGCCCGCACAGAGCCGCTGTATGTAGCGGTGCGCGTGAGCCGCTACCCGAACACAGCCGCTGTATATAGCGGTGTGCGGGAGCCACTGCCCGATCAGAGCCGCTGGGGAGCCGCTGGATGTAGCAGTGAGCAGGAGACGATAGCAGGGGGACGCGGCGCTTACTTACTTCAAAAGGACGGATTCCCGCCCTGCACTGCCTCGCGCGCCCTCCCGGCCAGCGTCTGCAAAGCACCGGGCGCCATCTTCTACGGAGACAGTACGAGGGGCGCTGTGCAGCACACACAGTTTGAAGGTCACCTAACAGCAAGTATACTTTGGGGGCATAGTGTTATTCTACACTTGTAATGAGAGTTAACAGATTTAATTTTTGCACAAATTACTCTACTGAGCTTATAGTTCGTTTGTAGTGCATTTGTTTAAAAATAAATAAATAAATAAAATAAAAATAAAATAAAATAAATAAATAAAAATAAATAAATAAAATAAAAATAAAGTTTAATTATGTCAATACGTCAGACGGATCTACAAAGAGGAAAGACATCCTCGGTGGTTATTTTCCTGCTTACAATGTGGGTCAAGGCTAGCTAAGGGTAAAGCGGATGCTGATACCCTCTGTGCTTCATGCTCTGGTGCATCTGTGGTGATCCAACAGGGAGGTTCCGCGGATCAGTCTATGTCTGCTTGGGCCAGACACATCTGGTGTGGGCTCAAAATATGGGCAGATGTCTGGCTGATTTAATTCAATCCCAAAACAAGTTTGTAAACTCTGCCGGCAGTTCTTCTGCTACAAAACGGCCATAGCCGTTGCCCGCTATAACTTTCTGGGGGAGGAGTTGGAGTAATTCCCATTGGAGGTTCTGATTGACACAGCACATGTGCTGTCTGCATGCACCTAGAACAATGTTCAGGTGTAGTTTTTATAAAATGGGGAAGTAGACCCAGAGTGGGGCGAGATTTCGGTCTGGGAAGATGACTTTTCTACTAGCTCAGCTGTTAGATTGCTGATAGACTCCATCCGTCATCTTAATAACAGGGATATTTTAAAGGAGCCTGACTTAAGCCGGATTCTCGTTTCCAAGCCCCTAGGACATAAAAATTTCTATATCCTTTTACAGAGGGAGGATATGAGATTTTGGGAAACAGGCCAAAAGGTAGACGTTCCCATTTCAAATTTAGCAGGAACTACGGTTATTCCTTCTGTACAGTCTGTGACGTTGAAAGATCCTACAGATAGGAAGATTGAAGCAATGCCTAAATCTGTTTTCCTTATCAGGTGTTTCTCTTCACCCACTTTTAGCTGGCGCTTGGGTCCTCAAGGCCGCGGATGACTGACTAGCACAGGTCATCTCTGGAAGGCAGTCTGACGATCCATCGGAGCCATTCAATTAGCAGAACAGATTTCAGAAGGCTCTTACTTATGTGGGTAAGGCCTTGGTTGATCCTGCTGCGCTACAATCCCGTATTTCTGCCTTGACCGTGACAACAAGACGGTCTCTTTGGTCTCGGGTTTGGAATGCCGATTTTGACTCCAAACAGACCTTGCCGGCGGTACCCTTTGAAGGTGAGTTCTCTTTAGGTCGGAATCAAAGAATATTATCTCACATTCTACAGAAGGAACCCCTTTCTTCCAGTTGCTCCTCCGAAACAGAATTCTACAAGGTTTCGGTACTTTCATATACAGGGGATACCCACGAAGGGAGGCATTCAGAGGTAGACGTAAACCTGCCAACAAACCTACTGCATGACGGTTCACGATCCCTGGAGGGGTCAGTGACAGTTGAGACTCGGTTACTACAGTTCAAAGAAGGGTGGTTCCTGTCGAGACCAGATCGGTGGGTGACGGAGGTCATATCCAGAGAATATTTGTTAGATCACGAGGAACCAGTCCCATATCGGGTGTTCATCACTCCTCTTTCAAATGGTCCCTTCAGACGTCGAGCTCTTCATCATGCAACAGCCATTTTTCTTACGAAATGAAGTAATTCTTCTAGGTCCTGCTCGGCAGAGAGGTCGGGGATTTTACTCGTGGACAAACTGGACGGTTCATTTCAACCCAAAAGTTCAAAATGGAATCCATCCTCTCGGTTATTGTCGCCAAGGAAACAGGGGGATATTTGGCCTAATTGGACATAAGACGCCTATCTGCTTGTTTCTATTTGGACGGGTCATCAATTTCTTCTGAGATTCGCTGTCGGCCTTGACATTTTCAGTTTCAGGCAGGGAATCAACATTATTCTGTATTTGGGTAATCTGTTGATCAAGGCAGGGTTGATTCTTCATCAGAACTTGCGTCTCGCTATGGAGTCTCTGCGGTCATTCGGATGAATAATATATTGTCTGAAGTCGTCTTTGCTTCCTTCACGGAAGATGATGTTTCTGGGACTTTTATTCGACACCAACAACCAGAAAAGTGGTTCTTCCTCAGGACAAGATTTAGGACATACAGTCCAGAATTCGAACACGGCTAGATTTACCGGTGGTTTCGGTTCTCCGATGCATGCAAGTGAGACAAGATGGTGGCAACCTTCAAGGCAGTTCCATATGCCACGTTTCATACTCGACCCTTTTCAGGCTCAGATTCTCAACTGTTGGACTCGGACAGGGCCTCATCTCGAATTACTGTTGGTCCGCGTGTCTGTACAGACTCGTCAGTCGCTTCGCTGGGGGTTTCACAGATCCAATTTGACCAAAGTAGTTCCGTTCACAATTTGGTCTTGGGTGATGGTCACCACAAACACCGGCCTCAGAGGTTGGGGGGCGGTGTTTCAGACTCATCACTTTCAGGGACTCTGGACCAGTCAAGAGTTAAAGTTGCAGATCAGCATCTTGGAGTTAAGGACAATCCGGTATGCACTACTTCGGATTCAAACCATGGTTCAGGGTCATCCAGTGCGGATTCAGTCCGACAGCGCCTCGGCAGTTTCTTACATAAACAAGGAAGAAGGTACTCGAAGCTGATCCTCAATGAAAGAAGTCGCTCAGACTCTCTCATGGGCGGAACATTGGTTCCTGGCCATATTCGCGATTCATATTCCAGGAAACGAGAACTGGGAAGCGGATTTCTTAAGTCGTCACACGATGCATCCGGGAGAGTGGGAGTTTCACAAGGAGGTGTTTCTGACTCTAGTAGCCCGGTGGGGGTTGCCCGATGTAGATCTGATGGCATCTCGCCTCAATAATAATCTTCCTCTCTACGGGTCGCGTACTCAGGACCCTCAAGCAATTCTAATCGATGCACTGACAGCACCGTGGCACTTTCAACTGGGATATGTGTTTCCACCATTTCCACTGATTCCACGTCTGCTTAAACGCATTCAGAAAGAAGGTATACCAATCATTTGGGTAGCCTCAGCTTGGCCACGCTGACAGTGGTACATTCTTCGTCACAATATGATCGTCAAGGAACCATTCCGACTCCCTCTGTGTCCGGATCTTCTGATTCAAGGACCAGGTCACCACCCAGGTTGGGTCGGCTGGCTTTGACGGTTTGGTTCTTGAACCCAACATTTTAAGGGGAAAGGTTTTTTTTTTCTCGTCTTGTTGTGTAAACGATGATTCAGGCTAGAAAACCGGTGACTTCTAGAGTTACCACAGAGTGTGGCGTATTTACATTGATTGGTGTGAAAAGCGTGGTTTAACACCGGATTTGTTTCGTATTCCTCGTCGGTTATACTTCCTTCAGGAGGGTCTCAATAAGGTCTGAGACTTCTTCACTGAAGGGTCAAGTTTCTGACTTATCGGTTCTTTCAAAAGAGACTGGCTATCTTTCCAGAAGTTCAGACGTTCCTTCAGGGAGTTCTTCGGATTCAGCCACCCTTTGTTCCTCTGGTTCCTCCCTGGGACTGTAACTTAGTCTTTACGGCTCTTCAGTATTCTCCATTTGAACCTTTGGAATCTGTAAAATTGCGGTATCTAACGTTCAAAAGTTGTCTTCCTATTGACAATTGCCTCCGCAGGACGAGTATCTGCATGGACAGCTCTTTCTTGCAGACCACCCTTGTTGAGGTTTCATGATAGCCGGGTGGTTCTGCGAACAAAAACCTTCCTTCCTTACGAAAGTTGTGTCAGCGTTTCATCTAAATTAGGACATTGTCCTTCCAGCGTTTACTCCTTCTCCTTCCAGGGAGGATTCCCATTTGGCTCTCTTAGATATGCTTAGGGCCTTACGGATTTATTTATCTTGTCCGGATCCTGTCTGTCGTACGGCTGCATTGTTAGTTTTTAATTGATGCGCCCAAACGAGATTGTCCGGCTTCCAACAACACAGTGGCTCGTTGGGTGATTTCGCCATAAAAACAGTTTTCTGATATTTCAGTTTCTGAATCGATTCCAGCTCATTCGAGTTGGAGCTTCTTGGGCTGCTCGCGGAAGTTCATCTATTGAGCAGCTATGAAGGGCGGCGACTTGGTCGCCTGTGCATACGTTTCATAACGGGTTTACCGTTTTTCATATTTTCAATTTGGAGACTGCCTCTGTTGGGCGTCAAATTTTACGGACGGCTATGCCGTCTACTTCTCCCTCCTCTCATTAGCTTGCTTTGGGAAATCCCACAAGTAACGGCGCAGCGTCCCCCAGATGGATGAAAGAGAAATAGGGATTTTTGTTTACTTACCGTAAAATCTCTTTCTCTGATTCCATCTGGGGGACGCTGCGATCCCTCCCATATGGTTGTCTGGTTTAACCAGTAAATTTTTTCGGTCTATCTCCTTTGGCTTGGCTAAACGTTAACTGAGGTGCTGGCTGGGCAGGAAGGAGATGGGAGGGGTTAGAGGGGGGAGGGGTCAGTTCTTAATAGTTCTGTGCCAAACTCCACAACCACACACCTCTAACCCACAAGTAACGGCGCAGCGTCCCCCAGATGGAATCAGAGAAAGAGATTTTACAGTAAGTAAACAAAAATCCCTATTTTTCGGTATGCTGTCTGGACAACAGCATACCTGCGCCGTGGGAGTTAGGGTGGGGGGGCGGTCACCGGCCTTGCGAGGTGCAGAGCCGCTTCCCCGCTGCAGGATCACCGTCCTGAGGGGCTGTTTGTTCAGCGGGGCACTGCGCCTTGGCTGTCACAGCCGCAGCACGCCGCACACCCCTAACGCTGCCTGAAGGTGACATCGGTGGTGAGTACACACCAGGGGCTCCGCTAGGGGGTCCCCGGTTCAAAGTGCGGCTGATCACGGGTGCGATGTATGGGACCCTCCCTGGGGGTTCCCGCTAGCATCCCCCATGACTACACTAGCACAACATGCTTAACCAAGCACTTGAGTGAGGTTTTAAGCTTAGGGGAGACTTTGCCAGAATAAATATTGTGTATAGCTCCGGCGCCATTGGAGGGGGCGGAGCTTCCTCAGAGCAGGACCAGGTGCTTTTGGCGCCTTCCTCTGCTTACAGAAGCCATCAGCAGCACACACCCAGCGCTTCCTGCCTCACAAATGCTGGAAACTGGTACAGGGTGTAGCTAAAGGGGGAGATCCGCTGTTGTATTCTATTCTGAGCCTATTCAGGACTGCATTTATTAGCGTTATTGTGATACAGAGCTGACAGTCTCTCTGGGGCTGTGCAGCTTGTGGTGTGCTGGTGTTTCTCCCTCTCTGTATATCTCCTCTCACATACAGTAGGAAAAGCAGGCTTGCATTGTAACTCTGTGTGTAAGTGTATGTGTTTGTACTTACTGTGAATATGGGTAAGCACAAGCTGTGCAGTATCTGTCACACCAGATTCTCTCCATTATATAATGACTGTTTCCTGTGAGCAATGTAGTCAGTCTTCACAAATTAGTGATGAGGTTGGGGGAGAGGGTACAGAGCCCCACTGGATAGGGTCTCTTAAAGCTATGATGTCAGGTATGTCATGCCAGCTCACTGCTAATGTGCAGAAAACTCAGCTACTGCAACAAGCTGTTGCAGATTTAGCTGCTAGGGCTGATGCACAGCTACCCCTCTTTCATGCAGGTCTGCTTTCTGATACAGATGATGATGTCCAGGATGATGGGGATGACCCAGATCCCATTAGTGGGGATCCCGATTCTACTCAGGGTATTGAACCCCTCATTTTGGCTATAAGGGAAGTGTTGCAGCTCCCTCTAGAGGACACTTCTTCACAGCAGTCTTTTTCCTTGTACAAAACAAGCCCAATGTCACTTTCCCTGAATCTCCAGAGTTAGATGACTTATTCAAACAGGCCTGGAAGAATCCAGACAAAAAATTTTTTACGCACTTTCCCATTTGCTCCTCAAGGTAGAAAATTTTGGGAGGAACCTCCTGGGGTGGATGTCTCTGTCTCTCGCCTGTCTAAAAAGGCGTTGCTGCCTGCCCCAAGCTCCTTTACCATGAAGGATCCTGAGGATAGAAAGATAGAGACTACCCTAAAATCTCTATACACTGCAGCTGGCCTTTCACAAAGACCGGTCATTGCGGGTTGCTGGATGACCCATGCCATTCATTCTTGGGCCATGCAAATTCAGGGGGGCCTCTCGGGGGATATGCCCTTAGTTACCATTGTTACACTCCTGAAACACATTCAGGACACTACTCGTGTCCTCTGTGATTCACTCAAGGAGATGGGGAACATCAATGCTCGGATGTCGGCCATGGCGGTGTTTGCATCAGTGGATTGCAGACGCAGAATCCAAACGTAATGTGGCGTCCCTCCACTTTTCTGGGGAATGGCTATTTGGGGTTGAGCTGGATGCCTGGATTTCCAAGGTTACTGCTGGGAAATCCTCTGGGGCCCCACCGGCAAGACGTTCCTATCCAGGACCATCTCTCCAGTCCTTTTGGTCTCGCAAATTTTGATCAAAGGCCAGAGGTGCCTCCCATGCAGCTAGAGGTACCAGAGGTAAGTCCAGGAAACCTGCAACTACCAGTTCTCAGGAACAGCCCACCAGTTCTGCTTCCACTAAAGCCTCAACATGACGGTGCCAACCCACCCCGAGGGGATATCAAGGTGGAAGCTCGACTGCGTCACTTCAGCAGCTCATGACTACAAGCTTGAGTTCGACAGTACTCCCCCCTACCCCCCCCCCCCCCCCCCAACGATTTTTCAAATCAAGCTTACCAGCTTTCGAGGATATGCGAGTTACGTTACAGAAGGCTATCCAAAAATTGGTCGAATCCCACGTTGTTGTTCCAGTACCTCTACCGCAACACGGCAAGAGGTTTTACTCAAACCTGTTTGTGGTGACGAAGCCAGACGGTTCCGTCAGACCCATTCTGAATCTGAAAGCCTTAAATCCTTATTTAAAGGTGTTCAAGTTCAAGATGCAATCCCTGCGTGCCTGGAAGACCAGGAATTTATGGTCTCCTTGAATATCAAGGACGCCTATCTCCACTTTCCGATTTGGTCTCCTCATCAGGCGTACCTGCGGTTTGCCCTGTATGACGATCACTTCCAGTTCCAGGCACTACCCTTCGGCCTGTCAACAGCACCGAGGATATTCACGAAGGTGATGGCGGAGATGATGCTTCAACTCCGGATCCAAGGGATAAATGTGGTGCCTTATCTAGACGATCTCCTGATAAAGGCAAGATCCAGGGAACTTTTGTTGCTCCATATCGACTGCACCATCCGTCTTCTGTCCGACCATGGGTGGAGCCTCAACTTACAGAAGTCCCACCTGGAGCCAACTCAGAGGTTCCTGTTTCTGGGGATGTTGCTGGATACTGTGGCCAAGAAGGTGTTTCTACCAGAGGACAAGGCGAGAACACTTCAGGAGATGGTCCGCATGGTGCTCCGACCTGCTCAAGTTTCCATCCATCTTTGCACCAGAAGATGGTCGCCTCATACAAGGCGATCCAATATGGGAGGTTCCATGCCAGAACATTTCAATTGGATCTCCTGAGCAAGTGGTCTGGATCACATCTCCAGATGCACCAGATAATTTGGCTGTCTCCTCAGGCCAGGATTTCCCTTCTGTGGTGGCTTCAGTCCTCCAATCTCCTGGAGGGCAGGAGTTTCGGAATTTAGAATTGGATCCTCCTCACGACGGATGCGAGTCTGCGAGGATGGGGAGCTGTCACCCAAGGGGCGCAGTTCCAGGGCAGGTGGTCATCCCACGAAAGCCTCCTTCCAATCAACATTCTGGAACTTTGGGCTATCTGCCATGCCCTGCTTCAAGCGTCTCCTCTGCTCAAGGATCACGCAATCAAGGTACAGTCGGACAAAACCACGGTGGTGGCGTATATCAATCGACAAGGAGGGACAAAAAGCAGAGCCTGCATGCGAGAGGTGTCAAAGATACTCCTCTCGGTGGAAAGAAACGCAAGAGCCATGTCAGCAATCTTCATTCCGGGTGTGGACAACTGGCAGGCGGACTTCCTGAGTCGCCACGATCTCCACCCGTGGGAGTGGCGTCTCCGTCATCTGGTGTTCTAGCAGATCATTGACTGGTGGGGTTGCACTAGCTCCTTTGGACCTCCTTTGGATCCCGTCTATACCCCATCGTACTAGTTTCCCCCAATATCCCTTATGGACTACAAGAAAAGGATTTACAGGTAGGTATTAAAATCCTATTTTTTACCTTTCAAATGATTATTCTTATTTACCTTGGCACACGTTATTGCACTGTCCTTGATTTTGGTTCCTACTTTGTACATGTTATAGGTGACTATACAGTACATGACAGCTGCATAGTAAGTGTTGCCCAGTAATAAGAGCCACAGGAGCCAGTTGGGTTAGTTTTCTGTACATATTTTAGGTATGACTTTTTCCTATTCTTGTGGCTGATGCAAGGTTGGTAATAAAATGGAATTAACTATTTTCTGAAGTCATCATCATCAGCACGTACAGTACTTGCACCTCCTTATAGATCAGGGATGGGGAACCTTCAGCCCTCCAGCTGTTGTTGAACTGCATATCCCAGTGTGCCCTGCAGCAGTTTTAGTATGGGCAAATAGCAAAACTGGAGCAAGACATGCTGGTATGTGTAGTTCAACAACAGCTTGCGGGCCAAGGTCCCCCACCCCTGCTATAGATAGTGTAAAAGATATGTCTTCCAACAGGTGCATTTGCAAATGTTTGCATGTCTACAAGTGTGTGTGCTGCACAACAAAGAAACGGAAACTGAGACTTAATCTGATTCAGATTTCAAAAAACCTTGATAAAGACCCCAGCTATGGGTAGAAACGCGTAGGTTGTTTCCTGACAAGCCTGGGGACGGACATAAGGACCAGTATTCAGTAAGAACTTATGCCTGCATGGTGGGACTATCCGGAAATCCCTTATTACATCTTCCATGCGCTTTCAGAACTGTCTAAACCACAGTTCAGAACCATCTGTACCCGATTGTGAGTGATGGAAGCCTGTGGAACAACAAGCATCTGCAGAAGTTAAGAATGCGCTAGTTAAGTCTCAGTTTCCATTTCTTTGTTGTGCACTTTATTGGTGAGGGGTGAAGGAAAACCTCCTAGGAAACTTTGAAACTATACCAGCTGCTTTTTTGCGCACAAAGTCTTCCTATATTTTTTGTAAAGTGTGTGTGCTGAACTGTGCCTAAGGTGCATAGTTATTAAGGAATACCGTATTTACAGGATATCTCCCGAGAACACTCGTTTTAAAGGGGTACCTGACAATATTAAGACTTCGCTGCTTGTAACAAGGAGAAAGTGCAGCAGATATCTTCAATATCTGCAATTGTCCCTCCATTTCCGACTGCAACAGCTGCCCCCAGTGGTTTCTTTTGGGCTTGTAAACTATAAATGCCCCCATCCACTAGTCAGATTTGGGCAGTTTTCTTCAGATTTCGATGCATCTGACCGTCATATCTGAAGAAAAGTGTCACATTGGATGGCTCTTCCGATCCAATGCTCACTCCCGTGTCAGATACTGTATGTCTGAGGCTGCCCCAACTATTTATCTGAATCTGAAGAAAACAGGTGCACATCGGATTATTTTTTTTACTTCAGATGTATCTGATCAGATTCATCTGAAGCGTCACTTGACTGGCATCTCCCTGGCCACTCCCACCCACCAAGAGGGGGAACAGCGGCAGCAGCAGCATCAGATCAATCGCATGTAGTATGTGTGCATCAGATATATCTGATGCGATCTGGCACATGATATATTGCATCAGATATATCTGAAGTGAATGTAATGAAAATTAAAGCCAGGGTCTGATCCGATTCCCGGGACGCTCCTGGGAGAGTTCAAGAGAAATCTGATGCTATCTGCAGTTCAGACAAGTCTGAGTAGTGGATGACCACCTTTAGACTTACTGAAGATGGCTTTAGCCCATAAATAGCCTATGGAGTACACTTTCGCAGATTTTACTGGAGAGGGATCCAGAGAGATCCTTCAATGTTGGCACCCACTGATGCAAGTGTATGAAGATGGCCGTGCATACGCATCACAAGTGCTGATGCCAAACCTGGAAGCTGATCTACTGCCTGCTCTTCACCGGGATGAGCTCTTATAAGAGCCCATTACCCGGCAAGAGAATAATACTAAATTCAAGTGAATATTTCCATTTTGACTTTGCAAATTTTGGTCACTTTTATCATATACACGCAAGATATGATAAATCCCCATCAACCCCACAGTTTTGGATCTATAGGGGTATATCCAATTAAAGTCGGATCCTCTCCGACGGAAAGGATCCGACACTTCGCTATTCAATAGCGGGCCGTTTCCCCTCACACTCTGACCATTTATTTCTGTCCTCTCTTATGGGTGAAAATGAATGGTCGAAAACGGCCTGTTTTCGACCACAGCAGGGTCGAAAATTTATGGATTCTGCTCATCCATGTGTTTGTTGACTTGTCGTAATTTCCAACAGGGCGGAAGAACTGCACTTCAAATAAATATTGAAGTGTCGGAAAGTTCTGACTATCGGCGGAAAGTGCCGTCTTTCTGCCCTGTCTAAACTTCCAACCGTAATGAAATACTCCCCTTGGTGGTAAAGATCCATGTACCCAAATTGCAAATCATTTTTTATAACCACATTTGCACGTGCTCAACTTTTGAGCAGCCACACTGCAAATCACACAGAATATTGTACGCAAATGGCTATACATTCAATTCACCAGCCGTATATGTTTTTACTCAGGATGTTCTAAATATATAATTTCTGCTGTGGGGTACACTGGGCTCCACAAGGATAGACATTGGGGTGTAGAGTAGGTTCTTGATCCGAAGCACCAACAGGCTCAAACGCTTTGACCTTCTTCCCAAGATGCATAGCGCCGCCACCTATATCACCCCGCCTCCGTGCACAGGAGCTCAGTTTGTAGTTGGTGCTTGCAGTGCAAGCATGTAACATTTTCTGAGGAAAAAAGTAGACTACAAGGGCTGCAGCAGAGGCACAGATTATGCTGGATGTCAGTAGACATTGCCTGCTGCAGCTCCATCTCTCCCCCAGCGGCGCTGTACACTCCCATGCCCTGGTTGCCGGGTACCTACAGCAGGAGGCTCCGGTTTTCTTCCAAGTTAGTCACACACGGCTGGGGCTCTCCGGGATCGCGTGGCCGCACTTCGGGAGGAGGTAAGTGGGTCCCGCTTTATCGCGATCCGGCGCGGCCGGTGGGAGGCGGGCCGCGCGCGCTGGCGGTGGGCACTGTGGCAGTACAGGCGATCCCACTAGATCACCAGGGCATGGGTGCAGGTCAGGTTTTCTCTCTAAACCTTTTTACAAGTAGCCCGCAGTACCCGGTGGTTTTTCCAGCAGAGGGGATAAGGCTTAGACCTGGAGCCCCTCCCCCAGCCCCAGGGCGCCATTTCCCGCAAATGTTCCCGCCCTGGAGCTGCATATCCGTCTCTTCCTCACTCCCTGGCAGTGTCTGCGGCGCCATTATCCCTCAGCTCACTGTTCTTGGGAATGCTTGGGCAAATCCTCCTATGTAAAGCCGCCTGGTTGTCAGTGCTGTGACTTTACAAGACACTTAAGTATTCTACCTGCCTTTTTTAGTCAGTGTTAAGAAAGAGTGCACTTAGTCAGGGTTTCCTAGTACAATTACCCTGTGATATACATCCAGTTCTTACTGTGTACTGTTATATCTATTGTTATATAGCTGTGTAAGCTAGTCCAGTGCAGTATTATTGTTAGTAATAACCTCTGCATTGTACAGACTGTGACTATTTGTGTGTGCATTTGATAGCTGAGTGGTGTCCATTTCGTGTCTTTCACTCAACCTGCTATCCCTATATTCTATAACCTGAGGGGGCTTGGTGCGTCAGGTTTTATCTAATATAGGATTTTCACAAAGATATACTGTATTACGTATTTTTCTCTGTGATTTAGTCACCATATCTCTCCTTTGTCTCTGCTGGTGCTGACTACACTGCGCAGAGGTTTGGGCTAGAGGTATTGTGCTGCTGACAAATTGTACTGTGTTACCTGATACTGCAAGTTATATCATGTCTGCTTCTGAGGGTAACGGTTCTGGAGCTGAACACACTGCCGGTGTTGCTGAAGCCGCAGATACCTATGAGGAGAATATAGCAGCTTTGGGCTCTGGTTCTGGGGGCTCCTTGTCCCTCAGTTGGACAGTGGCAACGGGGGCAAATAATGACCCGCCGTGGGCCGCTTTTTCCACGCTTCTGCATACGCTAGTTCATAAACTAACACCCCCTATGGGACCCCCAATGCCGGTGAAACCGTTTGTGGTCCCTGCAGCTAACCCACCATGGGCGGACGATTTATCTGCTCAAATAAAGAAGTTGAACCAGTCCCTGACTACTAAAAAGTCTGTCCGTCGCCCGCCTACGTCCAAGCGGTCCTCTAAGGGATCGCTTGTCTCCTCACAATCCACTGCTGTCACTGACACCTCGTCGGATGAAGACAGCACTTTCACTGACCCCACAGGTTCTGACTCAGATACGGCTCATGGGGAGGGTGGTTCACATGTGGATGTTCCTGATCTTTTGGAGGCTATTAAGTTAATTTTACAGATTACGGATGATCCCGAGCCATCCGTTCCTCCTAAGAAACCAGATAGGTTCAAGCGTCAGAAGGTGAGTAAACAAGTTTTGCCTCACTCTGACCACCTACTTGATATACGTCAGGAACCCTGGAAAAACCCGGGTACGAAGTTTGTGCCTCAAAAGAAGATGCTGGCTCGCTATCCCCTTGCGCCGGAGCTGTCTAAGAATTGGGAAACGCCTCCTCCAGTGGACTCGCATGTGTCTAGGATGGTGGTTTCCTCAGCTCTAAAAGAGCCTACGGATAAACGCGTGGAGGGTTGTCTGAAAGTGATTTACACCCTCACGGGTGCTGCACAAAGGCCCACTATTGCAGCTACTTGGGCTGCAGAGGCCATTGAAGCATGGGCCTTGGAGTTAGATGCTGAAATCTCCTCTGACCGTGCTAGACAATGCTTGTCTTACGTTGTCACAGCTTCTCGTTATATTAAAGAGGCGGCTTCTGATGCCGGTATCCTGCCAGCCAAGGCCTCTACTACGTCAGTCCTGGCTCGCCGGATATTGTGGCTGAGATCCTGGTCTGTGGATCTGCACTCTAGAAAAACCCTGGAGGTACTCCCTTTTAAGGGAGATATTCTGTTTGGGGAGGATTTAAATAAGATTGTGGCTGACTTGGCTACTGCCAAAACTGCCTGTCTGCCAAGTACTGCTCCTTCTGTGTCGAAGGCTAAAGGTACTTCCTTTCGCCCCTTTCGTCCTTCAGGTAAAACAAAAGGTCAGGCGTACAACAAGCAGGCCCGCACTTCCAAACCCGGTATTCCTAAACCCAAAAGAGCCTGGGCTGCCCATCAGACAGCTTCCAAGACAGATAAGCCAGCCTCATGACGAAGCGGGCCTCCCTCTGGGGGATCCCAGGGTGGGGGGCCGGCTTCTAGGGTATACCGAGGAATGGTTGAAGACCACTTCAGATGCCTGGGTACGGGAAGTTGTCACTCGAGGTTACGCCATAGCCTTCAAAAACCGACCCCCTCATCGATTTTGCCAGACAGATGTCCCGTTGGACAAGACAAAGGCAAACACTCTACATTCGGTGGTACAGACCCTCCTGGATACAGGAGTCGTAGTACAGGTGCCTCTTGCGCAGAGGGGCCGGGGGTACTATTCTCCGCTGTTTCTAGTCCCGAAACCGAATGAGTCCTCTCGGCCCATTCTCAACCTCAAGGCATTGAAAAGGTTTGTGAAGGTTTCCAAGTTCCGGATCCTATCTCGTCCGCAAGTGTCGATACATTCGGCGATGCAGGTGCTGGGCCTCATGGTGTCAGCATTTGACATGGTGGAGTACGCTCAATTTCACTCTCGCCCTCTCCAGAGGCTGATTCTAGCCAAATGGGACGGCCTGCCTCACCGGATCAGGTCTCAAATTATCTCATTGACTCCGGAGGTCCGTCTGTCGCTGCTCTGGTGGCTCCGGGACCAACAACTGTGCAGTGGCCGTCCGTTCTGGATATCCGATTGGGTCCTGTTGACGACAGATGCCAGTCTAAGAGGTTGGAGCGCGGTGCTGGAGCAACACTCCCTTCTGGGGCGGTGGACCAAGGAGGAGTCCCTCCTCTCGATCATTATTCTGGAGTTGCGGGCGGTCTTCAATGCCTTGAACCTAGCCCAGCATTTAATTCAGAACCGTCCTGTTCAAGTACAGTCGGACAACGCCACCACAGTGGCTTACATAAATCATCAAGGCGGCACTCGAAGCCGCCTAGCAATGAAGGAAGTCTCACGGATTCTACAGTGGGCAGAACGCCATCTACCGGCCATATCGGCAATATTCATTCCGGGAGTCCTGAATTGGGAAGCGGACTTTCTCAGTCGTCAGGACGTGCATGCCGGCGAGTGGGGCCTCCATCCAGAAGTGTTTCAACTCCTAGTGGAAAGGTGGGGCCTTCCAGACGTAGATCTGATGGCATCTCGACACAATCACAAGGTTCCGGTCTTCGGAGCAAGAACAAGGGATCCTCAAGCAGCATTCGTGGATGCACTGGCGGTACCGTGGAGGTTTCGGCTGCCGTACATGTTCCCTCCGGTGTCACTCCTGCCCAGGGTAATTCGGAAGTTCAAGCAAGAAAAAGGAACTCTGCTTCTCATAGCTCCAGCGTGGCCCAGACGGCACTGGTTCTCAGACCTGCAAGGCCTATCGTCAGAGCGTCCAATTTTACTTCCACAACGCCCAGACCTCCTCGTTCAGGGCCCCTGTGTCTACCAGGGCCTATCCCGGCTGTCTTTGACGGCGTGGCTCTTGAAGCTTCCGTCTTAAGGGCTAAAGGATTTTCTGAGGCGGTCATTCAAACTATGTTGCGGGCCCGGAAACCGGCTTCGGCTCGGATTTACTATAGGGTCTGGCATTCTTACTTTGTTTGGTGCGCATCTAACGATTATGACGCTTCCAAGTTTAGTATAGCCAAGTTGTTGGCTTTTCTTCAGCAGCGCCTGGACTTAGGCCTGCGTCTGGCCTCCCTCAAGGTTCAAATATCTGCCTTGTCGGTGTGGTTTCAAAGAAAAATTGCGACCTTACCTGATGTGCATACCTTTACTCAGGGCGTGTTGCGTATCCAACCTCCCTATGTCCCGCCTGTGGCTCCTTGGGACTTGTCGGTGGTTTTGGAGGCGTTACAAGAGTCTCCATTTGAACCTCTTGGTTCAGCTGACCTTAAGTGGCTTTCCCTTAAGGTGGTGTTTCTGCTGGCTATTGCTTCAGCTAGAAGTGTGTCGGATTTGGGTGCCTTGTCCTGTAGTTCCCCATATCTGATATTTCACCATGACCGGGCGGTTCTTAGGACTCGTCCCGGCTATCTACCTAAGGTGGTTTCTTCGTTCCACCTTGATCAGGAGATTGTAGTTCCGGCACTTGTTTCTCCTGGTCTGTCTCCCAAAGAGCGGTCTTTGGATGTGGTACGGGTTCTCTGTATCTATGTGAAGAGAACTGCTCCTATTAGGAAATCTGATTCTCTTTTTGTTGTGTTTGGGTTTCACAAACGGGGCTGGCCTGCTCACAAGCAAACTCTGGCCAGATGGATTAGAATGGTGATTGCACATGCTTATGTGAAGGCTGGTCTCTCTGCTCCTGATCACATTAAGGCCCATTCTACTCGGTCTGTTCGACCTTCTTGGGCGGCCCAACGTGGTGCAACCTGTGAACAATTATGCAAGGCGGCTACGTGGTCCTCTGTGAACAATGTTCATAAGGTTCTATGCCTTCAATACCGCCGCTTCCCAGGATGCTTCCTTTGGACGCCGGGTTCTTGTGCCCGCTACAGTGCGTCCCCTCCCATAAGGAACTGCTTTAGGACATCCCCAATGTCTATCCTTGTGGAGCCCAGTGTACCCCGCAGCAGAAAACGAGTTTTATGGTAAGAACTTACCTTTGTTAAAACTCTTTCTGCGAGGTACACTGGGCTCCACAAGGCGCCCACCCTGACGCACTTAGCTTCTTTGGGTTGGTATGGCATTAGCCGCTGACACTTCTCCTGTCGGGAGAGTGTGGTGTTTGTGGCAACTGGCAGTTGTCGTCTCTTCTACTTGCTACTGCATTGGGCTGGTTAACAAAACTGAGCCCCTGTAACGGAGGCGGGGTGATATAGGAGGCGGCACTATGCATCTTGGGAAGAAGGTCAAAGCTTTTGAGCCTGTTGGTGCTTCGGATCAAGATCCTACTCTACACCCCAATGTCTATCCTTGTGGAGCCCAGTGTACCTCGCAGAAAGAGTTTTAACAAAGGTAAGTTCTTATCATAAAACTCGTTATTTATTAGAATGTGCCACTTTAAATATTATGAATGTACCATTCCCCATTTTATTAGTGGTAACATATAATGTTTAAGCCTTGCTCTGGAATTGTTTTTCTACCTAGTTCCACGACAAGATTGACCCAACACTTGAAAACCTGCAACGAATAGCTGAGCGTCTGAGACAGCCGCCGTCAATCTCTGCAGAGTGCGAGAAGATCAGAGAACAGATTAGCGAGAATAAAAATGTTTCTGTGGAGCTTGAAAAGCTTCAGCCTGTCTATGAGATGCTGAAGATGCGTGGAGAGGAAATGATCGCCCGCTCAGAAGGTGCTGATAAGGACATCTCAGCCAAAGGTAATTCATTGTGCAAGACAGGAACCATTCTTTTCAGTTTCAATGCATTGTAAATAGTATGGTCTTCAGTGCTATTCTTATCATGTGCAGTCAGTTATGTCGTTTAGAACTCTCCTTGAAATATAGTTGTGTAGTGTGTTTTTGGCACGATAAAGCTGCTGTTATGATCTTACTTTGGTGGCTTTTACTCATGAGTTATTAAGGTGTAATTGCATTTTTATTAAAATATATTATTATATACTAGTCTGAATTATTAGAAGTGAATCTGATTGCAGGCGGAGCTGTTTATACAGTGTCTTTTCTGTTCCAGCTGTTCAAGATAAGCTTGACCAAATGGTCTTTATCTGGGAGGACATCCAGGCTTTGACAGAAGAAAGGGAGGCCCAGTTGCTGGATGTGATGGAACTGGCAGACAAGTTCTGGTGTGATCACATTGCTTTAATAGCCACCATTAAGGATACACAGGATTTCATCCGTGAACTCGATGAACCCGGAGTTGATCCCTCTGTTGTAAAACAACAACAAGAGGCAGCAGAGGTGAGATGACTGAGGAAGACATACTAAGCTGTAGTAAGAGAAGTAAATGGGTAGTGGCTAGACCCCAGTGGTGCAAGTAGAAAAAATGTCTTACGGGTACTGTAAAAAATGGGTGTGGCCAAATGTCACATGGGGCGTGGCCAATGAAAATGGGGGCGTGATACACATATGGGGGGAGGGGCAGATACACGTATGACCCCAATAGTGCCAGATACACGTTGCCCCACAGTGCCAGATATACATTGCCCCACAGTGACAAATATACATTGCCCCACAGTGCCAGATACACATTGCCTCACTGTGCCAGATAAACAAATGCCCCCAGAGTGCCAGATACACAAATGTCCCCAGAGTGCCAGATACACATTGCTTCACAGTGCCAGATACACATTGCCCCACAGTGCCAGATACACAAATGCCCCCAGAGTGCCAGATATACATTGCCTCACAGTGTCAGATACACATTGCCCCACAGTGCCAGATACACAAATGCCCCCACTGTGTCAGATATACATTGCCCCCCAGTGCCAGATACAGAAATGCCCCCACAGTGCCAGATATGCCCCGAGTGATAGATACACAAGTATGCCCGCAGTGCCAGATATGCCCCAGGGCCAGATACAGAAATGCCCCCAGTGCCAGATACACAAGTATGCTCCCATTGCCAGATATGCCCTCAGTGTCAGATATGCCCCAGTGCCAGATACACATGTCTCCGCAGTGCCAGATATGGCCACAGTGCCAGATACACATGTCCCCCCAGTGCCAGATATGCCCCCAGTGCCAGATACACATGTCCCCACACAGTGCTAGATATGCCCCCAGTGCCAGATACACATGTCCTTCCAGTGCCAGATATGCCCCCAGTGCCAGATATGCCCCCAGTGCCAGATACACATGTTCTTCCAGTGCCAGATATGCCCCCAGTGCCAGATATTCCCCAGTGCCAGATATTCCCCAGTGCCAGGTACTCAAGTCCCCCCAGTGCCAGATATGCTCCCAGTGTCAGGTATACATGCCCCCGCCAGTGCCAGATATCCCCCAGTGCCAGGTACACAAGTCCCCCAGTGCCATATATGCTCCCAGTGCCAGGTACACAAGTGTCCCCCCCCCCCCCCCCGTGCCAGATATGCTCCCAGTGCCAGGTATGCATGCCCCCCCCAGTGCCAGATATGCTCCCAGTGTCAGGTATACATGCCCCCCCAGTACCAGATATCCCCCAGTGCCAGGTATACAAGACCCCAGTGCCAGATATCCCCCCCCCCCCAGTGCCAGATATCCCTCCCCCCAGTGCCAGGTATACATGCCCCCCCCCGTGGCAGATATCCCCCAGTGCCAGGTATACATGCCCCCCCCCCCCCCCAGTGCCAGATATCCCCCAGTGCCAGGTATACATGCCCCCCCCCCAGTGCCAGATATCCCCCAGTGCCAGGTATACATGCCCCCCCCCCCAGTGCCAGATATCCCCCAGTGTCAGGTATACATGCCCCCCCCACCCCGCTCACCGCTGCCGTCCTGTCTGTGTGAGGGAAGGAGAGCGCAGCCTGCGCCTCTCCTTCCCCTCAGTCTCCGACGGGTGTTTCAGTTTAATTCCGCGCCGATCCGTGAGCCAATCAGAGCTCGCACCGCGACCTCTGATTGGCTCACGGAACGGCGCGGAATTAAACTGAGACACCCGCCGGAGACTGAGGGGAAGGAGAGGCGCAGGCTGCGCTCTCCTTCCCTCACATCAGCGGGGTGCGGCGGGGAGCAGCAGAGGGAGGGAGGGAAGAGGATCGGCGGCCCGTCGTTGTGGGTACGGCGTACCCACGGCTAAATTCTTACGGGTACGCCGTACCCACCCGTACCCACACACTTGCACCACTGCTAGACCCCCTTTGGACAATGTAGCCTCTGACATCATGAGACCACGTGAACCATGGAACATACCATGTGAACCATGACAGCAGGGGGAAATCAAGGTTGGTGGGCTGACAGTTTTACTATCTACGTTGACATCTATTCCCATTAGTAACCTGTGTCAAGCGGAGCGAGCCACCCAGCCGGAAGTGTGGTGAGCGAAGCAAACCCATGAGAGTACACTTTGGGTAACCATGTTACACTTTGGGTCCCATGTTCTAAACCTTTCTCCTCCCCCTGCCATCGCGGTTCACATGGTATGTCCCATGGTTCTCGTGGTCTGATTCCGTATGAGGCCATATTTACTGAAGGGGAGATAGACACACCGTAGTAAAGGCTTCCATGAAACTGGCAGGAAAATATTAGTTAGCCGTGAAATTTCATATTCGCAATAAAACTGTGTTTTATTGCGATCCACGAAAAGTCACTATTCAATTGTCTGTGAAAAATTATCAGCGAGAATACTCCATAGGTTTACCATAAATTTCTTTTCACAAACTCCTTAGCAGTTGTAAAGTTGGGAAAAATCCCTATTTTAGTGTAAAAAGTTTGTTTTTTTGGTTCAGAACCCCTGGGACACCCCCCTGCATGACTAATTAGGCACTTAGAAGTTTGTAGTTATTTTTAATTTGCCAATAATGACACACCCATTTTGGGGTCAAAAAATACAGACTAATGGAAATGTATACGACCGGTATATTGGAGTGCTTTATGAGTGGGGCATGTGTTTTTAGGCTTGCAGGGTTTTTTGGAAGTGAATTAAAATTACTTAAATATATACTTACTGTATACCCATTTTTATGTACCACCAATTTAATTTGATCACTTATGTTGCTGAAAAACACTTGCTTTTGATCATTTTTACACTTTTTAAAAAAAATGCATTTAACAGCTATTTGACAAAATTAAGTACTCCAAATACTTTTTTTGTGGCCAGTAATAGACTTCTATGCTGTTTTCCTACAGTATATTAGATTTGCATTTGTTGGGGTAAAGGAAGATTTCCCCATTCTCTCCTACACTTTTCTCTAGTTTTGCCAGCAAAAATTATTACACAAATCCAGTTTTTGCGCATTTGCAGTTGAATAGGTTTTGCAGTTGAATTTGCAGTTGAATAGGTTGAATCGCAGTAGAGCGAATATGCTTTTCCTGGCTGATTGAATTCCCCGCTGAGGGGGGTATTCAATTAATGCTGTGTCTTCGACCAGTTGTAAAAACTGCACTTTTCGCCCATTTTTAGGATAAATTTACATTCAACCTATTCAATGCCAGTGCCGTTTTTTCGTCTGGTCGAAAAAAGTCACTTTCGAAAACTACGTGTTTTGGTGAATTCACGGGCGCTTTTTGGCACAATTTTCACCCATGCCAATTCGATCAAAACAAGTGAAATGGCATGGGCGAAAACGGCCGCAATTGAATACCCTGTGTCGAATTAGTGCCGTTTTTTCGACCAGTCGAAAAAACAGCACTTAATTGAATACTCCCTATGTGTGAATTTCCATGACTTCACAAGGCTAGGCTTGTAATGAATTTCTCTTCTGGCTCAAAAAGGGGCTTGTATATAAATTGTCCAAATATTTTATACCAAATCTTACTACAAATTATAATAAATTATATTGAAGCAACAACTCAGCCAATGGGGGTAATTCCAAGTTGATCGCAGCAAGAAATTTTTTAGCAGTTGGGCAAAACCATGTGCACTGCAGGGGAGGCAGATATAACGGGTGTAGTACGGTATGCCGGCGCTCGGGCTCCCGGCAACCAGCATACCGGCGCCGGGAGCCCGACCGCTAGCCTACCGACAGCGTGGCGAGCGCAAAGGAGACCCTTGCGGGCTCGCTGCGCTCGCCACGCTGCGGGCACCGCTATTTTATTCTCCCTCCAGGGGGGTCGTGGACCCCCACAAGGGAGAATAGTTATCGGTATGCCGGGTGTCGGGATTCCGGTGCCGGTATACTGTGCGCCGGGATCCCGACATTCGGCATACAGAAGACCACCCGATATAACGTGCAGAAAGAGTTAGATTTGGGTGGGGTGTGTTCAATCTGCAATCTAAATTGCAGTGTAAAAATAAAGCAGCCAGTAGTGACCCTGCACAGAAACAAAATAACCCACCCAAATCTAACTCTCTCTGCACATGTTATATCTGCTCCCCGTGCAGTGCACATGGTTTGGCCCAACTGCTAAAAAATTTCCTGCTGCGATCAACTTGGAATTACCCCCCAATGTTTCTTCTAAAATAAGCTGTAGTTTTAAACTTCTGTAGGTTCATGATTTTAAAGGTAAAAGACTTTCATTTATCAGCATTTCTTTCAGACATAGGGCCTCCATTGTTTTATTCAACAAGAAAAACTTTATACAAAATGTTTTGTTCATAAATTAAGACTTGCTAGCACATAGTTTTTTCAAAGTTTATTTATTGGCTGTTATGGCTAACGTGTAAACCCAAAGTCAAGTCTGTTCTGAACATAATATAATAGAGTATTCCTATATTTAAGTATTGTGCTAAACATAGACCATGTTTATTTCATTTTTAGGTGATTAAAGAAGAAATAGATATCCTGCAAGAAGAGCTGGACCTAGTCGTTGCTCTTGGGTCAGACCTGACTTCTGCTTGTGGTGAACCTGACAAACCTGTTGTGAATAAAAATATAGATGAGGTACAGTAAATAGTAATTTAGAAATTAAAGGATAGTATGTACACCAATAATCTTGCGTCAGAAGGTGACACTAATCCCTACCCGTTAATGGAGTTGACAGGTCAATAATGAAGGGAACATGTTGTGTCTGTGGCAGCTTGTAAATTTGCTACAGCAAGTTCATGGAGCACCCACTCAGACACCAGAGGCTAAATATAATAGCCTGCGAGCTGCTAGAGGTGCGGGACTTTGTGCGAGTCTTCCTGTTTTTTTTTAAAACCGCAATCATTTACAAGGCAAAACCAGGGTAGTTTTGCCTTGTAAATGATTGCCGCTTTAAAAATGCGGGCAGGTGCGCACAAAGTCCCGCACCTTCGGCAGCTTGCAGGCTATTACATTTAGCCCCATATTCCTAGGAATAACCCCTAGCTATATTAACGACAATTACTGTTTGATTTCTAGCTAAACTCAGCATGGGACACACTAAACAAAACCTGGAAGGAGCGAGTTAAGAAACTGGATGAAGCCATGCAGGCTGCCGTACAGTATCAAGATGGGTTGCAGGTACAGTTCCGTGTGTATAAAATAAAGTATGACAGAGCCATTATGCTGATTCTGTTAGTCCTACATTAAGCTTAGTATAGCATACCCAGCACACTTTCTTATTCTGTATGTGTTGTTTCTTGTTAGAGGTGGTTAGAGTATCTGATCTTTCATGTCCAGTATATGTTACTGACTACAGTAACATGCATGATTGTAATTATTGTGTTATTTTTCGATAACGTCCCCAGGCTATTGATCATAGACATTTGCATTATGTCATTCTCTCTTAGGCACTCTTTGACTGGGTGGATTTTGCCACAGGAAGGATAGAGACAATGTCACCAATAGGAACAGACTTAGAAACAGTGAAGCAACAAATGACAGAGCTTAAGGTACAGTAAAACACCATCTCTGTAGGGTTATTTCTTAGTACTCTGCTTGTATGCATGGGAAGGGCAGAAGCAGATAGATCCCAGTTATGATGACAATATATTATTGAAAATTTCAGCTGTGTCTTACAAGCTTCTTTTCTCACTGCAGCAATTCAAGAAAGAGGCTTATCATCAGCAGATAGAACTGGAGAGGCTGAACCACCAGAAGGAGTTGTTGCAGAAGAAGGTGACAGATGAGAATGATAAGCTAGCTGTTGAAGACTCCTTCAAAGAACTAAAATATTTGTGGCAAGCTGTGGAGGATAAAATTATCAACAGACAGGTAAAATCAAAATAGTGTTTGCTGATTGATAATGTGAACAGCAGATAAGATCTGTGCAAACGGTATCTAGTAAAAATGTGATTAGTAAAATATGAAGATTTACTTTTGTCCCTGTGAATAAACTTTGTCTGTAATCAATGTTCATAGGCTACACACCAACCATATTCCATGCCCAGTGCACACATCCATCTACTTATCCTACCAAAATGCTCCACAGTGTCGTGTCTTTCTTTACAACAATATATCTAGAACTGACATCCACTAAGAGACATACGGGTCAATTCAATTACCTGTGATAACTTTGCAGGTATGAGTATTTGTGGCAACAGCCGCACTTTATAGCTGCCTGAACTCTCACACAGCTGTTCGCAGCCCCATAGAGCTCCAAGCAAATGAGTCCTGACTAAAATCTGGACTGTCTCACCTAAACCAGGACAGTTGTGAGATATGAGTAAGCTGTATTAAAGATCTGTAGGCAAGAGGAAAGTGTGTCTTTAATGCATATGATTCATTTTAAAAGCTGTACTATAATCTAAGAACAGGAACTGAGTTTAAAGTGATATGAGGTTGTCATAAAGGGTACATGAATAGGTTGAAGTAAAACAGCTGTATCCAGTATTCAGTGTACATACAGTATGTTTACATATCAGATCAAGGAGGATCCACACTCCACGGCCAATAAGTTCCACGCATTTCTGCTCTACAGATGAAACAAGTTCCTTCCTCTGCTGATAAGGCAAAGGGGTCTGCAGTATATTCCATAACATCTTGGCTTTTTTTAATGTGAGATTCCAATAATGTGATTATTGGGTACTTACAGGGCACCCATCGCTTACACACAGAGGAGCATGAAATGTGTGTTAAATTAATGTTCAGCTTACAGTTTCACTTGGAGCAAGGCAGCCACTTACTGTAAGATGTTATGGGGGTCATTCCGAGTTGATCGTAACTGTGCTAAATTTAGCACAGCTACGATCATTCACACTGACATGCGGGAAGAACGCCCAGCACAGGGCTGGTCCGCCCTGCATGTCAGTGCCGCCCCCCACCCCCCTCCCTGCAGAAGTGCAAAGTCATCGCACAGCGGCGATGCCTTTGCACTTCAAGAGTAGCTCCCGGCCAGCGCAGCTTTAGCGTGCTGGCCGGGAGCTACTCTTCGCTCCCCGGCCCGCAGTGGCTGCGTGTGATGTCACGCAGCCGCCGTGGACTGCCCCCCCCAACGGTCCGGCCACGCCTGCGTTGGCCGGACCGCTCCCGTTAAGCCGCCGTCCCGCCCAGCGACCGCCTCTGCCTCAGAGGCGAGCGATAGGCAATGACGGCTGCCCGACGCAGTTCCGACCCGATCACTGCGCTGCGAGAAACTCGGAATGACCCCCTATATTGTATATTGATGCCGCCTATAATCTGACATCAATGTACAAGTTTTAAAATAACCATTATGTAATGAAATAAGCCCTATTTTTTCATATGTATGTTATTTTATTTGCAGAAGTTATGATTAATATAAATATAGCCTTGACTTTTTTTTTTTAATTATGTAGAAATAAAGAAAAGTACATCTTTGGTGAATTCACATGATTTGTTTATGAACTCAGTAGAGAATGAGAATCAGTCATTTCTTGAACGTTCAAATCTTTCAGAATTTACTGTTGTACACAATACAATTTTTTAGCTGAATGAGACGTGTTATTGTGAAGTGATTGTTAAGTATAATTGAAATTCTTTAAAAAAAATGTATATATATTTTGTATTAGCACAAATTGGAAGGTGCCTTGCTAGCCTTGGGGCCGTTCCAACATGCCCTGGATGAGTTACTGACGTGGATGACACAAACAGAGGGACTGCTGAATGATCAGAAATCCATTGGAGGAGATCCGAAAACCATTGAGATCGAACTTGCTAAACACCATGTGAGCTGCTATGTTTCAAATATTTATTTTTCTTTTTATACAGTACTCTTGAGAATAGGACTAATGGCCTGATTCAGAGATGGAAGCAGTAACACAGCTGCAGCATCTTAGTACATAGCGGTTAAAATATGCTAATACTGGTGGATGCATCTTGTGTAAATAGATGCCTCCTGCCAGCTTCTGTGATCCGCTGCTGCATCCAGAGATGCACCATCGGATCACACTGCATGACCATTGGCCAGTGAAGCTGAGTCCGAGGCCTCACCCCAAAAACGGGGCCCATAAGCACCTATTTCTGGAACCCTGGCCGTTGCTGCCCTTTCCCCGCCCCCAAACAGCCGCAGTATGTCAATCATACTGCGGCTTAGGAAGCACTGCCCCAGTGTCGCAGATGGAGAGCTGCATATTTGCAGTACAAACCCTACACATGTGCAGACCTGTGAACATCGGAGCTGTACGTAATCCATTGGGTTTGCATGCAGCTCTGACTCTGGCCCTAAGTCAACACATACTTTTCTGATAATAAATGGGATTGATGCATTAACACAGGCACTTTGATGTTTATTAATAAAGGTACTACAAAATGATGTCTTGGCTCACAAGTCCAGCGTAGAAACAGTACAGAAGGCAGGGAATGACCTGATAGAATCCAGCCAAGGAGAGGAAGCCAGCAGTCTGCACAGCAGGTTGGAAGCTCTGAGCCAACGTTGGCAAAATGTCCTGGATAAAACAGAGCAGAGGAGGAAGCAGCTGGACAGTGCACTTTTCCAGGTGAATGGCTTAAGAAGCCTCTTCCCCCTTAATGCACATACAGTAGATCACTGAATGGTGAATGATCCTGTAAATGGAAATCAACGTCAATTTTTATGCACTTATATTTCTTCCACTATTTGTTTGTTTCTTTGCAGCACTTTTAATAAATCGTTTTATCTGATATTCCAGAATACAGGAAAATACTCAGTAATTACAGTGAATGACCTTATAGTTCTGTTACACAATTTTATTCTTAATAGCATTTATGTGCGGTGTGTTTTATAGTATACAATCTTAATCTTAAAGCCACTATCATTGCTCACATGTAATCACCTGTTTCACTATTGGACTCAGACATGCTTTATTATAGCATTATGTATTAATTACTAGTTATTTATAGAGCTTTACATAGATTCTCATGGAATCACAGTGCAATACTATTATCTCTCACTTTCCTCAATAATGAAACCCTTTACAAGAGACTTGAAAATGTTGAAAATATGCAAATACCTGTATTCCAGCAACTCTAACCAATGCCTTATACTGGAATATAACGTATACAAGTAGTTGTTACTCTTATATGAAAACAAACATATAAATGAACCAACGCTAAAAAATGTCCTGAGAAAGTATTTTGTTGCCATAAATTTGATAATATTTATAGATCACAAAATGTTTCCTTTTGTTAGTCTACAAAGAATGTCCACAAAACAAAAATAAACCATATATTATGGCTTTGCAAAAGCACACATCAGATAACACTTGAACAATCAGTCATGCACTGCACAACGTTACAGTGCTGACATTTGTTTAACACTTCTCTGTGCTCTGAAATGTAGGCTCAAGGTTTCCACAGTGAAATTGAAGAATTGCATCAATGGCTGACAGACACTGAACGTCATTTACTGGCTGCCAAACCTGTTGGAGGATTACCAGAAACAGCAAGAGAGCAGCTGAACACTCATCTGGTAAGAATCTGCAGGATATGGCTCCAGCACGACCTGGTCTTCTGTGTCTTGTATTAAAAGGACTATTCTGGTGACATGCTTTGCTTAATTTGATTGGAGCCAAGTTGTAGTTGCAATAGTTAATAACATGACACAAGTAATATTTTTTATGATTACAGGATCACTTAATATTGTTATAGTTCATTTACATGGTGCCACGTAGCCTGCAGAGCGCCATAAAAGGGGTAAAACCTACAACACAGTGTGAAATTACAAAATAGTACAGACAGGAGCATTACTATTCATATATGCATAATTACATAAATGTGGTGCTCAGGTGACATTATTACGTAGAGGGTACAGTGAGGAAGGGTTCAGTATGATTTACCGGCGGCCGTCAATATACTGACAACGACATCCAAGCTGCCAGTATGCTGGCAGCTGGGCGAGCGCAAAGAGTCCCCTTGCAGACTCGCTGTGCTCGCCATGCTGCAGGCTTGTTGGCTCGGCACAGGTTCTATTCCCAGTCTATGGGTGTCGTGGACACCCACCAGTGGGAATAGTCCTTTTGGATGGTATTCCGGCTGCTGGCATTGCCATCTGTCAGGATTCCAGCGTCGGTATCCTGAATCCCGGGATCCCTGACGGTCGGTAACTTAAACGTATACCGAGGGGAGAGGGCCCTGCTTATGAGACCTTATAATCTAGACAAGTTGTGGTTGGACACAAAGAGAGTGAGGAATGTAGAAGTCTGATAGTGGGAAGGCATTCTGAAGGGAAGAATGGGAGACATTCTAAAAGCAAGAATGGGAGGAGGTGATCAGGAAGGAGGAGAGAGTGGAACAGAGTGGGAGCAGGGGTGTAACTAGAACTCCATAGCAACATTTTGGATGGACCTCAATTCCAGTACTTCTAGAAGTCTACCTTAGTTCACATTAAGCTACATTTTATTTCCCCCAGTTCACATTATGCCACATTGTATTACCTGTAGTTGGTATTATACCACATTGTAGTGTCCCCAGCTCACATTATACCACATTTTAGTGCTTCCAGTTCATATTACAGTATGCCACACTGTAGTGTCCCCAGCTCACATTATACCACATTTTAGTGCTTCCAGTTCTGATTATGCCCCAGTATCTCAAGTTCACACTAGCGTGCTCCTTGCTGACAGCCTAGCCTGGAATATGGCCATTATCCACCCATTGTTCCATTATTCAGAGCTGTTAAATTTGAAGTATCCCTATTTAGAGCACTTTGGAGCAAATTCTAAGGCTTGTATTGGAGAGAATTTTGGACAACAGGCACTTCAGAGGATGCGTTAGCTATTTTATTTAAAATAAATATTAGTTATACATTTTGGCCCCAGGTGGCGATATGGTGATAGAACTCACTTAAAGGGGGGAATTCAAATGTTTGAAAAGTCGGTTGAGGGTGTTTTTTTTCCTGTCTATTATATACTGTAGGAAAAAACAAGACACCCAACTGACTTTTCAAACAATTGAATATCCCCCAAAGAGCGCTAAACTAACTATGGCAACACTTTACCAAAGAGTCATTAGCCACTACTTTCAGACATCTTGGCCACCCCAATCACCAGACCTCATCCCATATACCTTTTGGCTGTAGTTTATTGTGAAAAATCAGGTGTATTGGACAGGATGTCAGACATATCAGATCTGAAAGACAGCATTAGATGCCGTGTACTGACTGTTCCACTTGATATTTTATATTATGCTAAATAATTCTTTTATTTGAATTGACACTTTTGTTGACCACAACGGAGGACAATTGAACAATTGTGGCGCTCTTCAAGTGATTTGGATCACTACCTTGGGACAACATCTTCTGAAATAACTTGTGCAAATTTATCTTCATTTGAGCCATCCAACACGCAAAAGGAAGGATATTTTAATTGTAACAGCCCTGTATATACTGTATATTTCACTGTTCCTATAACTGCAAGTTACTTTGGCACTGCAAACATCAGCATGCCCTCTGGCAGGAGATGCAGTGCCTTGTAGTTACACAATATTGAGAATCCAAATATAGTTACAAAAAATGACAGTCCCTCTTGCCTTGCTTACAGTGCAGTACATTTGCTCACAAGGTACGGTAGCTTCCCTGGAGAGAAAAGGGTATATCGTCTTTGGTGCTACCAGTGGCGGGTCGGGCCACAGCGTATTAAATGCTTTTGGGCTGACATCCAACCGACCCATTAGTGTTTGGTGCAGCCACATCATGGGCCACCGAGAAGGGGGTGAAGAAGATTCCAGAACCTGCGACTTTTAACTTTATGGTATATTTACTAAGCCTTGGAGAGAGATAAAGTAAATGGATAATAAAGTACCTGCCGTGTTACTGGATGTGTTTGAAAAGTGACAGTTATGAGCTGATAGGCTGGTACTTTATCTCCATCCACTTTATCTCTCTTCAAAGTTTAGTAAATAGACCCTTTTATTCCAAACAGCATCACCGCCGATCTAATCAAAGTAGAGGTGCAGGTTGCGTGCATCAGTGCGCTTCTGTCCGTCAGCATGTGTGTGTCATGCAGTGCTGGCTCCACCCCCCAAATCCAACACTTGCTGCCGTCTTAAAGTTTTACCGTGCACTGAAGATAACAGCAGCAGTGCAGACAGAGTGCTACTCACAGACATTAGTGCGCTGTAATCCTGCAACTGCACGTTGAAATAGGTGTGCCTTCTTATCAAAACTGGTGTTAATTATGTACATGTTCATTATGATTATTTGTCACTATCAAAAATAATTGTCTTATCACAATTATATACATTTACAGATGTGTCCCCACACACTTTGTTGCCCTCTGGTGCGCCAGTCCCGTGTGACTCAGCCACGCTGTCTTTATTGCTGAAAATGTGCTAAAAAGAGCACACAGGTGGCTTGTAGTTCTGGTCCAGAGGGCCCTTTGACAGTGGTGGGCCAAGGGCACGTCTCTTGTGAACCTGCATCAATCCGGGGCTACTTATAGAGAGGTGTCTCTTCAGCTGGCGGCTCCGTGGGGGCAGCTATACTTGTGTAGTTTAATATATGTAGTGCTCTTATGTCCTTACACAGAATAACCGATAATGCAGTGGAGAGTGAAATGTGTGACGTTGGTTCAAATTCATTGAACCAAATCAAATTCATGAAGCCATACATAACCATAGGAAATAGGAATACATTTTTCATATAAATGTTTAAAGGTAAAATGTATTTTGTCAGTTTTATAGAAAGTGTAAGTATGGCATTATTCAGTTTTATGTATGGAATATTGTAAACAATCAGCCATATGTATATTATAGGAACTCTGCGCTCTGTTTGATGCCAAAGAACATGTTTACAAAAGCATACTGCTTAAAAGCCAGCAATTGATGGAAAGATGCATTGATGACCCTGAAGCAAATATGGACCAAGACATTAACAACCTTAAGGAGAAGTGGGAATCTGTTGAGACAAAACTCAGTGAGAGGAAAGTAAGTGTTGATGATGGGGGTCTCATACTGTATTTGAACACATGGTATATTTAGGTAAAAAGCATAAAACGTATTCCCACTGATTACAATATTAGTTTTTTATTTTCAGTTCCTCCTCATCACACTCCCCCCCCCCCCCTTCCTCCCCCTCCTCCCTCTTTCCCTTCTCTGTGGTGACATCATCACTCTCATATTTGCTCTTGGGAAGATACAGGGACTCAGCTTCAAGTACGTGTTATCAATAATAATGTAACCCCTGCGCTAGACTATATGGATATTTGTAGTCACTTCAGAGTATAGCTTTCTGTATAAAAGACACTTTCCATATAATTCCTTTCTACAAAAGTCTAATGTTATCAGTGGTCATATTTTTGTCATTTATTTATTAAATCCTTACTGCAAAACTTCTCTGGCACAAGCTATTATCTAATATAATACATATAGCTTCCTTAACCCTCATACCCACTGGTTACATACAGGCATTTTGCAGCATTTATAGGTCTAGTACAAACTGCAGAAATTGGTCTGACAAAGAGGCAATTATTTCCAATGTCAGTATACTTATTTGCTTTATTACGTGCAGTAAGCTGTGTTACTGTACATTGTGATGTGGCTCCTATAACATATCTTCGGTGTATTTAACCCAAGACCACCTGAGCGCAGGTAAAACCACTAATAATTGCATGTGAGGCGCCTTTGAAGCTGCCAAACAAGAAATAGTTCACTAATCTTTTGTGCTTCCATTTATTTCACATGGTTCTCCTGGTATGGTTTACAATCAATATTTTTAAAATTTTACAAAGAATAGAGGCAAAATATTACTCTACTTTTTATTTGTTTTGTTTTTAGGTAAAATTAGAAGAGGCTCTCAATTTAGCAACAGTATTTCACAATTCTCTTCAAGACTTCATTTACTGGTTAACTCAGGCCGAACAGACATTAAATATTTCTTCTCCAGCAAGTCTGATTTTGGATACAGTACTATTTCAGATTGATGAACATAAGGTATGTTTTCTAATATTTTCATATTCCAAATTAATTTTAAATAATACAGTTTGGGCTATTAAAGTCCTAATTTGTAGATGAACACTGTTATGCCCATAGTCACAAATGACAAATACAAAAAGACAAATTCTAGGTATCTGTAGTACATCAGTGAAGATATCTAAACTCCATCCCCATCATTGTTGGTTTGTATTGCTATTGGCCCCCATTGTGCAACAATACCAAACTGCACCCATACTGGAGCCTCCATTTTTTACTTGCAGCGTGCAGTGATTATCATCAGCAGTAAGAAGCTCTATCATCACAAGTGTTTGCTAATATGTCCAAGGACTGCTTAGTAACCAGTGCAATGGTATACTCATGGGCCCCATAGCAGAATTTGGGTAAGGGTACAGCATTGCCTCTCTAGCCTTCAAGAGTCTGTTCATAAGTCTCCACTCTGCTCATGTGACAACAAGGACCATGAGGGGCTGTCTGGCATTGCCAAGCCGCCACTCCTCTGGGCTCCATAGCAGCTGCACTTCCTATAGTGTAGCTCCACCACTGAGTGAACTGAGTAATTGTTAATCCTAGTACTTACACGAAAGTGAAATGCTGTATCAAGGACTGTCTCTATGTTTGGTTCTAGGTATTTGTTACTGAAGTCAACTCACACAGAGATCAGATTATGGAGCTGGATAAAACTGGAACCCATTTAAAATACTTCAGCCAAAAGCAGGATGTGGTATTGATAAAAAATTTGCTGATCAGTGTACAAAACCGGTGGGAAAATGTTATGCAGCGCTCACTAGAAAGAGGACGAGCATTGGACGATGCTCGGAAAAGATCGAAACAGGTACAGTGTATGAGTATGCAAGTGAGTTTTGAGCATCTCTTTGCTGTCATTACTGTCTTTTATGCAATAATGCAGATTGATTTTGATTTGCAATTATGTTTTATTACAGTTCAATGAAGCTTTTAGCAAACTTATGGAATGGCTTGAAGAATCTGAAAAATCCTTAGACTCAGAACTTGAGATTGCAAATGACCCAGACAAGATCAAGACTCAACTGACAATGCATAAGGTCAGTGATCTAAAGATGGGGATAATTCATCAAGACTTACACATGACTGCCAGCGGTGTACTTTATTTGGTGCTAGTGAATTTAATCTATATAATAAAATTGACTACCGATAAAAATGATGTCATCATATTTTAACAATGTAAACATTAAAGACCTATTAGAGTCATCCACCAAACAATATGCCAACCTACATGATCTCTCTCATACTTTCTTGGTAAAAATGCTCCTTATATCTATCAACAATGAAGGGATGGTTGGCTCATGCACCAAACCAGGTACATACCGGGCACGCACCCATCATAGAGACAACTATTGAAAATGCCCTTGCCTTTTTTTAAATTTAGAGCATATCCCTGGCTTGCTATCTCCTCTTTGCTAAAACATATAATTTAGATCCCCAAACAAGTTCAAACTTTGGTTGGGCAAACTTTTTCTAGTGATTATCCTTTTCCCAGCACAGAAACCCACTGATTTCACGTAAACTATTAAATCTTATGTGTTTCCCCACGTGTTAAAAATGCAGAATCTGCATATTAGCGCAGATTTTTCTTCACAGCTTGTGAGTCTACATGTGTGGTTCCTGCAGCTAAACCATGTGCTTAGTTGATTTCCCCCCCTTCAGATGCACAGACTCCCTTGCACTTACACACACACTTACAAAGAAGCACTCTCACAAACACACACACACCACAAACATTTAAATATAACCCCACTAATCAAAACGAAAAGCTGCTGTGAAGGAGCCATGTACACAAACATACAGTAGCAAACCTTTCTGTGGAAGAGAAAACTTGTATTAACTATATTGATCAAGGAATGCCAAGTAGAGTCATACTGCCTTTCTGAATCGCCCTTATCTACCTTCCAAATTGTCTGAGAATGACAAACATGCATAATAATAGCTGAGTCAAGGTGGGCACAGGCTGTGCAGTTATTGACCTGATCAGTCAATTATTGGCTGATTGGACCAATAATTGCACAGTGTATGAGCACCAATTATTGATCTTTTGGACATGAGAAATCTTTCAGCATGCCTGACAGATGAGATAGTTTGTGCTTGGATATTGGTCAGTCCAATACCCAGCACAGGCAGACATACCAATTATCTGACAATATATGGCAAGTATATTGGATGTTTTGAACATTTCATGTAATAGGTCTGTGGATCTGATGGTGAGTTTTATCTGTCAGTGTAAGGCCAGCACAAGCCGCTACCCCTCCCCTAATCATCCTCATACTGCCTACAAAAAGAACTAAATCAGGCACAAGATCTGTGATCCCCAAATTACACGATACATCAATCGCTGATATACCAAACACACAGGAATACAGCATGACTGTTCTAAGTAGCTTTAAAAAACTGAGTGGAAGCAAAGAAAAATGTAAAGTTAATTTTAGAAAAATAATATACACGAGAATAAAAAAAAAAAAAGCCTGGCAACACCAGGCATGACCATCTCCCCTCCCATGCTAATTTGGTACTGCGGGATTACATTAGACATTCAACTTTTACTGTATTATCATTATTATCCGTATTAATATTTAGTACATACAGTATAATGAGTCAGACGTGTATATATCAGTATGGATAAAAGGTGCACAGACATTACATACTAGTACAGACTAAAATAAAGTAAGCTCATGGGAGTTTAGGACATAAACATTAGCTCATTTTCTGACTTTATCGTGAGCTGTAAAAGTTTCAGTATTTTCAGTGTGTGGCCAGAAGGGATGTTAGCTTTCTTTCTCTGTCTTACAGCAGTGTGTAGTGTGTAGGTATTGGCAGGATGTGGAAGCATAAAACCTTCAGCCCTGCTCTCCCCTCTCTTTATACTGCCAGGGGGCTCTTTGGATGGGTTCTGGTCTATTTCCTTTATTTTACAATGGTAGTTTTGCTGTGCTACCAATGACCAATCACACAGTATGACATTATCTGAGCAGTGTCACCAAGGCTCTGACATATTTTCTGAGCCCCTCCCTGACCCAGACAAAGTGTGAGTAGATCCAGCATTGCCGGATCAATAAACAGGCCAGAAGTAATAGAGATACTGTGTTGTGTGTCACTGAACACACAACATATGTGGGTGGGGAGAGAATTAGTGGGTCCTAGTAAGATGTAATTTATACACATATTATTTACAGAGTTGACATTGGACATTGTCCCTGACATACATAATATGATCATATTCAGTACTATTGAAAGGTTAAATTAGACCTTGTTCTATTTTCCCAGTTTCCAGGATTGATATACAGTATGTAGAATTAACCAAAGCATATTGGTGCTGGTAGTACATTACTAATAGGCTAATTGGAATTATTAGTGATCACTGAGATGAATATGGCATTCTAGCTCCCAGCTATTGCAGAACATGGTAATTGTCCATATGGAAGACACACAGGTAGATGTCCCATGTTTAACATCACAAAATAGGTTGCTCGGAGACATTTAGTGCAGGATTCTGTACAGATGTATCTGCTAATTCACACTATGGGGGGAATTCAGCTAGCCTCAATATTTTTTCAAGCACAAAAAAATTGTTTTTTTTCTGTAATTTTTCTCTCTGTGCTGTTCAATTAGACCCACTTTTTGCACCCCAAAAATGATCTATTTTCGGGCAAAACAAATAAAATCAGACCTACGTGTTTTTGCTGCCAACTCTGCGAAAACAGGCTGTTTTTCAGGGATTGTTTTTCTGAGCCTGCTGAGGTCCCGATAAAAGCTACCTGCGACCATGCTTCGGGGCTGATTGTATAGCCCTGGGGGATCAATTAGCCCGTGGTAAATAACTGCAGCTAATTGAATTCCCCCCCTACATTTCCATACTCTTATGAAATGTTGGCGATTGGTACTGTATTGTATAAAGAATAAAGTCTTGTGTTACCAACTTATAACATAACATCAGCATAATATGTTACAGTATAATCCTATGTCTTAGTCTTGCAGAAAGAAAGAAACACAGAAAGAACAAAATCCAATAGAATTCAGCTTTTTAAATGATTTATTTATTTATTTATTTATTAACAGTTTCTTATATAGCACAGCATATTCCGTTGCGCTTTACAATTAGAACAACAGTAATAGAACAAAACTGGGTAAAAACAAACATATAGAGGTAGGAAGGCCCTACTCGCAAGCTTACAATCTAAATTGTTAAATTGTTTCTACAACTCACAATGTAGACATCTTGGTGGAATTAGCAGGAATTACTAAACCATAAGTGCTAGATTATGGATCACACATCAGATGTTCTCCTCTTAGCCTGCGGTCAGCATATAGGCTGATGGATGAATATAGAAAGTGCAGAATTTTTTCATATAAAATTGTTTCTTTTGACTCAGCTTCCTCTGATGGCCAGCCAATACATTAAGTAATATGTATATTGTATCACACCACTAAAATAAAAATAAGATTCCTCTGGCACACCCTAGAACCAAGCTAATAACGTAATCTGTACTATATCTCTCTGCACAAGACTGTAGCACATGGGTCTGTAAGAGCCACTCTATGAGTAAAAGTTTCCATCTGAACATTGCTAACATGATGTATTGCAGTTATGTATTCTCCATCTTGATTTACATATTTATTGTTCCAGTTCTTTTGTTGCCAAAAGGATCTGTCTCACATTCCACGTAGCAGTATACAGCATGTCTCTTGTAGCAACTGTTGTCTGTCGGGATTCCGGCGCCGGTATACTGTGCGCCGGGACCCCGACAGCCAGCAAACTGAAGACCACCCGTTCTACTGTCTCCTATACCTTCTGCATGTGGAATGAGTAAAATGGCTTCTTTATTGCAATCCACAGGAATTCCAGAGAACCCTGGGCGCCAAGCATTCAGTATACGACACCACCACTAGAAGTGGGCGCTCGCTGAAAGAAAAGGCAACACTATGTGATGACATCCAGAAACTAGATGACATGCTGAGTGAGATAAGAGACAAATGGGATACTGTCTGTGGGAAATCAGTGGAAAGGTAAATTGTCCATCACTTGCAATGCGATTTGAATACATGTTGAAATATATAAGGATGTGTCCTCATACATTTTGCCTCCTGCCTTGACAGGTCCCGTGCAGTTTGGTTAGTGTCGGGAATCTTTTTTGCTAAAAATGCTTCTTATTCGCATCGCTATGCGAAAAGGATGCCCAAGCAGACTCTGATTAAAATGATATGCGGCATGCCTATATTCTGTGTGCATCTGTGGCTGTAACTGCATATGAAATGCTACGTCTCACTTCCTATGCAGATTCAGCCTCGGGCACATACGGAATATAGGCATGCCACATATAATTTTAATCAGCATAAGATGCTCGTGCGTCCTATTCGCATCATTTTGTGATTAAGACGCATTTTAACCAAAAAAGTCGCTCTGCGCTACTGACTTACACCATGGCACGGCATGACTAGAAGGGCTGTTTAACGTGCAGGGAGGCTAGATGTGAGCAGACACAGCTGTACCTAGAACCTTTATTGATAAGGCACAAAGCATATTTTGAACTGTGTGTAGCACATGTACAATTTGTAGCAATCTGTAAAAGTGTCTGCAACTATTGTTCAGTGTGTTTTTTCATTGTGAGGATGGACAGGATCCACTAGTAAATCCAGGTACAGCATAAGGGTGTCACAACTGAGGGCCTGAGTTGACGGGAGGCAACCTCAGTTGTAGGGGCTGAGATGTAACGGAACCTGGGAGGTTGTATCAGACCCCTAGACATGTAAGTAACATGTAGAATAACTGCCCGAAGGCGTGACCACGACAACCAGGATAAAAGTCAATGATGTTTATTATGACAAACTCCGTAACACAGCAGAAAATAAGAAAACATAAAAGTCAGCAGGGCAATAATACAGTTCCTGGGTACTACAGGGTGGCAAGGGCCACAGGCACTGGTAGTGTGAGACAGTTCTAATAATCTTCTAGTTGGAAAGTCCTTACCAGGCCTGACTGTAGCAATGGAGAGAACCCAGGATCGTACCAGCTGGTGTTCCAGGAAAGGCTGGGCTGCTGAAGGTAAAACGGCTGCTGTGGATACTGGCTGGAACCAGACTGTTGTTGGTACGGAGTGGATACTGGCTGGAACCAGTTAAATAATAAACGAACTTGAGAGCGATGAAATAATAATACCGGTGGAGAGTGGTAAACTGCAGAAAGGACACCGGCCCTTTAAGGGAAGCTGTACACTGCTGGAAGCTGGGCTGGAAGCAGGTGATTGACTTGAGAGCGATGAAATAATAATACCGGTGGAGAGTGGTAAACTGCAGAAAGGACACCGGCCCTTTAAGAGAAGTTGTACACTGCTGGAAGCTCGGCTGGAAGCAGGTGATTGCTGTAGCTGGAAACAGGTGAGTCCAGAATGGATCGGAGAGTCAGGCTACACCGCAGATGGAATGCTGGTGCGGGTCTCTATAGCAGAAGTCTGGAGACAGGAGCTGGAACCTGGAAGACAACCACAGGAGAGAGACAAACTGGAACTAGGTTAGACAACCAAAGCACTGACGCCTTCCTTGTTCAGGCACAGCTTACTTATACCTGCAGCAAGGAAGGGGTTGGCTAGGCAATTATGCAAATCAACAATACAGACAGCAGATTGGTGGAAATGATCAGATGACAAAAACCAAGATGGCTGCGCCCATGCAGACACTTGGAGGGAAGTTTGGTTTGTAATCCATGTGAGAATTGAAACAGTAATGGCGACGCCGGCCACAGGAGACAGGAGACACCAGACTGACAAGCGCACATTTAACCACGCGGGCACAGCGGAGGCCGCGGCTGATGAAATCACCACTCTGACATTCTGCATGTGGAAACTCAGAAACAGCGGGATCCGGTCCTGGAATGCTGAGCCAGCCTTAGGAGGCACCTGAAGGGTAAGTAATGGCGTCCAGATACCCGGATCGTGACAGCACCCCCCCTTTAGGAGTGGCCCCAGGACACTTCTTAGGCTTTAAAGGAAACTTTGCGTGGAAATTTCGGACCAAGGCAGGAGCATGGACGTCTGAGGCATTGGTCCAAGAGCGTTCTTCAGGACCATAGCCCTTCCAGTCAATGAGGTATTGTAACTGACCGTAACGGAAACGTGAGTCCAAAATCTTGGCCACCTCGTACTCGACTCCCCGTTGAGTCTGAACTTTGGGAGCTGGAGGAAGTGCGGAATGAAACCGATTCAGGATCAGCGGTTTCAACAAAGAAACATGAAATGTCCTGGGTATTTTCAAGAAGGATGGTAACTGTAACCTGTAGGCAACAGGATTGATGACTTGTTCAATCTTGAAGGGTCCGATGTAGCGAGGTGCAAATTTCATGCTGGGAACTCTCAACCTCAAATTCTTCGTGGACAACCACACACGATCACCCACCTTGAGAGCAGGAACCGCTCTACGCTTCCTATCGGCAAACTTTTTATACCTGAATGAGGCTTTAAGCAGGGCTGCGCGGACGTTCTTCCAGTTATTTGAAAACTGACGCAAGGTGACATCCACTGCTGGAACAGAAGTTGCGGGAAGCGGTTGGAATTCTGGGACTTTAGGGTGGAATCCATAATTAATGAAGAATGGTGTAGAAGAAGATGAGGAATGGTATTGATTGTTGTGGCTGAACTCGGCCCAAGGAAGGAGTTGAACCCAGTCATCTTGAGAGGAAGACACATATATACGGAGGAAGGCCTCCAAGTCCTGATTCACCCTCTCGGTTTGACCATTGGTCTGAGGATGGTAAGCCGTGGAAAACTTTAACTTGACTTGGAGGGCTTGACACAAACTTCGCCAAAATTTGGCTACAAATTGTACTCCACGATCCGAGATGATCTCTTCAGGAAGACCGTGAAGTCGGAAGATCTCTTGTATAAACACTTGAGCCAACTTGGAAGCTGACGGAAGACCGGTGAGAGGGATGAAATGTGCCATCTTGGTGAACCGGTCAACTACCACCCAGATGGTATTAAACTTGTTGCAGATAGGTAGATCGGAAACAAAGTCCATCGACAAATGGGTCCATGGTCGACGGGGAACAGATAATGGAACCAGTTGCCCCGCAGGCGACTGGCGGGAGACTTTGTGTTGGGCACACTTTGGGCAGGAGGCAATAAATTCCGTAACGTCCTTTTTCAGAGTTGGCCACCAGTAGGACCTAGAAATAAATTCAAGGGTTTTCTGAATGCCTGTATGTCCAGCAAAACGGGAAGCATGGGCCCAATGCATGAGCTTCTTCCTTAGAACTGGCTTAACAAAACTTTTCCCTGGTGGAGGCGTAGAGTCCATCCCTACCGTGGAGAATGCCAACGGATTAATAATAGGATGCTTGTCTGCAGACTCGGACTCATTTTCTTGCTCCCATGAGCGGGAAAGGGCATCGGCCTTACGATTCTGAGAACCCGGACAGAACTGGAGTTTAAAGTCAAATCTGGAAAAGAAAAGTGCCCATCTGGCCTGACGAGGGTTGAGACATTGTGCGCCTTTGAGATATAAAAGATTTTTGTGGTCGGTAAGTATGGTGATTGAGTGGGAAGCTCCCTCCAACAGGTATCTCCACTCCTCCAGAGCGAGCTTGATGGCTAGCAACTCCTGATCGCCAATGGCATAGTTGCGCTCAGCTGGGGAGAACTTCCGGGAGAAGAAACTGCAAGGATGTAGATGTCCATCTTTGGCCCTCTGGGATAACACTGCTCCTACTCCAACGGAGGAGGCATCTACCTCTAAGATAAAAGGAGAGTCGGTGTCAGGCTGTTTCAGAACTGGTGCAGAGATGAACCGTTGCTTCAGAAGGTGAAAGGCCTGTGTAGCTTCCTCGGACCACTTGGACGGATTAGCACCTTTCTTGGTTAATGCAGTGATAGGCGCCACAATGGTGGAAAAGTCTCGTATAAATTTTCTATAATAATTGGCGAACCCTAAGAACCTCTGGACCCCTTTGAGGCTTAAGGGTATAGGCCAATTCTGGATTGCTTGGAGTTTCTCAGGATCCATCTCTAGTCCGGAACCGGACACAATGTAACCTAGAAACGGAATGGTTTTAACTTCAAACACACACTTCTCCAATTTACAATAGAGGTGATTGACACGGAGACGGGAAAGAACCTCTTTTACCCAGAAACGATGATCTTCGAGATTATTAGCAAAGATGAGGATGTCGTCTAGATAAACCACGACATGGCGGTACAAGATGTCCCTGAAGATCTCATTCACGAAGTGCTGGAAGACTGCTGGAGCGTTGCTCAATCCGAAGGGCATGACGAGGTACTCATAATGTCCGTCACGGGTGTTAAAGGCGGTCTTCCACTCGTCACCCTCACGGATTCGGATGAGATTGTAGGCACCCCTCAAGTCCAGCTTTGTGAAAATGGTTGCACCACTAACTCTATCAAAGAGCTCAGTAATCAGGGGTAAAGGGTATCGGTTCTTGACGGTAATGTCGTTCAGACCCCTGTAGTCGATGCACGGACGCAGACCACCGTCTTTCTTCTTAACGAAGAAGAAGCCTGCGCCGGCTGGAGAAGAAGATGGTCGGATGAAACCCTTCGCCAGGTTCTCTTTGATGTACTCTTCCATGGAGTGTGTCTCGGGCAGAGACAACGGATAAGTTCGGCCTCGCGGTGGAACCTTCCCTGGAATGAGGTCGATTGGGCAGTCCCATTCTCTATGAGGAGGAAGGATATCAGCAGAGGCTTTACTGAACACATCCGTGAAGTCTTGATATGGAGGAGGCGGAACATCAGTTGACCTGGGGAAGGAAGAACAAACAGGAAGAACTTTGGCTAAACAAGTCTCAGCACAGGAGGGACCCCATGCCAGTATTTGCGTAGTCGTCCAGTCAATTGATGGGTTGTGGAGACGGAGCCATGGAAGGCCTAAAACCACTGGATGTGTGGCTCTTGGAATCACTAAAAAAGAAATATACTCAGAATGAAGAACTCCCACTCTCAGACGAACTGGAAGAGTCCTTAAGGAAATGACTGCGTCAAAAATCTTGCTGCCATCCACGGCAGTCAAAGAGATGGACGAGGACAGTCTCTCGGTGGGTAGGGACCACCGTTTAACATAAGCTTCGGTTATGAAATTCCCAGCTGCTCCGGAATCAAGGAGGGCAATGACGTTCCTGTAACGTTGAGCAATTTGGAGCGACACTGGGAGGTTACAGTCATGAGGAGATGGAGAGGAGATCATCACTCCTAGCCGGCCCTCTCCTTGGCGAACTAGGATCTGGAGTCCCGGACGTTTGGGACAGGCATTGATAGTGTGCGACGGAGCTGCACAGTAGAGACAGAGAGACTCAGAGAGACGTTTTCGGCGCTCAGCAGGAGATAGACGGGAACGACTAATTTGCATAGGCTCATCCTTGGATGGAGATGGTTGACGAGAAGGAGGAGCAGAAGATTTAGGAGTAGATGATCTTCCTCGCTCGGTTGCTCTCTCTCTAAAACGTAGATCAACCTTCGTGCAAAGAGAAATTAGCTCATCCAACTTAGAGGGCAAGTCTCTGGTAGCTAACTCATCCTTGATGCGTTCTGATAAGCCATGCCAGAATGCAGCATACAGGGCCTCGTCGTTCCATGCCAGTTCGGATGCCAGGATTTTAAACTGTATAAGATACTGTCCCACGGTACGTGTTCCCTGGCGTAAACGAAGAATCTCAGATGAAGCAGATGTTATCCGGCCTGGCTCGTCGAAGATGCGCCTGAATGTAGCTACAAAGTCAGTATAGGAGGATAGCAGGGGATCAGACTTCTCCCATAAAGGTGATGCCCAGTCAAGGGCTGAGCCACAGAGAAGGGAGATGATATAGGCAATTTTGGTACGGTCACTGAAGAAATTGCCAGGTAGAAGCTCAAAGTGGATTTCACATTGATTGAGAAATCCCCTGCAGAACCTTGGAGATCCATCAAATTTTGCTGGCGTTGGAAGATGAAGATGTGGACTGGAAATGGGTAAGGTGGGTGGGGTTACAGCTGGTGTCACTGTAGTGGACGCACCGGACGTGCCAGGTCCACGGAGGGTCGTTTGAATCCCATCCAGCCGTGTGGAGAGATCCTGGAGACAGCGGATGATGTGGCCCTGTGCAGCCTCCTGATGTTCAAGTCGGGCTGCCAGTTCTTGCATCGGCCTGGCCGCTTGATCCTGGTCTCCGGCTGGATTCATTAGGTCAGTGCTTACTGTCACAACTGAGGGCCTGAGTTGACGGGAGGCAACCTCAGTTGTAGGGGCTGAGATGTAACGGAACCTGGGAGGTTGTATCAGACCCCTAGACATGTAAGTAACATGTAGAATAACTGCCCGAAGGCGTGACCACGACAACCAGGATAAAAGTCAATGATGTTTATTATGACAAACTCCGTAACACAGCAGAAAATAAGAAAACATAAAAGTCAGCAGGGCAATAATACAGTTCCTGGGTACTACAGGGTGGCAAGGGCCACAGGCACTGGTAGTGTGAGACAGTTCTAATAATCTTCTAGTTGGAAAGTCCTTACCAGGCCTGACTGTAGCAATGGAGAGAACCCAGGATCGTACCAGCTGGTGTTCCAGGAAAGGCTGGGCTGCTGAAGGTAAAACGGCTGCTGTGGATACTGGCTGGAACCAGACTGTTGTTGGTACGGAGTGGATACTGGCTGGAACCAGTTAAATAATAAACGAACTTGAGAGCGATGAAATAATAATACCGGTGGAGAGTGGTAAACTGCAGAAAGGACACCGGCCCTTTAAGGGAAGCTGTACACTGCTGGAAGCTGGGCTGGAAGCAGGTGATTGACTTGAGAGCGATGAAATAATAATACCGGTGGAGAGTGGTAAACTGCAGAAAGGACACCGGCCCTTTAAGAGAAGTTGTACACTGCTGGAAGCTCGGCTGGAAGCAGGTGATTGCTGTAGCTGGAAACAGGTGAGTCCAGAATGGATCGGAGAGTCAGGCTACACCGCAGATGGAATGCTGGTGCGGGTCTCTATAGCAGAAGTCTGGAGACAGGAGCTGGAACCTGGAAGACAACCACAGGAGAGAGACAAACTGGAACTAGGTTAGACAACCAAAGCACTGAAGCCTTCCTTGTTCAGGCACAGCTTACTTATACCTGCAGCAAGGAAGGGGTTGGCTAGGCAATTATGCAAATCAACAATACAGACAGCAGATTGGTGGAAATGATCAGATGACAAAAACCAAGATGGCTGCGCCCATGCAGACACTTGGAGGGAAGTTTGGTTTGTAATCCATGTGAGAATTGAAACAGTAATGGCGACGCCGGCCACAGGAGACAGGAGACACCAGACTGACAAGCGCACATTTAACCACGCGGGCACAGCGGAGGCCGCGGCTGATGAAATCACCACTCTGACATTCTGCATGTGGAAACTCAGAAACAGCGGGATCCGGTCCTGGAATGCTGAGCCAGCCTTAGGAGGCACCTGAAGGGTAAGTAATGGCGTCCAGATACCCGGATCGTGACAAAGGGCTTACTGTAGGATTCAGCATTAGGAGCGTGATACAAAGTTCTGTGTAAGCCAGACATAATTGCTCCTGCACTCTGTGTTCAGACCTTGATGCGCATATTACTATGTATGCAGGGTTACACACATCTCTGTTGTGGACCACTCCATATACCTGTAATATGTATGGTTTCTTAGCCATCATCATCATCATCGGTGTGCACTTGAAAATATGTGTGGACACAACCATAATAGCTGGCAAATCCATCCTACAATCTGTATTAACTTAATGCCAACACCCCATTACCACCCAGTTAACTCTTTCAGGTACAAGTGGAGAGTCACCTGAGTTGCATACTCTTCTGCATCTCTTGTACTTGCATACACTCGGCTTCAGACTATTTACAGTGTGAAAAAAACGTAAGATATGTCTGCAAAACTGACTCGCGCTCAGTGCTGCCTCAAATCCACTTAGAGTATGTTACTTAGAATACACAGTATACACTCTAAATAACAACATATTGTTATCATGTTGATAGTTTAGTCATGTCAGGTGTTAAATACAAATAACATTTTTGGCGAGATTCAACTGTTATCGCCCTCTATCTCTTGTCTAAATTGACGGGAGATTGCAGGGGGCGATATACAAATGTCCCCCATTTTCGCTGTAATCGCAGCCACAGCAGTCAGATTTAGCCGCGTAATGCGGCTAAACCCGACTAAACTATTGGGAGAGACGCAAAAAGTCCCATTTGGGCACCCAAATTGGTCACTTTTTGCGCATTTTAGCTTGCCATCCCCAGGGCGATAGAGGTTGGGATGGGGGACAGACATTCAAAATTCCGCCCTTTGAATGTAAACCACTAATGCATTTATTTCCCAGTTAGGGGAGACGCATTTCCCTCCATGCTTCTGTACTGAGTAATTCTTCGGTGCAGCACTCTCAGTATACTGTAAGGTCTGATGTGTGGAAGTTGCAGAATTCCATAATTCTTCTATCTATACAGTCTGGCAGGTGTATTAGGGAGCAGGCGGGATGAGGGTATGACAAATGGTACGTCCCAAAGATCGGACACTTACCCTTTTGCTTGTTTGTGATAGGAAGGTATAACAATATTTATGTTTTTTTCTGAATGGATATCTCAATTTCTGTTTTATCACTGTGATAAAAATACTGTACAAGCAAGATGCAATGAGTAGTGAGGTTTCCTGGCCAGCCGTCTGGCAGCTGTGATGCTACTGCAAGCTGTAACACTTTGTTTTTTTAAGTTTTAAAATTGTTATGTATCTTTCACATATATCTTTGTGGAATTACACAACTGCCATTCCGTTTGTTTCATAACCAGTTTTATGTATTTTGTTTTAAAAAGTTTATTCCCTTATCTTACATGAAAGATAGAGCCATACTACATTGTTTGACAAAACAGCACATCATTTACATTGGGTCAGATATTTCATATACAGATGGATCCGCTCTCATCTCTAGCAGCTCCATCGCAAACATGCACTCCCGGCGTGACTTCGTTACAGCGAATGGTGCGCGTCACGGATGCACATGCGGCCCAGACGCTGCGATAGGTGCGCCTAAGCGGGTGCGCCCCGGCACAGACAGAGCCACGATTAGCGTGGCCCAATCGGTATAAGATTCTGTGTGATGATTACAGTATGTGTCGCTTAGGAGATGTTTCGTTCAATGTTTTCCTAGTTAATAAAATTACATAAAACCATTCCTTTGAAATTGGGACAATGTGAATGTCTAAAGCAGGGGTGGCCAACCAGTCAGAGACAAAGAGCCAAGAAATCTTGTTAGGTACATCAAAGAGCCGACTTCGACCCGAAGGCGCACTTGCAAAAATGGGGTGTGACCTTGTGCCTGCTAGGCCACGCCCCTGTTATAAAATACATTGAAAAAGCCAGATCCAACATAAAATACAATGAAAAAGCCACTTCTACATCAAATAATTGAAAAAGCCAGATCCGCAGAAAATATATTGAAAAGCCAGATTCACATAATACACTTCAGTTCTCCCATGTGTCACTCCAGCCAGCAGCCGCCTGTGTCATTCCAGCCAGCACCCGCTTGTGTCACTCCAGCCAGCACCCTCCTGTGTGTATTTGGCTCCCTCAGTTCTCAGTCTACATAGTGCTGCTGCATGTCTGGCTGAAGTGAAGCGGTTTACAGATCTCTTGTGGTCACGTGACTTTGAGTGTTGGGAGCCACATTTGAATGAAGAAAGAGCCGCACGTGGCTCAAGAGCCACGCGTTGGCCACCACTGATCTAAAGCATTTCTGAATAAAACAGTACACAATACATATACTGTTCAGTGGGGGTAATTCAGACGTGGGCGAACAGATCTGAACTGCGCATGCGTATGCACCGCAATGCGCAGGCGCGATGGACGGCTGCAAAGTGGATCGCCGGTCAGTGACGGGTATGTGCGAAGGATCCATTCGCACGGGCGTTCGCAAGGAGATTGACAGGAAGAGGACGTTTGACAACTGACCATTTTCAGGGAGTGTCTGGAAAAATGCAGGTGGGACCAAGCGTTTGAGGGGAGGGTGTCTGACGTCAAATCCGGCCCGATCAGCCTTAGGTGATCGCAGCGGCTGAGAATATCCTGTCTGGGCAGAGACTGCACAAAATCAGTGTGTGCAGCTCTGCTACACATGCGTTCACACACTTGCACAGCGAAAATACATTCCCCCTGTAGGCGGCGACTATCTGATCGCAGGGCTGCAAAAATCGCTGCCTAGCAATCAGGTCTGAATTATCCCCAGTAAGCGGACTTTCAACGCAATTTCTGTTTGGTTTAGACAAAACAAGCTTGAAGAGGCGCTACTGTTTTCCGGCCAGTTCACCGACGCCCTACAGGCCCTTATTGATTGGCTATACAGAGTGGAGCCGCAACTAGCTGAAGATCAGCCCGTTCACGGAGACATTGACATTGTGATGAATCTCATTGACAACCACAAAGTAAAGTTTACCTTAGTTTTATATTGAAAGTTAATTATCACATTGTACTGTTGACATAAGTATAATAGCAAACTTTTCTTATATTTTAGTCGTATTATTATTGATTTATTTTACACTAGTGTTTTGGAACGAATGTATTCGCAAATGATTAATCTTCAGTTATGGCGCACCAATCGCTAGAATTAATATAAGGTATTTCTTTCCTTAGGTTTTTCAAAAAGAGTTGGGGAAAAGAAGCAGCAGTATCCAGGCCCTGAAGCGTTCAGCTAGAGAGTTAATTGAAGGAAGTCGTGATGACTCTTCTTGGGTGAAAGCCCAAATGCAGGAATTAAGCACCCGCTGGGAAACTGTGTGCACTTTATCTGTGTCCAAGCAGACCCGACTAGAAGAAGCACTGCGCCAGGTGGGTTCAAAGAGGATTCATACATTAGTCATGACCAGTATTCCTGGCTTGTGCTACATTTATGAGGTCAGGCCTTACCAAGCGTAGACTGGATGCCTCTGCACTCAGCACTGCCTCCAGACAGGTTACACTAGTGCAAACTATAGCATGATGGTTCATGTAAATGTGTGCTAGAAGACGACTTACCCTATTTATAAATCACATAGTTATCATTTAGATACATTTAGATGCTGGTGTTTTTCTATGAGGTGATTATGTGCATGTACAAAGGAGTGATTGATTATTTTGGTGTGTAAGTGCATAGTTTAATCAAAGGGAACCTGCTTATTATAACCCTGCCCTTATCAGCGTATGTCTTGTTGCAGGCGGAGGAGTTCCACTCTGCAGTTCATGTCCTCCTGGAATGGCTGGCAGAGGCAGAACAAGCCTTGAGATTCCACGGTGTCCTCCCTGATGATGAAGAGTCTCTGAAGTCTCTAATGGAGCAGCACAAGGTGAGCAGAAAGCTGCTTCTTAGTCAAACCAGTAAAAAAGTTTTGTGAAGTAAAGGCCACCGTCCTATTCTAGCTCTGTGTATGAGAACATACTGTAAACACGTGAGTAATAAAAAGATCACCAGCTTCCAAGACGGCTTTATTAGGGAAAGGCATTTTAAATGACAACATGCGTGATGTTTATTTTGGAAAGGCTGTATGGAATGGAAAGAAAATAGAAGTGTTACTTCGTAGAACATTCATCTCCTCATTATTCTGTGCAATTCCTCCAACACTGTAGTTATAATTTGCTTACTAAACCTTTACAAGTCAGTGCAGTTTCTTGCTGGGAATGTTATGCAGTCCTTCTTTAGATGATTTGTGGTAGGAATGGTGTTTTTATGTAAAGTGTTGTTGATAATAATGGTGTATCATGTGTAGAAGACTGGTACCAGCGGGTTCACTACGATATGCCGGCAGTCGGGCTCCCGGCGACCAGCATACCGGCGGCGGGAGCCTGACCACCGGCATACCGACAGCGTGGTGAGCGCAAATGATCCCCTTGTGGGCTCGCTGCACTCGCCACGCTACAGGCACGGTGGCGCGCTACGTGCGCCACGCTATTTTATTCTCCCTCCAGGGGGGTCGTGGACCCCCACGAGGGAGAATAAGTGTCGGTATGCCGGCTGTCGGGATCCCGGCGCCGGTATACTGTGCGCCGGGATCCCGTCAGTCGGCATACTGAAGACCACCCGTACCAGCTGTAGTCCCCTGTGAAAAATGTTTGAGGACAAAGCAATATATATATGTTAGTACCAGTGCCGTAACTAGGCATTTTAGCGCTGTGTGCAAGAAACGACAGTGGCGCCCCCCCCCATGTAAGACAGGGGCAGTGCGCGCCGTAGGCGTGTGAAAAATTTAGAGGGGCGTGGCTTCATGGGGAAGGGGCGTGGCCACAAAATAATAGCAATTCATACTACGGTGCACAGTAGTCTACATTATTCAAATTACGCTGCACAGTAGCGCCACTACACCAGGTAGAGCCCCTTTTATACATTACAGCAGACAGCGTCCCCCTTTTGACACATTACAGCAGACAGTCCCCCTTTTTACGCATTACAGCAGACAGCGTCCCCGTTTATACACATTACGGCAGACGGTGTCCCCCTTTATACACATTGCGGCAGCCAGGCCCCCTTTTTACACATTACGGGAGCCAGTCCCCCTTTTTACACATTGCGGCAGCCAGGCCCCCTTTTTACACATTACGGCAGACAGTCCCCCTTTTTACACATTGCGGCAGCCAGTCCCCCTTTTTACACATTGCAGCAGCCAGTCCCCCTTTTTACACATTGCGGCAGACAGTCCCCCTTTTTACACAATGCGGCAGCCAGTCCCCCTTTTTACACATTGCGGCAGCCAGTCCCCCTTTTTACACAATGCGGCAGCAAGGACCCCTTTTTACACAATGCGGCAGCCAGGACCCCTTTTTACACATTGCGGCAGCCAGTCCCCCTTTTTACACATTATGGCAGACGGTGTCCCCCTAAAAGAGAGAGAGAGAGAGAGAGAGAGAGAGAGAGATACTTACCTGACAGGCTCCTCGTGCTGGCAGCTCCCTCGGTGCAGGCAGTGAGATGAGAAGGAAGAGGAGGGAGGGGGAGCAGGGAGCCGCAGCAGCGCTATTTGATTGGTAGTAAGCGCCGCTGCAGCATCCCCCTCTTCTTCTGTATTGGCTGCCTGGCGCTGCTGTGGATGCTGGGATGAAGGAACCGCATCCCAGCATCCATAGCAGCGCCGGGCAGCCAATACAGAAGGAGAGGGGGATGCTGCAGCGGCGCTTACTACCAATCAAATAGCGCTGCTGCAGCTCCCCCTCCCTCCTCCTCCTTCTCTCCGCTGCTCGGCGCTTCTGTCTTCCCCTCCACAGCGCGGCGGCGGCGCACACAGCAGAGGCGGCATGTAATGAGTCAATTTGACTCATTACATGCCGCTGGCCATTGCGCCCTCAGGGCAACTGCGCTGTGTGCCAAGCCCCCTTGGCACACACGTAGTTACGGCCCTGGTTAGTACTATTAAGCAGGCCACAGCCTCTGTGGAACATACGTTAGGTAATTTCTACCACTTTCATTGTGTTTGGGACAGTAGTAATACTTTTGCCATATTAAAATCTTATATGGAGCAAATGTAGTCTCTAATTGGTTGGCAGCTCATGAATACATAAATGTGCATGCTGTGGTCAGTCGACACATTCACAGAACAAGCAGATAAGGGCCTTAACTATGGTTGTATGACCAGTACACCTAGGGCACAAGTCCGTCTCTGCTCTGATGCCTGTATTCGGCTTGTAGTCGTACCCTCTTTAGGATATACCCAGTACCCAGCTTCCTGCTCCAGGCCTCCTATTCTGTGCCAACATTACATCACATGTGTGTGTGACAGTGGAGGCTGGTCCAGGGTTCAGTAGTGCCCTGTTATGGCACTGTACCATATCTGGACTATACAGTGCACAACTGGACACAAATATTGTGCTTGAATATTGGAAGAAGAAGATAACAGCACATACAGTATGCTCAAGTTATTCAGTGAATCATTCATCATAACTTTTCCATCATTTTACTGGTGAAAACAAAATCGTGTCCACTCTACAGTGTCTTATTACAGCTACTAACATCTATTATGTAGCACCAGCTCTTTATAAATGACAACAAATACAGTATAAGAAAGCCTGAATACTAATAGGCAGCCAAAAAATAGACAGGGTTATACTGCCAAATTTACAATTTACAGGAGTTAGGAGATTGACAAATTAGGTGACGTGTCACTTATTGTACAGTATAATGGTCCAGCCAAATTACAATGGGGAAAGTGTTTAGTGGGGCTGTATAATCCTATTGGGGGTAATTTTTTTTAATAACTCCCATTTATCTAATTGTATAGTGTTTGTTTCTTAGTAGTAAAACTTGGGGGGGTTATTACGACCCGATCGCAGCGTGCTTTCGCCCGCACAGCTGTGACCGGGTCACTACTGCACATGCGCGGGGGCTGTAATGCGCATGTGCGTCACCGGGCAACGACGAAGGGAACGAAGAAAGTGATCCCAGCAGCGATCGCTTGAAGACAGACAGGCGGTGGGCATTCCTGGGCGGCAACACAGCGTTCGGAGCCGCTTTCTGGGAGTGGTAAGAAAAACGCAGGCGTGTTTGAAGAAACGCAGACATGTCCAGGGCGGGTGTTTGACGTCAAAGCCAGGACCGAACAGGCTGAAAACATTGCAGCTGGTAAGTATGTCTAGACCTACTTAGAAACTACACAATTTTTTTCCCATAGCAGGGCTGCACAAGCGATCGCAGCCTTGCTATGGGAAAAAAAACCACCCCCATAGGCAGAGTATAGTTGATCGCACAGGCTGCAAAAAGCAGCTTCGTGCGATTAACTCGTAATCAGGCCCTTGGTTCTGGAAACTTACATAACCTCCCCTAGAAATGAAACTGTTTCTGCACCAAGTAAAGGGGACAGTTGCAGACAAAAAAGCCATGCAGCTAGCCTGAAGCCCCATACACACTAGACAAGAAAGTAAAAGATCTCGCTCAGAAGGGCCAATCTGTAGCGAGATCTTTTACAATCTCGTCCAGTGTGTACACTCAATGGCATCAACAATGCGCGCTCCCGCTCATGTTAATGACCCCCTCCCTTGTCTGAACATTTACAGACGAGGGAGGTCCTCGTTAACGACAGCCATGCTGCAGATGAGGCATGAGTGTCGTTCCCCCCGCCATCCCCCCACCGTTCCTCGCTGACATCGGCAACTGTGTATGATGCCAATATCAGGGTCGGCTCGGCCAGTGTGTACTGTGCTTTAATGTGCCACACAGTGGGAGATGCAGCTCTGAGTGGTGTAGTGTACCGTCTTTTTCTTTAAATTTTGCGTCTTATTTGCATCGCAGATGCAGTGAAGTGCCACACAAAGTGTACTAGAGACACTGGGCTGCGGCTTTCACCACACAAAAGTTGCAAACACAATCAAAGTCAAAGATAAAGCAAACTGGAACTTGGCGTGAAAAAAATCTATAACCCGCTGCATCGCAGCCCTTCATATACAGATTCCAACGTATTCACAGATGTACAAATGTTGCGAGCAAATAGATTAGTGTAATCTAGCCAAGCACTGTTATTGCTTGCAGTTGTGCAAATAAGGCGTACATTTTAAATGAAAAAGACGCTCGGCGTGGTTGACTCACCCAAACCTGGCTTGTCAAGAGCACCTCAGTGTATGAGGACACATCTGTATGCAGACATACGTGTACATGGGTATTACATATCTAATAGGAATCAATGTTCTAGTGTCACTCATTCATCTCATCTCTTGTTTATCAATGGAAGAATAAGAAGCAGCTGCTTTTAGCTGTAAAGCTTTTAAAAAATATAGATCCACATTCTGTCCTTGAGTGACAGCCCTTCATATAGCCAGTAATCCTGTGGGAAGCTACAATCCCATCATTAGATTTTATCATTGCACTTTTTACTGATTCTGGGCCTTATTCAGTAAGGATTGCAAATTCTGCTAATTAGCAGAATTTGCAATCCTTTTCCTAGCATGCAAGGCCGCCCAGCATGCTGACCGCCGCCTCGCCGCGTTGAAGTAGCAGAAATTGCGAATGCATCGCATTTTCTGCTTGTTAGCAGAAACTAAGGAAGACTCCTTTCGGCGGCTGCATGTGACGTCATGCAGCCACCTTGATAACGCCCCCGACACGCCCCCGTTTGGCAGCCTCCGCCCGTTGCGCTGCACCTCCCCAGCAACGCTCCGTCTGCTCCCTTGAAACGGAGCGTTGCCCGCCCCTCCCTGCCCCGCAACCGCCTCTGCCTGATTGACAGGCAGAGGCAATCGAATATTCTGCACACCCCCCCCCCCTTGCAGAAAGTGCGGATGCGCCTGCATCTTTGTCTCAGAATTTGCAGTTGCATTGCTTACTGCGATCCAACGTGAATTAGGCCCTCTGTGTGTAAATGATGATTTGTATAGGGACATTGGTCGTACATATGTGCAGTAATAGCCCAATGTGTTTTGTTGTAGGAATTTATGAGAAAAGTGGAGGAGAAAAGAAGTGAGCTAAATAAAGCAGCAGGCATGGGAGAAGCAATACTCTCAATCTGTCACCCGGACTGCATTATTACTATTAAGCACTGGATAACCATCATCAAAGCCAGATTTGAGGAGGTATGTGTACTTTTTCCAACTTGCAAAAAATGGAAAATCATTTTGAATGTTTTTGCACAATACTTTACAGTATTATCAATGCCTGCAGGCACATATATTGCGTTTAATGCTATTCCAGTTATTAAAAAAAAAATTATTGCACAATGTTGCATGTTCGTTTGGTTTGTGGAAAAATCTCAGAATTCTCATTTGATAAAATAAATAATGTATATCCGAATTTAGGGTGGAACTTTTATAAAAGCAGCACAGATTCAGAGAGGCCTATGGGTTAATTTACTTCTAAAGCCCAATGCTTCCGATCATGTTTATGCCCTAAGTATAGTATGTTAATAGCTGTGTTTTGCTAGTTGAATCATTGCCCTTTTAAATTTCGGGCAGAAACACGATCGGATGCGTCAGGTTTTAGAAACCGACGCTTAATAAATACGCCTCCTAATGTAATTTTTATTCATTTGTCTGTGATCATTTATTTTACTGATAGCGTGACCAATTTAAGTTAAACATAGGTCTGCTGACATTCTGTGAGAGGTCATCGGGGTAAATATTTGGTTAATGCCAGACAGATTTCTGGTGCAGTTGTGGAGTGGTTGTCAGGATTTGGCAGTATATAAGAGAAGGGAGCATCCACATTATAGTTATACTGTATGTTTTGACATTTTTGAAGGTCTTAACATGGGCAAAGCAGCATCAGCAGAGATTGTCTGTGGCTTTGGAAGACTTGATAGCCAAGAAAGAGCTGCTGGAATCTCTGCTACAGTGGTTGCAATGGGCAGAAACAACACTTAATGAAAAAGACAAGGAAGATATCCCTGAGGAGATAGATGAGGTTAAAGCTCTGATCGAGGAACATCAGGTAATTTGAAATCCATTGACTTGGCCTTGAACTAGATTACTGACTTTGTGCCACATTTTATTTAAGTGATGTCATTTTTCAGGCATTTATGGAAGAAATGACTAGAAAACAACCAGATGTAGATAAAGTTACAAAGACTTATAAGAGAAAAGCTGCTGAATCTACGTCAGGGCAATCTCAAATCCCAGTCTTCGACAAAGGAAGAACAAGCCGTAAGTATTAAAGGGCAAGGCATACATGACAATAGTCGCTATAATTACATATTGGAAAGTTCTACAGTAATTTATGTTTCATTTTTATCAATCTACTGTATTGAGTGTTTCTGAGTATTCACTAGGGGGTATATTCAATAAGAGTTGAAAAACTGCTGTCTTATCGGAACGATGGGAGTTTCCGACTGATTGAGGTTGGAAGGGGATCGTACCTATTCAGTGTCGGCCGTTTCTTTTGACAAGTCAGGAAATCTGACTTGTTTGAAGCCTGTCAGAATCCACGCGGATCGGCGGCTGAAGCCGCCAAGCCGCGTGTATTGTCGGAAGCGGGGACAAACCTGACAGGTTTTAGCCCCGTTTCCGACCATGTCAATCCGACTTTAAAAAAAGTCCTGTCGGGTTTTTCCCGGCATTGAATAGAGAGCTGTCAGGTCCTTTCAGCTATTGAATACACCCCTTAGTGTACACTCTTTAGAAGAGTGATAAAAACATTTGTCTACTGATCTCTGAAAATTAATAATTTCTTTTGATTTCAGGTTTAGTTTTGAATATTAAAAAGTGTTCTATATTTTACCAGGAAAGCGATCACCTACTCCCAACTTGTATCCATCTGGCACACACGCACCAATTGAAACGAAGAACCCCAGAGTCAACTTACTGGTCAGCAAATGGCAACAAGTGTGGCTTTTGGCATTAGAGAGAAGAAGAAACTTGAATGATGCTTTGGATAGGCTGGAAGAGGTATTATACATTCCCTTGTTTTTTATGTACTCCCCAAAAAATAACAAACCTAGGCACCTCTAATGGAGAAATAAACCTAGGCAAGCAGAGAGACCAAACCAATAGAGAGGGGAACCCAGGTCCTTGGGTTATTGTTAGATTTACCTGAGGCATTGAGTGCACACACAGTCTAGTCTCAAAACGTCTTTAGTTACAGTTTATTTGGTATTATTAAAACAAGGTGTGGATTATTAGGCCCATAATAGTGGTTTCCATGCATTGATCTGTGCGAGACCCCTTTCTCAATTATCTACAAATATCATCCTGAAGGACACACATCCATTCATATTTGGATGATCCTGCAAGATCTTACATCATTTTTATTTTCTATATTTAATTCTGCATCGTCCAGCATAATGTGCTTGAATGTATTTATTGAGCATTTTGCATTGCAGCTGAGGGAGTTTGCCAACTTTGATTTTGACATTTGGCGAAAGAAATACATGAGATGGATGAACCATAAGAAGTCTCGAGTGATGGACTTCTTCCGGAGAATAGATAAAGATCAGGATGGAAAGATAACACGACAAGAGTTCATAGAAGGAATCCTTTCCTCCAGTAAGTGGCACTGAGTTTATAACTTGTAACATCATCAGCGTAATATAATTTTAACTTGGATATTTTGAAAATAGTAATTTGCTATATAGTCTTTGCCAAGTCTAACAATTGGTTTGTGTGGTGGATTGTTGTGCAGGGCCAGTCTGCACAATTTTTATTGATAGCTTTGCATGATGTCATGTTCCGTCTCTTTGTGGATGAGTGGGAACTTTTTGAATTATGGTGGTCATTCCGAGTTGTTTGCTCGGTAATTTTCTTCGCATCTCAGCGACTTTCCGCTTATTGCGCATGCGCAATGTTCGCACTGCGACTGCGCCAAGTAAATTTGCTAAGAAGTTTGGTATTTTACTCACGGCATTACGAGGTTTTTTCTTCGTTCTGGTGATCGTAATGTGATTGACAGGAAGTGGGTGTTTCTGGGCGGAAACTGGCCGTTTTATGGGAGTGTTTGAAAAAACGCTACCGTTTCTGGGAAAAACGCGGGAGTGGCTGGAGAAACGGAGGAGTGTCTGGGCGAACGCTGGGTGTGTTTGTGACGTCAAACCAGAAACGACAAGCACTGAACTGATCGCACTGGCAGAGTAAGTCTCGAGCTACTCAGAAACTGCACAGAGAAGTCTTTTCGCAATATTGCGAATCTTTCGTTCGCAATTTTGAGAAGCTAAGATTCACTCCCAGTAGGCGGCGGCTTAGCGTGTGCAATGCTGCTAAAAGCAGCTTGCGAGCGAACAACTTGGAATAGACGGGCTCAGCAGGAGACTGGGCACTCTAAAAGAAAGATTAGGTACTATCTGGTGTGCACTGGCTCCTCCCTCTATGCCCCTCCTCCAGACCTCAGTTAGAATCTGTGCCCGGCCAGAGCTGGATGCACCTAGTGGGCTCTCCTGAGCCTGCTAGTAAAAAAAGTAATGTTAGGTTTTTTATTTTCAGTGAGATCTGGTGGCAACAGACTCACTGCTACGTGGGACCGAGGGGAGAGAAGCAAACGTACCTGTTCACAGCTAGGTTGCGCTTAGGCTACTGGACACCATTAGCTCCAGAGGGTTCGAACACAGGCAAAGGTCCTCGGTCGTCCGTTCCCGGAGCCGCGCAGCCGTCCCCCTCGCAGAGCCAGAAGATCAGAAGTTGGTGATGAAATCGGCGACTGAAGACTCCTGTCTTCATTAAGGTAGCGCACAGCACCGCAGCTGTGCGCCATTGCTCCCACTGCACATCACACACTCCAGTCACTGTAGGGTGCAGGGCGCTGGGGGATGGCGCCCTGGGCAGCAATAAGAATACCTTTGGCATAAAAAAGACACATAATACAGTCTGTGACTGTATATGTGTAAAACCCCCGCCATTTTATAGTCAGAAACAGCGGGACAGAAGCCCGCCGCTGAGGGGGCGGGGCCTTATTCCTCAGCACACCAGCGCCATTTCTCTTCACAGCTCCGCTGGAAGGACGCTCCCCAGGCTCTCCCCTGCAGTCTCCTGGCACTAAGAGGGTAAAAAGAGAGGGGGGGCACATAAATTTAGGCAGAAGGTGTATTGATACAGCAGCTATTGGGAAAAATTCACTTCTGGTAGTGTGTATCCCTGTGTATATAGCGCTGTGGTGTGTGCTGGCATACTCTTTCTCTGTCTCCCCATAGACCTTGTGGGGTCCTGTCCTCAGTCAGAGTATTCCCTGTGTGTGTGCTGTGTGTCGGTACGGCTGTGTCGACATGTTTGATGAGGAGGGTTACGTGGAGGCGGAGCAAGTGCAGATAAATGTGGTGTCGCCCCCGTCGGTGCCGACACCTGATTGGATGGATATGTGGAAGGTCTTAAATGACAATGTAAACTCATTACATAAGAGATTTGATTATGTTGCTGCCGGGGGACAGCCGGGCTCTCAACCCGGGCCTGCCCAGGCGCCTCAGAGGCCGCCAGCGTCTCAAAAACGCCCACTATCTCAGTTGGTTGACACAGATGTCGACACGGAGTCCGACTCCAGCGTCGACGAGGATGAGGCACTATTACAGCCCAAAATGACTAAGGCCATCCGATACATGATTATTGCAATGAAAAATGTATTACACATTTCAGAGGCTGACCCTGTACCTGACAAGAGGGTAAATATGTTTGGGGAGAAAAAGCAGCCAGTGACTTTTCCCACGTCACATGAATTAAATGAGTTATGTGAAGAAGCGTGGTCTTCCCCTGATAAGAAAGTGGTGATTCCCAAGAGAATACTAATGGCGTACCCTTTCCCGCCAACGGATAGGTTACGTTGGGAATCCTCCCCTAGGGTTGACAAGGCCCTGACGCGCTTATCTAAAAGAGTGGCCCTGCCGTCTCAGGATACGGCCGCCCTAAAGTAACCTGCGGATAGGAAGCAGGAAGGTATCTTGAAGTCTGTGTATACACACTCTGGTACTCTACTGAGACCGGCTATTGCTTCAGCTTGGATGTGCAGTGCTGTTGCAGCATGGACAGATACTCTGTCAGAGGGGTTGGATACCCTGGACAGGGATACCGTATTGCTAACACTTAGCCATATTAAAGACGTCGTCTTATATATGCGGGATGCCCAGAGGGACATTTGCCTGCTGGGCTCTCGAATAAATGCAATGTCCATTTCTGCCAGGAGGGTCTTATGGACTCGGCAATGGACAGGGGATGCCGACTCTAAAAAACACATAGAGGTTTTGCCTTATAAGGGTGAGGAATTGTTTGGGGACGGTCTGTCGGACCTCGTATCCACAGCGACAGCTGGAAAGTCGACTTTCTTGCCACAGGTTTCCTCACAGCCTAAGAAAGCACCGTATTACCAAATGCAGTCCTTTCGTTCTCAAAAAAGCAAGAGAGTCAGAGGTGCATCCTTTCTTGCCAGAGGCAGGGGTAGAGGAAAGAAGCTGCACCATGCAGCCAGTTCTCAGGAACAAAAGTCCTCCCCTGCTTCCACTAAGTGCACCGCATGACGCTGGGGCTCCACAGGCGGAGCCAGGAGCGGTGGGGGCGCGTCTCCGAAATTTCTGCAACCAGTGGGTTCGCTCACAAGTGGATCCTTGGGCTATACAAATTGTATCTCAGGGATACAAGCTGGAATTCGAAGTGACGCCCCCTCACCGTTACCTAAAATCCGCCTTGCCAGCTTCTCCCACGGGGAGGGAGATAGTCCTGACGGCTATTCACATACCTCCAGCAAGTGATAATAATGGTACCCCCCCTTCAGCAGGGAAGGGGTTACTATTCCACACTGTTTGTGGTACCGAAACCGGACGGTTCGGTAAGACCCATTCTAAATTTAAAATCCTTGAACATTTACATGAAAAAGTTCAGGTTCAAAATGGAATCGCTCAGAGCGGTCATTGGCAGCCTGGAAGAGGGGGATTTTATGGTATCTCTGGACATCAAGGATGCGTACTTGCATGTCCCCATTTATCCGCCTCACCAGGAGTACCTCAGGTTTGTGGTACAGGACTGTCATTACCAATTCCAGACGTTGCCGTTTGGTCTATCCACGGCACCGAGAGTCTTTACCAAGGTAATGGCGGAGATGATGGTACTTCTCCGGAAGCAAGGAGTTACAGTTATCCCGTACTTGGACGATCTCCTCATAAAGGCGAGGTCCAGAGAGCAGTTGTTGGTCAGCGTAGCGCACTCTCAGGAAGTGTTGCTACGGCACGGCTGGATTCTGAATATTCCAAAGTCGCAGCTGATTCCTACGACGCGTCTGCCCTTCCTGGGCATGATTCTGGACACAGAACAGAAGAAGGTATTTCTCCCGGAGGAGAAGGCTCAGGAGTTAGTGACCATGGTCAGGGATCTCCTGAAACCAAAGCAGGTGTCGGTGCATCACTGCACGCGAGTCCTGGGAAAGATGGTAGCGTCATACGAAGCCATTCCTTTCGGCAGGTTCCATGCCAGGATCTTTCAGTGGGATCTGTTGGACAAGTGGTCCGGATCGCATCTTCAGATGCATCGGCTGATCGCCCTGTCCCCGAGGGCCAGGGTGTCTCTTCTGTGGTGGCTGCAGAGTGCTCATCTTCTCGAGGGCCGCAGGTTCGGCATACAGGACTGGGTCCTGGTGACCACGGATGCAAGCCTCCGCGGATGGGGGGCAGTCACTCAGGGAAGAAACTTCCAGGGGCTGTGGTCAAGTCAGGAGACTCGTCTGCACATAAACATACTGGAATTAAGGGCCATATACAATGCCCTGAGTCAAGCGGAGCCCCTGCTTCGAGACCAACCAGTGCTGATTCAGTCAGACAACATCACGGCAGTCGCCCATGTAAACCGACAGGGCGGCACAAGAAGCAGGGTGGCGATGGCGGAAGCCACAAGGATTCTTCGTTGGGCGGAGAATCACGTACAAGCACTGTCAGCAGTGTTCATTCCGGGAGTGGACAACTGGGAAGCAGACTTCCTCAGCAGGCACGACCTCCACCCGGGAGAGTGGGGACTTCATCAAGAAGTCTTCGAGCAGATTGCAAATTGGTGGGAACGGCCACAGGTGGACATGATGGCGTCCCGCCTAAACAAAAAGCTAAAAAAATATTGCGCCAGGTCAAGGGACCCTCAGGCGATAGCTGTGGACGCACTGGCAACTCCGTGGGTGTTCCAGTCGGTATATGTGTTTCCTCCTCTTCCTCTCATACACAAGGTACTGAGAATAGTAAGAAAAAGAGGAGTGAGAACAATACTCATTGTTCCGGATTGGCCAAGAAGGACTCGGTACCCAGAACTTCAAGAGATGGTCACAGAGGACCCATGGCCTCTGCCTCTCAGACAGGACCTGTTGCAGCAGGGGCCCTGTCTGTTCCAAGACTTACCGCGGCTGTGTTTGACGGCATGGCGGTTGAACGCCGGATCCTAGCGGAAAAGGGTATACCGGATGAAGTAATTCCTACGCTGATAAGAGCTAGGAAGGATGTGACAGCAAAGCATTATCACCGCATATGGCGGAAATATGTTGCTTGGTGTGAGGCCAGGAAGGCCCCTACAGAGGACTTCCAGTTGGGTCGTTTTCTGCATTTCCTACAGTCAGGTGTGACTATGGGCCTCAAATTAGGGTCCATAAAGGTTCAGATCTCGGCCCTATCCATTTTCTTTCAAAAAGAACTGGCTTCACTGCCTGAGGTTCAGACGTTTGTAAAGGGAGTGCTGCATATTCAGCCTCCTTTTGTGCCACCAGTGGCACCTTGGGATCTTAACGTTGTGTTGGATTTCCTGAAATCCCACTGGTTTGAGCCACTTAAGACCGTGGAGCTAAAATATCTCACTTGGAAAGTGGTCATGCTATTGGCCTTAGCTTCGGCTAGGCGTGTGTCAGAATTGGCGGCTTTGTCATGTAAAAGCCCCTATCTGATCTTCCATATGGACAGGGCAGAATTGAGGACTCGTCCCCAATTTCTCCCTAAGGTGGTATCATCGTTTCATTTGAACCAACCTATTGTAGTGCCTGCGGCTACTAGGGACTTGGAGGATTCCAAGTTGCTGGACGTAGTCCGGGCTTTGAAAATTTATGTTTCCAGAACGGCGGGAGTCAGAAAGTCTGACTCTCTGTTTATTCTGTATGCAGCCAACAAGGTTGGCGCTCCTGCTTTGAAGCAGACTATTGCTCGCTGGATCTGTAGCACGATTCAGCTGGCTCACTCTGCGGCTGGATTGCTGCATCCAAAATCAGTAAAAGCCCATTCCACAAGGAAGGTGGGCTCTTCTTGGGCTGCTGCCCGAGGGGTCTCGGCTTTACAGCTTTGCCGAGCTGCTACTTGGTCGGGTTCAAACACATTTGCTAAGTTCTACAAGTTTGATACCCTGGCTGAGGAGGACCTTGAGTTTGCTCATTCGGTGCTGCAGAGTCGTCCGCACTCTCTCGCCCGTTTGGGAGCTTTGGTATAATCCCCATGGTCCTTACGGAGTCCCCAGCATCCACTAGGACGTCAGAGAAAATAAGAATTTACTCACCGGTAATTCTATTTCTCGTAGTCCGTAGTGGATGCTGGGCGCCCGTCCCAAGTGCGGACTTTCTGCAATACGTGTATATAGTTATTGCTTAAATAAGGGTTATTGTTATGAGCCATCCGTTGATTGAGGCTCAGTTGTTGTTCATACTGTTAACTGGGTATGGTTATCACAAGTTATACGGTGTGATTGGTGTGGCTGGTATGAGTCTTCCATATCCTTTCCTTGTAGTGTCAGCTCTTCCGGGCACAGTTTCCCTAACTGAGGTCTGGAGGAGGGGCATAGAGGGAGGAGCCAGTGCACACCAGATAGTACCTAATCTTTCTTTTAGAGTGCCCAGTCTCCTGCGGAGCCCGTCTATTCCCCATGGTCCTTACGGAGTCCCCAGCATCCACTACGGACTACGAGAAATAGAATTACCGGTGAGTAAATTCTTATTATAATTATATTGTATAGATTATTACTTTTATCGTGATATCAAGGTTTATGTTTGAAGGGACTGTTTCTGAGGGCCTAATTCAGAACTGATCACTGTTGTGCGAATTTCCCAGCGGGCGATTATCGAATGACTGCGCATGCGTACGGATTGTAATGTGCAGATTGTAATGTGCAGGCACGAGGCAAAGCTGCCAAAAAATCCTGGGTTTTTTTTTTTTACTTATCGCTAGGCGAACGCAGGCTGATTGACAGGAAGCAGGAGTTTGGGGGTGATAACTGTCCGTTTTCTGGGAGTGTCCAGAAACACGCAAGCGTTCCCAAGCATTTTCAGGGTGGGTGTGTGATGTCTGCTCCGGCTGTTTGTATCGCACTTTAGGAATAAGTCCTGGGCTACGCATAGACCAGAATCATTAGATGGTGAGTGATTTGCGATCGGATTTGCAGATGTCCGCTGTCTGGCTAAGTTTTCGCATGCGTACTCATGCATTCGCACACTTGCACGGGAGGGTTTTCACTCTCTATGGGTGGTCTTATCTGGTCGCAGCCCACTGCAAAATCACAGAGGAGCTATCAGGTCTGAATTAGGCCCTGAGTTGGGACCAAAGCAACAAAATAGAAACCTTGCACCTAGATATACCATGTTACAATGCAAGAGTAAATACTGGCTTATTTTGCTTGTAGCACACAACAGACCTGATTCAGAGGAGTATGCAAATGCATTTGCAACTACATCTTTGTACGTAGTGGAACTGAGAATATACAGTATACTATTTCTGCAGCTGCTGGAACATGCTCACATCCAACTTGTGAGTAGGTCCTTGGTTGCTCACAATGATTGTCGGAAGTAAGACACCGGGCCATTGCAGTGCATACACAGATACGCAGCTATGGCACGCCCACGAAGTGCTTGCTGTAAGGGGAGAGTGTTAAATCGCTCCCTTTATCAGTATGTTACGTAGTCTATTTCAACCTTCATCCTATAGTACCTCCAGAAAATAAGGCAATTACTGTAGGTTATTATAAGATACTAAGTTAATTATCCTTAAAAGCTTGATACATGCATTATTGTTGCTTTAATTGTATTAACTGCCGGCCTTTTGAGAATTAAATTACTTACTAATGGATAATAATGTGCGGAGCGGTGACGAATGCCCTCCCTTCCCATAATATGATTGTGTTGTTGTCTTCATTACAGTCCAATACAAAACAAAATGTTGTTCCCACAGTACTGTATATAATATCTCCTATGAAAACACTATGGTGGGCCATTGCTCCTGCTAATGCTTAAAACAGTGGAGTTAGCCCTCAGGAGGGTACTGGTTCCCCCTCACCTAGGCCTCATAGAAATTGGACTTGGATGTGACATTTACACTATTGTGCTATGAACTTGTGGACGTTTTTCTGCTTTTCCACACACTGGGGTATATTTACTAAGGTCCCGATTTTGACCGAGATGCCGTTTTTTCTTCCAAGTGTCATGTCGGGAATTTACTAAGCAAAAATCTCGGCAGTGATGAGGGCATTCGTAATATTTTGGAAGTCCTAGGAAAAGGTTACTTTCGGTCAACCGCTGACCACAAAGTTCCCACCATTGGTTACAATGGAGCGCATAGGCGCTACATTGTAACACTGCCGTGTGCTGCCTGTCATACAGTACAGGAGCACACAGCCAATCAGGAGGGTGCCACAATGTGGCGCTCCCTGATTGGCTGATGGAACCCTCTTAGACATAAGTCAGAGGGGGTTTCTGGCATTCGGGGAAAGGGGTCCCATGTGAAAACATGGGGCACCTTTCAGTGCGAGGTCGGGAGTCCGTTTTTTTATTTTGACAAGTACCTGGATTACAAATGGATTACAAGAAGAGCCTTCTACACTGGATTTTGTAAGTATAATTTTTTCCACAGGTACACCATGGATTCTACATGGAGAAGAGGACCGACCCTCGTGTGAACATAGGTAAGTATGTGTATATGGAGGTGTGGATGTATGCATTAAAGTTATACTTTCAAGGTGTGTGTCTTATGTTTCTCTGACGTCCTAGTGGATGCTGGGAACTCCGTAAGGACCATGGGGAATAGCGGCTCCGCAGGAGACTGGGCACAACTAAAAGAAAGCTTTTAGACTACCTGGTGTGCACTGGCTCCTCCCACTATGACCCTCCTCCAATCCTCAGTTAGATTTTTGTGCCCGGCCGAGCTGGATGCACACTAGGGGCTCTTCTGAGCTCTTAGAAAGAAAGTATATTTTAGGTTTTTTATTTTACAGTGAGACCTGCTGGCAACAGGCTCACTGCATCGAGGGACTAAGAGGAGAAGAAGCGAACCTACCTGCTTGCAGCTAGCTTGGGCTTCTTAGGCTACTGGACACCATTAGCTCCAGAGGGATCGACCGCATGGAACTGGCCTTGGTGTTCGGTCCCGGAGCCGCGCCGCCGTCCCCCTTACAGAGCCAGAAGCATGAAGAAGTCCGGAAAATCGGCGGCATGAAGACTTCTGTCTTCACCAAGGTAGCGCACAGCACTGCAGCTGTGCGCCATTGCTCCTCATACACACTTCACACTCCGGTCACTGAGGGTGCAGGGTGCTGGGGGGGGGCGCCCTGAGCAGCAATAAAAACACCTTGGCTGGCAAAACAATCACAATATATAGCCCCAGAGGCTATATATGTGATAATTACCCCTGCCTGAATCCTTAAAAAAGCGCGAGAAAAGTCTGCGAAAAAGGGGCGGAGCTATCTCCCTCAGCACACTGGCGCCATTTCTCCCTCACAGCTCCGCTGGAAGGAAGCTCCCTGGCTCTCCCCTGCAGTCTACACTACAGAAAAGGGTAAAAAAGAGAGGGGGGGCACTAAATTTAGGCGCAGTAAATATTATAGCAGCTATAGGGGACATAATTCAGTTAGTCCCTGCATTATATAGCGCTCTGGTGTGTGCTGGCATACTCTCTCTCTGTCTCCCCAAAGGGCTTCTGTGGGGTCCTGTCCTCTGTTAGAGCATTCCCGGTGTGTGTGCAGTGTGTCGGTACGGCTGTGTCGACATGTTTGATGAGGAAAATTATGTGGAGGCGGAGCAGATGCCTATAGAAGTGATGTCACCCCCTGCGGGGCAGACACCTGAGTGGATGGTTTTATGGAAGGAATTACGTGCAAGTGTCGACTCCTTACACAAAAAATTTGACGACATGCCAAATGTGGGACAGCCGGCTTCTCAGCTCGTGCCTGCCCAGGTGTCTCAAAGGCCATCAGGGGCTCTAAAACGCCCGCTACCTCAGATGGCAGACGCAGATGTCGACACGGATACTGATACCAGTGTCGACGACGATGAGCCTAATCTAATGTCCACTAGGGCCATTCGTTGCATGATTGAGGCAATGAAAGAGGTGTAACACATTTCGGATATAAACCCAGGTACCACTAAAAAGGGTATTATGTTTGGGGAGAAAAAACTACCCGTAGTTTTTCCCCCATCTGAAGAATTAAATGAAGTGTGTGAAGAAGCGTGGGCTTTCCCCGATAAAAGATTGGTAATCTCTAAAAAATTACTAATGGCGTTCCCTTTCCCGCCAGAGGATAGGGCACGTTGGGAAACACCTCCTAGGGTGGATAAAGCACTCACACGTTTGTCTAAAAAGGTGGCACTTCCGTCTCCGGATACGGCCGCCCTGAAGGAGCCTGCGGATAGAAAGCAGGAGGCGATCCTGAAGTCTGTATATACACACTCAGGCATTATACTTAGACCAGCTATTGCGTCAGCTTGGATGTGCAGTGCTGCCGCTGCATGGTCAGATTCCCTGTCAGAAAATATTGACACCCTAGACAGGGACACTATTCTGCTAACCATAGAGCATATAAAAGACTCAGTCTTATACATGAGAGATGCACAGAGGGAGATCTGCCGGCTGGCATCTAAAATAAGTGCATTGTCCATTTCTGCTAGGAGAGGCTTATGGACTCGGCAGTGGACAGGGGATGCAGATTCCAAAAGGCACATGGAAGTTTTGCCTTATAAGGGTGAGGAGTTATTCGGGGATGGTCTCTCGGACCTAGTTTCCACAGCGACAGCTGGGAAGTCAGCATTTTTACCCCATGTTCCCTCACAGCCTAAAAAAGCACCGTTTTATCAGGTACAGTCCTTTCGGACCCAGAAAAACAGGCGAGGAAAAGGCGAGTCCTTTCTGTCCAGAGGCAGAGGTAGGGGAAAAAGGCTGCAACAAACAGCAGGTTCCCAGGAGCAAAAGTCCTCCCCCGCTTCTTCCAAGTCCACCGCATGACGGTGGGGATCCACAGGCGGAGCCAGGTACGGTGGGGGGCCGCCTCAAAAATTTCAGCGATCAGTGGGCTCGCTCACAGGTGGATCCCTGGATCTTGCAAGTAGTATCTCAGGGGTACAAGCTGGAATTCGAGGCGTCTCCTCCCCGCCGTTTCCTCAAATCTGCCTTGCCAACAACTCCCTCAGGCAGGGAGGCTGTGCTAGAGGCAATTCACAAGCTGTATTCCCAGCAGGTGATAGTCAAGGTGCCCCTACTTCAACAAGGACGGGGTTACTATTCCACACTGTTTGTGGTACCGAAACCGGACGGTTCGGTGAGACCCATTTTAAATTTGAAATCCTTGAACACATACATAAAAAAATTCAAGTTCAAGATGGAATCGCTCAGGGCGGTTATTGCAAGCCTGGACGAGGGGGATTACATGGTATCCCTGGACATCAAGGATGCTTACCTGCATGTCCCCATTTACCATCCTCACCAGGAGTACCTCAGATTTGCGGTACAAAATTGCCATTACCAATTCCAGACGCTGCCGTTTGGACTGTCCACGGCACCGAGGGTGTTTACCAAGGTAATGGCGGAAATGATGATACTCCTTCGAAAAAAGGGAGTTTTAATTATCCCGTACTTGGACGACCTCCTAATAAAGGCGAGATCCAGGGAGCAGTTGTTGGTAGGAGTAGCACTATCTCAGGAGGTGCTACACCAGCACGGTTGGATTCTGAATATTCCAAAGTCACAGCTGGTTCCGACGACACGTCTACTGTTCCTGGGAATGATTCTGGACACAGTCCAGAAAAAAGTGTTTCTCCCGGAGGAGAAAGCCAAGGAGCTGTCATCTCTAGTCAGAGACCTCCTGAAACCAAAACAGGTGTCGGTGCATCACTGCACGCGAGTCCTGGGAAAGATGGTGGCTTCTTACGAAGCAATTCCTTTCGGCAGGTTCCATGCCAGAATCTTTCAGTGGGACCTGTTGGACCAATGGTCCGGATCGCATCTTCAGATGCATCGGCTAATAACCCTGTCTCCAAGAACCAGGGTGTCTCTGCTGTGGTGGCTGCAGAGTGCTCATCTCCTAGAGGGCCGCAGATTCGGCATACAGGACTGGGTCCTGGTGACCACGGATGCCAGCCTTCGAGGCTGGGGGGCAGTCACACAGGGAAGAAACTTCCAAGGACTATGGTCGAGTCAGGAGACTTCCCTACACATAAATATTCTAGAACTAAGGGCCATTTACAATGCACTAAGTCAGGCAAAACCCCTGCTTCTACACCAGCCGGTACTGATCCAGTCAGACAACATCACGGCGGTCGCCCATGTAAACCGACAGGGCGGCACAAGAAGCAGGACGGCAATGGCAGAAGCCACAAGGATTCTCCGATGGGCGGAAAATCACGTGCTAGCACTGTCAGCAGTGTTCATTCCGGGAGTGGACAACTGGGAAGCAGACTTCCTCAGCAGGCACGACCTCCACCCGGGAGAGTGGGGACTTCATCCAGAAGTCTTCACACTGATTGTAAATCGTTGGGAACGGCCACAGGTGGACATGATGGCGTCCCGCCTAAACAAAAAACTAGAGAGATATTGCGCCAGGTCAAGGGACCCTCAGGCGATAGCGGTGGACGCTCTAGTGACACCGTGGGTGTACCAGTCAGTTTATGTGTTCCCTCCTCTGCCTCTCATACCAAAGGTACTGAGAATAATAAGAAAACGAGGAGTAAGGACAATACTCGTGGTTCCGGATTGGCCAAGAAGAGCTTGGTACCCGGAACTTCAAGAGATGATCTCAGAGGACCCATGGCCTCTGCCGCTCAGACAGGACCTGCTGCAGCAGGGGCCCTGTCTGTTCCAAGACTTACTGCGGCTGCGTTTGACGGCATGGCGGTTGAACGCCGGATCCTAAAGGAAAAGGGCATTCCGGAGGATGTCATTCCTACGCTGATTAAAGCCAGGAAAGATGTAACTGTAAAACATTATCACCGCATATGGCGGAAATATGTTGCTTGGTGTGAGGCCAATAAGGCCCCAACAGAGGAATTTCAGCTGGGTCGATTTCTGCACTTCCTACAGGCAGGAGTGACTATCGGCCTAAAATTAGGCTCCATTAAGGTACAGATATCGGCTCTGTCGATTTTCTTCCAAAAAGAACTAGCTTCACTACCTGAAGTTCAGACATTTGTAAAAGGAGTGCTGCATATTCAGCCCCCTTTTGTGCCTCCTGTGGCACCTTGGGATCTCAACGTGGTGTTGAGTTTCCTAAAATCACATTGGTTTGAGCCACTAAAGACCGTGGATCTAAAATATCTCACGTGGAAAGTGGTCATGTTAATGGCCTTGGCTTCGGCCAGGCGTGTATCAGAATTGGCGGCTTTGTCATTTAAAAGCCCTTATCTGATTTTCCATATGGATAGGGCAGAATTGAGGACTCGTCCCCAGTTTCTCCCTATGGTGGTATCTGCTTTTCATTTGAACCAACCTATTGTAGTGCCTACGGCTACTAGCGACTTGGAGGATTCCAAGTTACTGGACGTAGTCAGGGCCTTGAAAATTTATGTTTCCAGGACGGCTGGAGTCAGGAAAACTGACTCGCTATTTATCCTGTATGCACCCAACAAACTGGGTGCTCCTGCTTCTAAGCAGACTATTGCTCGCTGGATTTGTAGCACAATTCAGATGGCGCATTCTGCGGCTGGACTGCCGCATCCTAAATCAGTTAAAGCCCGTTCTACAAGGAAGGTGGGCTCATCTTGGGCGGCTGCCCGAGGGGTCTCGGCTTTACAACTTTGCCGAGCTGCTACTTGGTCAGGGGCAAACACGTTTGCAAAATTCTACAAATTTGATGCCCTGGCTGAGGAGGACCTTGAGTTCTCTCATTCGGTGCTGCAGAGTCATCCGCACTCTCCCGCCCGTTTGGGAGCTTTGGTATAATCCCCATGGTCCTTACGGAGTTCCCAGCATCCACTAGGACGTCAGAGAAAATAAGAATTTACTCACCGGTAATTCTATTTCTCGTAGTCCGTAGTGGATGCTGGGCGCCCGTCCCAAGTGCGGATTGTCTGCAATACTTGTACATAGTTATTGTTCACTAAAGGGTTATTGTTATGAGCCATCTGTTGAGAGGCTCAGTTATGTTTCATACTGTTAACTGGATATGGTATCACGAGTTATACGGTGTGATTGGTTGGCTGGTATGAGTCTTACCCGGGATTCAAAATCCTTCCTTATTGTGTCAGCTCTTCCGGGCACAGTATCCTAACTGAGGCTTGGAGGAGGGTCATAGTGGGAGGAGCCAGTGCACACCAGGTAGTCTAAAAGCTTTCTTTTAGTTGTGCCCAGACTCCTGCGGAGCCGCTATTCCCCATGGTCCTTACGGAGTTCCCAGCATCCACTACGGACTACGAGAAATAGAATTACCGGTGAGTAAATTCTTATTTTTTATTGGGGTATTTTTTTAGTAGTAGTACTACAGGTACCAGCGGGCCCGGTTTTCCTCCGCTTGCTGGTACTTGTGGTTCTCCAAGTACCAGCTTGCGGGGGAGGCTTGCTGGGACTTGTAGTACTGCTACTAAAAACAATATTCATTTTTTTACACAACGGCTATCAGCCTCCCATCCGCAGCCCTTGGATGGGGGGGACAGCCTCGGGCTTCACCCCTGGTTCTTGGGTGGCTGGAGGGGGGGGACCCCTTGATTGAAGGGGTCCCCACTCCTCCAGGGTACCCCGGCCAGGGGTGACTAGTTGGTTATGTAATGCCAGGGCCGTCGGGACCTATATAAAAGTGTCCCCCGGCTGTGGCATTATGTATCTGGCTAGTGGAGCCCGGTGCTGGTTTCAGAAATACGGGGGACCCCTACGCTTTTTGTCCCCCGTATTTTTGGAACCAGGACCAGGTGCAGAGCCCGGTGCTGGTTGTTTAAATATGGGGGAACCTCTATCATTTTTTCCCCCATATTTTTGCAACCAGGACCGGCTCAAAGAGCCCGAGGCTGGTTTGGCTTAGGAGGGGGGACCGCACGCAATTTTTTTATTTATTTTAACACTGATTTTTTTTTTTTTTAAAGGTGCACAATGAAGCCCAGCACGGATCTCTCAGATCCGGCCGAGATTCATTGTAATAAAGTCGGCAGTGTTTTACAAGTCACTCACGTAAAACACTGCCAAAAAAAACGAATGACATCGACATCGGTAAAACCGAAAATGCAGAATACGGCAGCTTAGTAAATTAGTCGTACTAAATTCAAAAAGTTGCAATTTTACACTTTCGATGTCATTCGTGATTGAACTTTGACCTCAAACGGGAAAATACGAATCTTAGTAAATATACCCCACTGTCAGGTGCGGATCTAGGTGGGGATGTACTGTATGCTGGCCTAGGGAGAGTCCAGGGAGGCTACTGCCACTGAGCAGCATAAGTCTCTTCTCTCTCCCTACCTGATGTGGTGCCGTGCAGGCGGAGGGGGGGAGGATAGCGCTGATTGCCCACCCCCCCTTCACCTCACACACATACACACTGGATCTATAACTGCTAGGTGTTCACCATGGTGTGTGTTTCTAGAAGCCAGCATTGCAAAACCAAGGCATCTTGCAGCATGCTTTGTAAATAACTTCCACTTTTGTACATTAAATCAGTGTTTCCAAAACCTAGTCCCCAAAGCCCACCTACAGTACAGGTTTTAAGGATCTTCATGTTTGAACCCAGATACTTATATCACAATGACTGAGATTCTAAGTCACCTTAACTCAAGTATAGATATCTGTAAAACCAGGACTGTTGGCAGGAGGCTTTGAGATTAGTGACTACCCTGTGTTGTTGTCATTACCAGATTCATAGAAATGAAAAAATATCTAGGCTGTAATTAATGTAAGATGTGTGCACCGCTTTTTCATATCCTGCTGCTCTCTTTCTAGAATTTCCTACTAGCCGGCTAGAGATGAGCGCTGTGGCTGACATCTTTGACCGCGACGGTGATGGTTACATTGACTACTATGAATTTGTGGCTGCGCTACACCCTAACAAAGATGCATACAAGCCTGTAACTGATGCTGACAAAATTGAAGATGAGGTATTTGTCCCGTGTTTCATAATATATTTATTGCTTGGTTAATCCTACATCTTAGCATTCATTAACAATGGAGTCAGTTTATGTGGTCATGAAAAGCATTATAATTTGTCTTTACAGGTAACACGGCAAGTGGCGAAATGTAAGTGTGCCAAGCGATTCCAGGTGGAGCAAATTGGTGACAACAAATACAGGGTAAGTGTAGGAAATGTGTATTATTATATGAAGTGACATACAAAGAGTATTGCTGAGAAGGCACTTTCTGTTTATTCAACATCCCACCAAATCAGGCGGGAAATAAACTCCAGTTAAAAATGATTATCTTTTGAGGTTTTGAATGTAGGAATCAGAAAGGTTTTATGACAACTGGACATTGTTAATTTACTGTACTGTATAATACAGTCCATCAAAAAGTTAGTCCATTTTATTAATAGCTATTTCAGATATTAGGCTTGTCACCTTCTGAATGATGAATGCATACTTGCACTTAGGTCTAGTTTAGTGAGGTAAGAAACCATGTGGAACTCTTGCCCAATTTGGATCACTGCGGCTATGCGCTCTCCCGATACCCCTGGTACCCAATTTGAAAATAATGGTTGTGGGGTTATTAGAGCTGAAAACCCTGCGGCTTGTGAATAAACGAAAATAATATACTTGCCACTCTGGTGCTCTCTGTGGCTCACAGTAGTTTCCTCTCCATCTTCCCGCTGGAAAGGGGGCTGCTGGTAGGTGAGGGGACTGCTGGGAGGCTCGGAGGCTGCTGGGAGGCTCAGGGGATGCTGGGAGATTTAGTTCTCCCAGCTGTTGCCACTGGGGGAGTGGTCACACACACAGGGGGGTCACACACTCACATACATTCACAGACACAACGCATACTCACATACACCTCCCATACTCACCGCTGCTGCGGGAGTCCGGATCTTGACACTGAAGATGACACCACTTCAGAAGGGGAGTAATTACTGACTAATTAAGCTAAATGAAAACTTCCAATTGCTTAATTAGTCCCCGGGGGGGGCTGCCAGAGCTTGTGAAAACTTGCTTATTTTCTGTCCTGCAGTTGAATAGCAAAGCAAAGCGGCTGTGGGAAACCCCCCAAGCCACAGGGTTTTTTAATTTTCTGCTGGCAGTAAGATTTGTCCCTAGGGGGCATTAATAGTTATTATTGCTACAAAGAAAATTGTGCTATAATATCATAGTAAATGTTCTGGTAGTATTAAATGAATTATTGAAATAATTGTGAATGTCACCTTTAAATTCATAGTACAGTATTTGTGGTGATCTCCCATAAACTGCATTTGGTTTAGTCACATCATGCAGGCAGTGGCTGATTTTACCTATGGGATTAAGAACTGCAGCCCCCCAGTAAAATCTGCCACTTGCAGGGACTGCCCATTAGTGGCAGTGACTTTGCATTGGAAGCACTCCCTGCTAATCACAGCCAGACAGGCAATCCCAGGGGGAGGTGCTTTCTTTCCCTGGGACTGCTACTACGGACTGCCATAGCAGAGAGAGCGCTTCCAATGGTATCTCTCCCCTGCTATAAAAGCAAGCCCGATCAGGCTCCTAATGGCTGCAGCCAATGCAGTGCCTAGAAGCCACTTTGTTCTCTACCAGTGCTGGATTTAAGTCCCGTCCCCAAACTTAATCCCCACCTGCCACTGCTAGCAGACTTTAGCCCCGCCTCCTGATGACATCAGTCATCAATCACCGGGAGTGCAGGGATGCGGGAGGAGAATAGCCAGCCCCCCTGGCCAGACAGTTAAGGAGCGCTGCCACTGGTCATATGTATTAGGGGTTTTGAAACCATTGCATACTGCAAGGGCAAAAGACGTCTAGCAGTTCCAAAACACCTTGATTCATTTACCTCTTAAAATTCTATTTTAGACAACAGATATATTTTCTACATAGACAGACATTACTTATACTGTAGTCACGTGTGTAACTTATAGATCTTTCGATGCATTTACATAATACAGGAAGTACAGAACTAGCACATAAAATTACAGAACACTACAACACATAGGGAAGGCCAGACAGTCTCTGATGTCACAGATGCTTATATATTTAAGGTTTCCATAAATAAATAAAGGTATAAATACACTAATTGTATTTTCTCTCCATTTTTTTCCTTTTGATATTAGTTCTTCCTGGGAAATCAGGTATAAACCAGTGAAATGTTTCTTAATGTGTTTTCATCCAAGCTTGTGATGTATGATCACTACTACCACCATACCCTACACACCCATTGTGTCCTGCTTGCTGAAATCCATTACTGTGTTGGTGGAGGGGCTTTACTGTTCTGTCACACCATTGATTTCTAATCTGCCTGTGTACAATGGTGATTATGCAGTACTGTTGATTGCTGTGGGTGGACATGGATTATGTGCTCTATATGAAATGGTAAATGACAGCATCAGTAGTATACCAGTCATGTCCTACTTTTGAAAATAGAACTAGTTATAGGAACACTTTGATTTTTACCTATATCATGGAAAGCCAGATAGCTTTGCATCATATTATGAAAATACTGTATACATTTGCAGTAATGTGAATGTAAATAAATGTACGCTGAGGAGGAAGAAGGGACTGACTGCCTTCGGCTGCTGGCTGAGAGCTCTCTGTAACTTGTCTGGTGCAGATCTCCGCTGTTACAGCAGCACAGTTACACACTTGTCAGAGGAGGCAGTGTCCGGAGACCGAGTTAGTACTGGGGCTGGCGGCACCGCATGTCAGGCTACGGCACGGTGGCATCCTCCTCAGTGTGGAGCTTTTTGAAGCCGCGTAACCAGCGTAGTGGCAGGGCCAGCCCTGATAGCACCACATGCCGTCCACACACAGCCTAATGTGTACCAAAGACTTCCAGCTTGCCAGCATCAAGATAAAGGCCCATGCAAAACATTTAGAGACCTGTGCCCAGTGTAAACAGCTTCATGCCTACCACATTCATTGGTATACTCCCATGGATAGCATAACAGCGTCTTACCTGCTACATACAGTACAGACCGTCATGTCCATCCTTGTATACAGAAATACATTTCTATGATCACAATTTATATAGACACATCTAGTATAACAGCCTTTTGCCCACCAGTCATACTCAATCTTGTGGCTATCCAACAACCGTATGTCCAAAAATATGCACTCAGTATACAGTTACCATAGTCCTGTGGCCACCAAATATAGCTGATTCAGACGTGCACGCAGTTGTACTCAGCAGACTTGCAAAAGTATGCTAATGACTCAGATGCCGCCTTGTACCTAAAGATGCCAACTGCCAGCATCTCATATCCATCGCCGAATGGGCCCGGACAAAATGCTGTGTGCATGAGGATACACAGCCATGGCAATCAGGGAGCACTAGAGTCTAGGTGGGTGTCTTAGGCACGGAGATGCCTGTGAGCACCTCGGGATTGAGGAGCTTTTACCCAATAGTGAGGATGATATGTGTTGCGTCTATTTAATATGCTATTTTATTAGGTTGCCATTTTTTTGTACATAGTAAATGGCATATCACTTTTACATACTGGGGCCTATTCAGTTAACCACAGGATTTACCCTATGGCTGATTACTGCGACGGGCTGCTTCAGTTAGCAGGGATTAACCCCTCACTTTTAACCCCGTGGGTATACTTTTCCTTGCAGCTTCAGGAGCTGCAAGGAAAAGTCTGTGAGAAAAAGGTACCAACATGGGTTAACGCATTGGGGAAAACCCATTGATTCTGCAGTTCAGTGAGTTTCCGCTGGTAATCCCCGATTTACAGTGTGGGGAAAAGGCTAATTCATTTAATAGCCTTTCCCCGCACGCGATAATTAGCTGGCAGTTTGCCGTGGAGTAGACCCTGCAGCTAATTCAGTATACCCCACTGTATAAGCAAGAAATAAAATTAAAAAAACTGTTTCATAAAAACATGAATCTCCTTTTGTTGGCTTAGACTTATGTTTTGGTAAATCAAATGTTGTTCCAGGCTTATTTAAAATTTAAATGGCTCCTCAAGTGGGGTCATGTCTTTAAACCATCTCTTCTCTTGTTGTGTTTTATGAGTTATGGTTGTGGTGTACTTTAGTTAGCTAATTGACATCAAAATGTCTACTGTTGTTAAACAGGGATGCAGTTAATATACTATTCAGGAGACTGACGCCAGAATCCCGACAACTGGCTGGAATCCTGATCTCCGCAGGGTATTCCCACTTGGTTGGTGGGTCCACGCCACCAACCGAGTCGGAATATAACCTGTGGTGAACTCGAAGCATGATGAGCCCTCGAGGGGACTAGCTACCGGCATTCTGGATGCCAGCCAATCATATGTATTCCATTAAACATAGCAAATGTGCATTGCCCGTGCATGGCTGGGAGTATTATATAATACTGACATAATCTAGAAAATGAGCATCAAACATCAATACAGTACAGCACAAATAGCACTGTACCATACCTGACTGTTGTATATATTTAATTACATGGTGGAGTATGTATACATTGGGCTGTATCTCACAGTAACCAATTAGATTATTAACTGCAAAATTTATAGAAACAAAATCAACAGTCTAACTGATGGCTCTCATGCTATGGGATACGTGTGTGAGATATGATGCAATGCTGTTTATGCTTTCACTTCTGTAACTCCAGAATCCTTTCTAGATTATATAAAGCAATGTACTAATTTAAGTCTAGCCATCACTATGTGTATTGTTGGAAATAATCATATAATGGGAAATGTAACTTACTCACCGCATCACTTAATTCCCTTCCTTTCTGTCAGTGTTGCCCATTGCTTTAATCAATTTGCTTCAGTTGGTGTTGTCTGGGTGCTCTCAGATCTACGTACATAGATTCCAGAGCACTCATCTGTGGGTCACTAATACGGATTACATTGCACTCTCATATAACTGCATGTACGTTAAGGGATTTTCATATACAGTCGTATATTTCATTTTAAATGTTTTTGCTTTTCTGTCTTCTAAGTTTGGTGATTCCCAGCAACTCCGCCTTGTCCGTATATTAAGGAGCACTGTGATGGTTCGGGTTGGGGGTGGATGGATGGCGCTAGATGAATTCCTAGTGAAAAACGATCCATGTAGAGGTAAGCCAAGTAGCGTCCAGAAAGAATGGCATATTGTTTATCAATCAGAATAGTCCAGAAAACCACTGCTATAGTTTCATGTCAGCTTTCTTTCATGGAATTTATTACACTTCAGAGTTTTTAACCACACATATATTTTAGTTGAAAAATGGAACAAGTCTATTTTACATTTCAAATAAGTAATATCAATTTAGCTCAATTCTGCGTGCCATGAACAATTTATTAACTTCTACTCATAGCTTATTTTTGGCTTCTTTCTATTTGCTAGTGAGGAGGAGGCCAACTTTTTTTTTTTTACTTAGGCTTCCCAGTAAATAGGTGTAATAAATCTATATTTCCTTAGTGTTATTGCATTGTGCATTTAGCTGGAGTTCCCTTTTGTACTGGTGCACTCATGTAACTTGGGCGGCCATTTGCAAAGTGCAACAGTAGCATACCCTTAGGCTTCCCGCTACATTTCTAGGTGCTCGCTTACCGTCCTGTCTCAGGAGACACGTCTGTAACTTAAAAGTGTGTCTAGGTAGATACTTCTGGAGGCACACACTCTACAAAAGCACAGTTGTCACATCGGGTTCCGGTCACATGACTGGATCCCGTCACATCAAGGTCCACCCTCCTACCACTTTCCTAATCGACTCAGTTTAGCTTCATGATTACGTTAGCCTCATAATTACTTTAGCCTCATCATTAATTTAGGCTGCATGGCTTAAATTAATGGTGAGAGAGAGGGGTCTGAATTATATATGGCAGTGTTTTGTATGTTATTACTTTATATCCAAATGCTCTGAGTTCTCCTAGAATTACGTGTCTCTGCTGAAGTGTATTATGGAGGCACAAAACAGGTCCAATTAAAAATATAAGATGAGGCCAGAAGTGACTGCGAGTCCTAGCCGGGGGAAGCTAAAGTTATTTTGTGGAGGGGCAATGGCCATGTGCCCATTAGCACAACAAACATCCCGAAAAATACACTTTCTCTGACGTCCTAGTGGATGCTGGGAACTCCGTAAGGACCATGGGGAATAGCGGCTCCGCAGGAGACTGGGCACAAAAGTAAAAGCTTTAGGACTACCTGGTGTGCACTGGCTCCTCCCCCTATGACCCTCCTCCAAGCCTCAGTTAGATTTTTGTGCCCGAACGAGAAGGGTGCATACTAGGTGGCTCTCCTGAGCTGCTTAGAGTAAAAGTTTAAATTAGGTTTTTTATTTTCAGTGAGTCCTGCTGGCAACAGGCTCGCTGCACCGAGGGACTAAGGGGAGAAGAAGCGAACTCACCTGCGTGCAGAGTGGATTGGGCTTCTTAGGCTACTGGACATTAGCTCCAGAGGGACGATCACAGGCCCAGCCATGGATGGGTCCCAGAGCCGCGCCGCCGGCCCCCTTACAGAGCCAGAAGACAGAAGAGGTCCGGAAAATCGGCGGCAGAAGACGTCCTGTCTTCAATAAGGTAGCGCACAGCACCGCAGCTGTGCGCCATTGCTCTCAGCACACTTCACACTCCGGTCACTGAGGGTGCAGGGCGCTGGGGGGGGGCGCCCTGAGACGCAATAAAAACACCTTAGATGGCTAAAAATACATCACATATAGCTCCTGGGCTATATGGATGCATTTAACCCCTGCCAGTTTTTCCTTAAAAAAGCGTGAGAAAGGCCGCCGAGAAGGGGGCGGAGCCTATCTCCTCAGCACACAAGCGCCATTTTCCCTCACAGCTCCGTTGGAGGGAAGCTCCCTGGCTCTCCCCTGCAGTCCTGCACTACAGAAACAGGGTAAAACAAGAGAGGGGGGGGCACTAATTTGGCAGATTAATAAATACAGCAGCTATATAAGGGAAAAACACTTATATAAGGTTATCCCTGTATATATATAGCGCTCTGGTGTGTGCTGGCAAACTCTCCCTCTGTCTCCCCAAAGGGCTAGTGGGGTCCTGTCCTCTATCAGAGCATTCCCTGTGTGTGTGCTGTGTGTCGGTACGTTGTGTCGACATGTATGAGGAGGAAAATGGTATGGAGGCGGAGCAATTGCCTGTAATAGTGATGTCACCCCCTAGGGAGTCGACACCTGACTGGATGGTCTTATGAAAGGAATTACGTGATAGCGTCAGCACTTTACAAAAGACTGTTGACGACATGAGACAGCCGGAAAAACAGTTAATACCTGTCCAGGCGTCTCAAACACCGTCAGGGGCTCTAAAGCGCCCGTTACCTCAGATGGTCGACACAGACCCAGACACGGACACTGACTCCAGTGTCGACGGTGAGGAAACAAACGTATTTTCCAGTAGGGCCACACGTTGCATGATCACGGCAATGAAGGAGGTTTTGAACATTTCTGATACTACAAGTACCACAAAAAAGGGTATTATGTGGGGTGTGAAAAAACTACCCGTAGTTTTTCCTGAATCAGATGAATTAAATGAGGTGTGTGATGAAGCGTGGGTTTCCCCCGATAAAAAACTGCTAATTTCTAAAAAATTATTGGCATTATACCCTTTCCCGCCAGAGGTCAGGGCGCGTTGGGAAACACCCCCTAGGGTAGATAAGGCGCTCACACGCTTATCAAAACAAGTGGCGTTACCGTCTCCTGATACGGCCGCCCTCAAAGAGCCAGCTGATAGGAAGCTGGAAAATATCCTAAAAAGTATATACACACATACTGGTGTTATACTGCGACCAGCAATCGCCTCAGCCTGGATGTGCAGTGCGGGGCTGGCTTGGTCGGATTCCCTGACTGAAAATATTGATACCCTGGACAGGGACAGTATATTATTGACTATAGAGCATTTAAAGGATGCATTTCTATATATGCGAGATGCACAGAGGGATATTTGCACTCTGGCATCAAGAGTAAGTGCGATGTCCATTTCTGCCCGAGGAGGATTATGGACGCGACAGTGGTCAGGGGATGCGGATTCCAAACGGCATATGGAAGTATTGCCGTATAAAGGGGAGGAGTTATTTGGGGTCGGTCTATCGGACCTGGTGGCCACGGCAACGGCTGGGAAATCCACCTTTTTACCCCAGGTCACCTCTCAGCAGAAAAAGACACCGTCTTTTCAGGCTCAGTCCTTTCGTCCCCATAAGGGCAAGCGGGCAAAAGGCCACTCATATCTGCCCCGGGGCAGAGGAAGGGGAAAAAGACTGCAGCAGGCAGCCTCTTCCCAGGAACAGAAGCCCTCACCCGCTTCTGCCAAGTCCTCAGCATGACGCTGGGGCCTTACAAGCGGACTCAGGTATGGTGGGGGGTCGTCTCAAGAATTTCAGCGCGCAGTGGGCTCACTCGCAAGTGGACCCCTGGATCCTGCAGGTAGTATCTCAGGGGTACAAATTGGAATTCGAGACGTCTCCCCCTCGCCGGTTCCTGAAGTCTGCTTTGCCAACGTCTCCCTCCAACAGGGAGGCGGTATTGGAAGCCATTCACAAGCTGTATTCCCAGCAGGTGATAATCAAGGTACCCCTCCTACAACAGGGAAAGGGGTATTATTCCACGCTGTTTGTGGTACCGAAGCCGGACGGCTCGGTGAGACCTATTTTAAATCTGAAATCATTGAACACTTACATACAAAGGTTCAAATTCAAGATGGAGTCACTCAGAGCAGTGATAGCGAACCTGGAAGAAGGGGACTATATGGTGTCTCTGGACATCAAGGATGCTTACCTCCATGTCCCAATTTGCCCTTCTCACCAAGGGTACCTCAGGTTTGTGGTACAGAACTGTCACTATCAGTTTCAGACGCTGCCGTTTGGATTGTCCACGGCACCCCGGGTCTTTACCAAGGTAATGGCCGAAATGATGATTCTTCTTCGAAGAAAAGGCGTCTTAATTATCCCTTACTTGGACGATCTCCTGATAAGGGCAAGGTCCAGGGAACAGTTAGAGGTCGGAGTAGCACTATCTCAAGTAGTACTACGACAGCACGGGTGGATTCTAAATATTCCAAAATCGCAGCTGATTCCGACGACACGTCTGCTGTTCCTAGGGATGATTCTGGACACAGTCCAGAAAAAGGTGTTTCTCCCGGAGGAGAAAGCCAGGGAGTTATCCGAGCTAGTCAGGAACCTCCTAAAACCAGGCCAAGTGTCAGTGCATCAATGCACAAGGGTCCTGGGAAAAATGGTGGCTTCTTACGAAGCGATTCCATTCGGCAGATTCCACGCAAGAACTTTTCAGTGGGATCTGCTGGACAAATGGTCCGGATCGCATCTTCAGATGCATCAGCGGATAACCCTGTCTCCAACGACAAGGGTGTCTCTCCTGTGGTGGTTGCAGAGTGCTCATCTTCTAGAGGGCCGCAGATTCGGCATTCAGGACTGGGTCCTGGTGACCACGGATGCCAGCCTGAGAGGCTGGGGAGCAGTCACACAGGGAAGAAATTTCCAGGGCTTGTGGTCAAGCATGGAAACGTCATTTCACATAAATATCCTGGAACTAAGGGCCATTTACAATGCCCTAAGTCAAGCAAGGCCTCTGCTTCAGGGTCAGCCGGTGTTGATCCCGTCGGACAACATCACGGCAGTCGCCCACGTAAAGTGAACCGTTGGGAAAAACCAAAGGGGGACATGATGGCGTCCCGCCTCAACAAAAAACTAGACAGATATTGCGCCAGGTCAAGGGACCCTCAGGCAATAGCTGTGGACGCTCTGGTAACACCGTGGATGTACCAGTCAGTGTATGTGTTCCCTCCTCTGCCTCTCATACCCAAGGTACTGAGAATCATAAGAAGGAGAGGAGTAAGGACTATACTCGTGGCTCCGGATTGGCCAAGAAGGACTTGGTACCCGGAACTTCAAGAGATGCTCACGGGGGACCCGTGGCCTCTACCTCTAAGAAAGGACCTGCTCCAGCAGAGACCCTGTCTGTTCCAAGACTTACCGCGGCTGCGTTTGACGGCATGGCGGTTGAACGCCGGATCCTGAAGGAAAAAGGCATTCCGGATGAAGTCATCCCTACCCTGATCAAAGCCAGGAAGGATGTAACCGTGCAACATTATCACCGTATTTGGCGTAAATATGTTGCGTGGTGTGAGGCCAGGAAGGCCCCTACAGAGGAATTTCAACTGGGTCGTTTCCTGCATTTCCTGCAAACAGGACTGTCTATGGGCCTAAAATTAGGGTCCATTAAGGTTCAAATTTCGGCCCTGTCGATTTTCTTCCAGAAAGAACTGGCTTCAGTTCCTGAAGTTCAGACGTTTGTCAAGGGGGTACTGCATATACAGCCTCCTTTTGTGCCTCCAGTGGCACCTTGGGATCTCAATGTAGTTTTGGGGTTCCTAAAATCACATTGGTTTGAACCACTCACCACTGTGGACTTAAAATATCTCACATGGAAAGTGGTAATGCTGTTAGCCCTGGCGTCAGCCAGGCGTGTCTCAGAATTGGCGGCTTTATCCTATAAAAGCCCTTACCTAATTTTTCATACGGACAGGGCAGAATTGAGGACTCGTCCTCAATTTCTCCCTAAGGTGGTTTCAGCGTTTAACTTGAACCAGCCTATTGTGGTACCTGCGGCTACTAGGGACTTGGAGGACTCCAAGTTGCTGGACGTAGTCAGGGCCCTGAAAATATATGTTTCCAGGACGGCTGGAGTCAGAAAATCTGACTCGCTGTTTATCCTGTATGCACCCAACAAGCTGGGTGCTCCTGCTTCTAAGCAGACTATTGCTCGTTGGATTTGTAGTACAATTCAGCTTGCACATTCTGTGGCAGGCCTGCCACAGCCAAAATCTGTAAAAGCCCATTCCACAAGGAAAGTGGGCTCATCTTGGGCGGCTGCCCGAGGGGTCTCGGCTTTACAACTTTGCCGAGCAGCTACTTGGTCAGGGGCAAACACGTTTGCTAAATTCTACAAATTTGATACCTGGGCTGAGGAGGACCTGGAGTTCTCTCATTCGGTGCTGCAGAGTCATCCGCACTCTCCCGCCCGTTTGGGAGCTTTGGTATAATCCCCATGGTCCTTACGGAGTTCCCAGCATCCACTAGGACGTCAGAGAAAATAAGAATTTACTTACCGATAATTCTATTTCTCATAGTCCGTAGTGGATGCTGGGCGCCCATCCCAAGTGCGGATTGTCTGCAATACTTGTACATAGTTATTGTTACAAAAATCGGGTTATTATTGTTGTGAGCCATCTTTTCAGAGGCTCCTCTGTTATCATGCTGTTAACTGGGTTCAGATCACAGGTTGTACAGTGTGATTGGTGTGGCTGGTATGAGTCTTACCCGGGATTCAAAATCCTTCCTTATTGTGTACGCTCGTCCGGGCACAGTATCCTAACTGAGGCTTGGAGGAGGGTCATAGGGGGAGGAGCCAGTGCACACCAGGTAGTCCTAAAGCTTTTACTTTTGTGCCCAGTCTCCTGCGGAGCCGCTATTCCCCATGGTCCTTACGGAGTTCCCAGCATCCACTACGGACTATGAGAAATAGAATTATCGGTAAGTAAATTCTTATTTTCTCCACCTTTTATCTCATTACAATAATCTAGCTCTGCAAAATGGAATCCCATTTCTGTATAGGTCTGCCAAATAACATCGTTGTGCCTACTTTGTACTATACTAGAAACACCTACCCTCCACTCCAGTAATCTCCTCCCTTTGCTGTAAAATATGCTTCTCTGTCAGTGCCACCACAAGCCTCATGCCAGGTTCCTCGTTGCACTTGTGCAAATCAAGAAGCATGCTTGGCTCCAAGGGCCTAATTCAGATCTGGTCGCAGCAGCAAATTTGTTTGCTAATGGGCCAAACCATGGGGCTAATTCAGAACCGATTGCTGCTGTGCGTTTTCGCACAGCGCCGGCGGGCGATTAGGTCTCAACTGCGCATGCATATGCACCGCAATGCGCAGGCATGATGGACCGCAGCAATGGGGATCACCGCGCAGCGACGTGATGGTGCGAAAATTCCAAACGCAACGGCAATTGCAAGGAGATTGACAGGAAGAGGGCGTTGGTGGGTGGCAACTAACAGTTTTCAAGGAGTGTCCGGAAAAACGCAGAAGGGACCTGGCGTTTGGAGGGAGGATTTCTGATGTCGGCTCCGGCCCAGATCATCGCACTGGAAGAGTAAGTCCTGGGCTGCGTAGAGAGTGCACAAAATTAGTTTGTGCAGCTCTGCTACACATCCAAACGCACACTTGCACAGCGAATTCCCCCTCCCCCTGTGGGTGGCGACTACCTGATTGCAGGGATGCAAATACACACCCTAGCGATCAGGTCTGAATTAGCCCCCATGTGCACTGCTGAGGCAGAGGCAGATATAACATGTGCAGAGAGAGTTAGATTTGGGTGGGGTGTGTTCAATCTGCAATCTAAATTGCAGTGTAAAAAAAAGCAGCTATTATTTACAGTACCTTGCACAGGAACAATATAACCCACCCAAATCTAACTCTCTATACACATGTTATATCCACCCCCCCGCAGTGCACATGGTTTTACCCATTAGCTAACAAATTTGCTGCTGCGATCTGATCTGAATTACCCCCCCCCCTCCTTGGTTTGTAAGTCAGACTTTTGAGTGTATTCAGAATAATGCAGGTGTCCATTCCCACAAACACTATTACACCCTATGCACCAAGTCTGCACATAAATTAAGGTAGCAATTTCACACTGACCACTAAAATCCAGAACACTCAGGAGCCCTGTGCATGGTTCACAATGATTTAAAATAATATGTTTTTATAAAATAATATTAAACCTAAACATATAAAATATAAACATAAAAAAGCAGAAATAAGATAGTTACCAGGACCGATATAAAATAAGTGTGATATTACTATTATATAGTGCTGATTTTCAATCCTCCCTCTAATGCTTGCTACTCCTTTCTAAGCACACGTACTGTAGGGACATCAGCCACTAATACCCCTTTCAGACATGCTCCAAATTCCCGGGATTTTGCACATGAACGCGCATCAACCCGGGAATTTGGTATGTCTGAAAGGCACCGACCCGGGAATGTGATCCGGGTCGCCAACCCTGCAATTGACCTGGGTTTTTCCCGGGACTCAAGTCACGGGAAGACAACCCGGCTTAGGTCTGAAAGGTGCAACCCGGGAATTTACTCCCAGGTCGCACCTGATTGGCGGGGCTGGCTGGAGGGGGCCGGAGTTCAGAGGGGGCGTTCGCCGGCTGCTGCAGTCCGTGCTGCTGTGAGCAGCTGAAGCAGCCAGCGCAACCACAAAACAGAGAGGCGGCCTGTTGGAGTGAGTGAGTGAGTGAGTAAATATATATATATTTGGCATGTGTGTGTATATTACATGTATGTGTGTGTTTGAGTGTGACATGTGTATGTGTGAGACTTGTGTGTAAATGTACGAGTGTGACGTCTGTGTGTGTGTAAGACATGTGACAATAGAGTAGCCTGGCTGCCAGGGCAGACCAGGCTTATGTCTGAAAGGGGTCGACCCGGGAATTTCCCAGGTCTCAGGTTTAGTGTGAAAGGGGTCCCAGCAAAAACCCGGGATTTTTCAGAGGTGAAAATCCGGGGTCTGAAACAGGGAAATTCCCGGGTCCTATGTCTGAAAGGGGTATAAGAAATAATCAGGTCACAGCCCAGCCTCCTACATCTTTTACACTCCCATTCATTAAATTAAACTTCTCCTATATACATATGCATAAAAAATGTTAGTCCCTTTTAAGAAACTGAATAAACCTGGGAATTTGTCTTTATTTTACTCATATGTGTGTCAAGTTGGAAATATTTACTATGATTACAATAGCAAAAGAAAATGTTTAATACATACGGTAAACATTATTAAGTCGGCCTTGAAAGCTATGGCCTCACCACCTATTATTGTGTTATATTGTTTTATGATTGGGATACTACTGTAGCTACCTTTTCAAGTTCAAACAACTACATTATTTGAATACAAGTATGTGCCATGTACAGAATAAAACTAATATTTTCAGCTTACAATGAGATGTACAGAACAAGAAACGGCTTTTACAGTAGAACATGGAAACGCTGATAGTACACCAAATGTAATAATCCATCCTCACTTTGGAGCAAAATCTTAATCACAGCAATCCAATGGGTCCAGGTGTAGGGCATTTAGGGACTGTTTAAGGTTTTAGTGCTTCCCTTCTGTATACTGTACTGTATATCTGGAGCTTTTTTCTTTCTAGTATCTTTTTTTTACTTATATAAGTTCTTTATTACTTTACCTTATTAACTAAATACCCTTCTTTATTTTACTTGACTGGTATTCTGTCATTTCTCCCTAGTTCATCATCATGGAAGTAAAATGTTACGTTCGGAATCAAACTCTTCAATTACTACTCAGCCTCTTATAGGTTGGCAAATATCTCCCTCTTTCTTTTCTTTCTTCACATATTCCTTTCACTTGCTTTGGTATATTTTTATGTCAGTCATTTTCTCCCACTTTGTGTGTAGTGCATGCATTTTGTGTTTTTCTATTTTGTACTCGTGGGCACCTACTTGTAGCATTTGGACTTTGCTGTGATTAGCATGCATGGTGAGGTGAACATTCAGAACTATCATATGTGTTCATATTTAGTAGACTACATTGTCATATAATGCATGCTGTAGTTTGTTTTTTTATTTAAATAATCTGTGTTTGAACATTTATGTTTGGCTTTGGATTATTGATGCAGGCTTAGACAAACCTTGGCTCTCCAGTGGGTAACCTTCAGCCCTGCCAAGCAGAAAAGGCCAGGGCATGCTAGGACTTGTAACCCAACAATGACTGAGCCACATTTTGCCAAACCTGCAACCCTGTAAAGGACAACTCCCCGGATAACTTAAAATATAATACTTCCATTATTCTATTTAGTAAAACTGTTTGGGTCTGGTATCCGGGACCTGGCTATAGCACCTAACCCAAGGTCACTTCTCCTACCTCCGCGACCATTGAGTGCTTCAATGCGCTATATACAGTATATGAAAGGAAAAGGAGAATTGATAAGGTGCTGAGGGATCAGTCTTTCATGGAGGACTGGTGGTAGTGGGTCCATGTCAACGGAACCCTACATGTCTGCTATTTGATGATGGGCTGGTGTTACTATCATTTTCAATTGTTGGAGGAGTTCTTCTTTAAGGTCTAGCTACACAACAGTGTAGCAAGCATGAGCATTGCTTCCCTTCATGCCAAGGGTAACTAAAGGGTCTTGGACCCTTTAGTAAATCCTGCCTTAGCTTACAATTTTAGTATTGTTGAACACTAATATCTTCTATACACTCATTTTAAAATGTAGCTCTATCTACTTACTGAGTTTATGTACTGTCATTGATATTGTCAGAAAATATTCCACATTGTCATACCCTTTGTTACAGAAATATTTGTATGTTCTTTTCAGGATAATGTTTAGCTGTAGGTAAACTGTGGCAAAGTTGGGTCATTAAGGTCTGGGCTGGCATGTTGTCACTAAGGAGTATAACCACATACTGCCCACACCATCTGCTCTTGTTTGGAAATACTGTACATTCAAAAGTTATACTATAAAAGGTGCCTAGAAAAGTTTCCCATTTCTGATATTATCCAGATATTATGTAGATGTAAAGATGTATTTTGTACTAGATTCCATCTGCAAATCATCAGCTGAGTTCTACTTAATTGTATATCCACTGTGCGTTCCACCTACACCCCAGCTTTTAGTGCCTGTTACACCAGGGATAATTGATTTAAGAAACACACTATTAACTCTGATTCTATGGGCAGTATTCAATTGATATATCATGCCCAATCTCCTTTCTAAAGTGATCCCTGTTATCGCCCATAGTAATCAGGTTTAGCTGAGTAAAGGGTTGGGCGCTCTCGCTACCCCGGGGGTAGCGAGCTGAAATGATTATAGCATGCCCATCAGCAGAAACAGAACGGGTGTGGAAGGGGGTGAAAAGAATTGAATCTCGCTCTATATGTATGATGAACATGTACTATATGTGGTCCATGAAGTGTTCACAAAAAAACAGCTCCTCTTCAGCCCCAGTAGCCCCAGTGGTGATTTGTGCATGTGCTGAGTGTCCATCCCAGTCTGCGCTGTCTGCTATCTCCAAACTTTGGCTACATAGAGCTCTCCGATAAGAGATTGTGGCTTCAGAGGGGTAGTGATGTGTCCACAGGGCAGTAGGGTATTGTTTGCTTGGAGGTGGCTGCGTAGGGGTGCACCTCCTTAGTTGTGTGGCCATGGGGGATAGTTGCCTGGGGGCTAAGCTTCTCACTGATGTGGCTGCGGGGGAAGGGGGGGGGGGGGCTGTGGTCTGGCTCCTACACTTTCATCCTGGCACCTAGATTTAAATTGTCAAGCCCTGCTGTGCACTACTTGCATTTATTACACTTATCATTAAGATATCATTCAACTATTTTATGTCACCATCTTAAAGAGAATAACTAAAGTATTTAGTAACAATTTCCTAATTTTGAGTACAAAGGTGATTTTGCATATATGTCATTTACTCCAAGGTAACACAATATATATCTATAGTGTAGTCATTTTATTTCTGTTTCCATGTAGTTCTCATAAGTGCTAATCATTGCATCACAAGAGTTTGATTTGTTTGGGAAGTGTGTATGGCTAATATGTTTCTTATTTGCAGCTAAAGGAAGAACAAACTTAGAGTTGCGGGAAAAGTTTATGCTACCGGAGGGCATTAGTCAAAGTATGACTCCTTTCCGGCCCAAGGGTCGTAGGTCAAGACCATCTTCTAGAGGCGCATCACCCAATAGATCCAACTCAAGTCCAAATATTCAGGCCAATCCATCACAGATCACCGGTACTACCACACCCAAGGTAGAGTACCTATTTTATTATGCAGATATGGCTATCCTTTATATGTGTAGATGCAAACAGCTGCTATCTTTTGCAGGTTAAACTAAATGCACATAATTCTAAGTCTATATTCCCTATCACATGGCCACACAAGGGTTATCTTTTTGTCAGAAGCCAGTTAACCTACCAGCAGAGGCGTATCTAGAGAGGAAGGGACCCGTGTGCAGTCTTCGTGTGTGGGCCCCCTCCTCTCCTGTTAGCGTTCTGAGCACTGAGACTCTGGCACAGTGCCATAGTCTACAGCCCATGCGCAGGACTCAGAAAAAAATGGCACGGTGCTGTAGACTCTGACACTGTTACAGAGTCTGTAGTGCTCAGTGCACCAGCAGCGGCGCTTCCAGCTACGGTAGAAGAGGGGGCCCACACATGGAGACTACACACAGGTCCCCTCCTCTCTATGGGGGAGGGTCCCACACACAGAGACTACACACAGGTCCCCTCTTCTCTAGGGGGGAGGATCCCACACACGGAGACTACACACAGGTCCCTTCCTCTCTAGGGGGGAGGGTCCCAAACACGGAGACTGCACACAGGTCCCTTCCTCTCTAGGGGGGAGGGTCCCACACACGGAGACTACACACAGGTCCCTTCCTCTCTAGGGGGGAGGGTCCCACACACGGAGACTGCACACAGGTCCCCTCCTCTCTACACACAGTCACCAATGGACGCCAGAAAGGTAAGTATAGAAGAAATGGGTGCAGTGTGGGACCCCTCTGTACCCAGGGGCCTGTGTGCACTGCACCCATTATATAAACGTCACTGCCTACCAGTATGTTGTTGGAGTGTATTAAGAAAGTGGAGTTCCTTGAGAAACCCATGCAAACACAGGGAAAATATAGAAACTCTACTCAGATTAGTCCTTGATCTGGAATTTAATTTATAACCACAGATCTACAGGATGAGAAGTCATGCCAACCACAACACCAACATTTCTGCCTCATTTTAGGGTATACAGCAAAATGTCTAGGCTGGGCTTGCCCTGCAAAAATCTATAGATGCAACACACTTGCAGGACATATAGCACATACAGATGTGTCCTCTTGCTGCAGTCACGCTAAACAGCCCTTGAAGTCGCGCTATGCCATGGCGTGACTCGGTAGCGCACAGCGTCTTTTTTCTCCATTCTTTTCTGTGAAAATGCATCTTAGATGCAAAGTATTGTAACAGAACGCACAACCAGCTTCTGCTGATTAAAATGATAGTCAGCATGCCTATATATGCAAATACAGTCACAGTCACACACAGAATATAGGCATGCTGCATATCATTTTAATCAACAGAGAGGACACATCTGTATTCTGTAGCAATTGTGGTGGGTGATATTTAACACTGCTGAATGTGCTGCAGTCACATGTCATTTCAATATCCCCATCTGAGCCAATGTATGGACATTGTCACACATACTCATTACTTATGTAGAACGTATAAAACCCACATACAGGAATGTTTAGAGTTCTTTGCTGCAGTATTAATAAAGCCATTCAATTCTATAATTACACTTTTTCTGCATTTTCTCAAATGGTAGTCTCTCTTTGCAAAGTCTGGGTAACTGGCAAGTATTGTTTTGCTATGTTTATTTTATGATACAATGCTGTACATGCGGGTTAATGTTATTCATTACTAAATGAAACATGGTTGTGAGAGGTTGGGCTGTAGGCCCAGGTGCGGTAAGCAGACGGCCATAATATGCCAGTCTTCCGTATGGATTACAGCCCCTCTACTGCCCAGAGTGACAATACATGAATTGACTTGCCATTGTTTCATACAGACACCCCTCCATATAACACGCAATTATGGTAAACCTTGGTTGACAAACAGCAAAACATCAACTCCTTGTAAGAGTCCTGAGTTCCCAGAACACAGACTATCATCTGATGAGGTATAGTACAGACAGAGCATCCAGTTGTGTCTTCTCTCCCAATCACAACTGCTGAATGAGCTCACTAACCGCCATCACTATTTCACTGAGAGTCCTACCTTGCACGCTAACACCCTGTTTAACTGGTGCTCAACTATAATCTCTTCTCATGTTCTACTTTATAATTTTTATATTTTTTTAATTTCTTCTATGTCTTCTTTTAATATGACTGGACATTTGATTTTTTTCCTTCTTAAACTTCATTGTAAAAACTAATGTGCTGTATATTTGTGTGTATTCTCCGTTGTTTAGATTATGATCTTAACCTGCTGTTGATAATTTTGTTGGGTATAATAAAAGTAAATACTGTACAATCAGGTAATACACTGAATAAAGCAGAGAGCAGACTTGTGACATTTAGCCAGTAGCAGGTGTAAAATGACAGGTAAATGAACCATATATTGACATCAAACAGCAGTGTAAAGTTACAGAGCTCATTAGTGTAGACCAGTGGTTCTCAAACTCGGTCCTCAGGACCCCACACAGTGCATGGTTTGCAGGTAACCCAGCATGTGCACAGGTGTATTAATTACTCACTGACACATTTGAAAAGGTCCACAGGTGGAGCAAATTAGTTCACTTGTGATTTTGTGAGGAGACCTGCAAAACATGCACTGTGTGGGGTCCTGAGGACCGAGTTTGAGAACCTGTGGTGTAGACCAATGAGATCACATTCTAAGTATCGTGTCACCAAGGAGAGGAAGTGTGGAAATTAGTGTTCTGTTCATGTATTTAGTTTAGGAGCACAATGTATATTGGGGACGCAAAGATCCTAAGGTAGTGATGAGGGGGCATGAAGTATTATTTTGAAATAAATATGTGAAAGGAACTTAAAAAGCATTGGTAAGCATTTGTACTATCATACTCAGAGTATAAGGTGCAATGGTCTAAGGGGACATTCAGTGAAGTGTTAAGTACCATCAGAACCTCACATGATGTACGGCTGCACAGATCTGGGTAAAACCTCGCTAATATCTGTTTGTAGCTGTATGGGGTGCAGCAAAAACAGTGAGGTTTTCCTGTCGGCTCTCCCGCGTTATGTTAGCATGCAAGATTCTGATCGAACCCCGTTTGTAGATGGTAGCAGAGAAGTACTGTATAACTCAGATGCATAACAAAACATCTATAGTGTCAGTATTATAACTTGGAAAGTTTTACATATATATTATGCAAATATTATTATATTCTTGGTGATTTTGGTTTAAGATTTCTTGTACATTTAGCTGCCTTTTTATGCTTGTCAGTACAGTAGGAGTTTATATTGCCCGAGACAATGTGCTTACATTACATATTCTGTTTATCTGACACAGGGAACTCCTATCCAAGGGAGCAAATTAAGGCTTCCAGGTTACCTTTCAGGGAAAGGGTTTAATTCTGCAGAGGACAGTAGTTTATTAACAACAGCAGCCACCAAAGTGAGAACACAGTTTGCAGGTAAGAGATTTGATAATATATAGTTTTTCATTGCCTGAAACACATTTCTTTCATACTTTCTTAGTCTCAGGAGGCATTTACTATAAATGAGACTTCCTAAATATTTTCTATGGTCCTAAAAAAGATTGATAACAATTTAATTTTAGTCAGTGTTTGAATTGTAAGTGGAACACGGAACACTTTCACAAAGATAGTACAATATTTATTGTATGTCAAAACCTTAGTCACCGTGCATGAGATGAGCCATCACTAGGTGGGTACAGAAGTTTGGGCCGTACCAGGTGACACCATCCTAGGGGATGACTTTGGTGTGACCCTCTGGGATGGTGTCACTGAGAGGCAATGAGAACACGGAGAGGCTATGGGCTGGTTTGCAAGCCCCTGACTTGATGAACACTAGGGTATGAAACTCAGCATACACCCCCAAAATATATCATGCAGTGGGGGTGGGGGTTGCTTCATTGACATGAGGTCACACCCCATTCCACGAGTGCACACACCTTTGGCACGCAGAAGAAGTCCTACAATGGGGAGTGACAGGGTGAGTAGGTGCACTGGGTGACACCCACACTAATGACACCACTGCATCAATGACATTGAGTAATGTGGGCCAAACATCTTTGGGCCAATTACAAACTCCAATGATCAGCAATCTGTCGGGGGATCCGCAAAATATGGCATGTTAAAAAATGTCTGACTCACGGATTATGATCATTTTTGGGTCAGAATCTGTGAATCAAGGCTTTCCAACTTGTTGGGTATCTCCTTAGAGCCCTGTATCAAGAAACAGCAGATGATCATGTCTGTATGTCTTACAAAATCACACAAACTGATTCCATACCTGTGTGTGACTATTTAGATTTATAATAATAACAGTAATACAGGTTTAGTATCCCTTATCCAAAATGCTCGGTACCAGAAATATTTTGGATATCGGATTTTTCCGTATTTTGGAATAATTGCATACCATAATGAGATATCATGGCGATGGGACCCGAGTCTAAGTAAGCACAGAATGTTTCATATACACCTTATACACACAGCCTGAAGGTAATTTTAGCTAATATTTTTAATAACTTTGTGCATTAAACAAAATGTGTGTACATTCACACAATTCATTTATGTTTCATATACACCTTATACACACAGCCTGAAGGTCATTTAATACAATATTTTTAATAACTTTGTGTATTAAACAAAGTTTGTGTACATTGAGCCATCAGAAAACAAAGATTTCACTATCTCACTCTCACTCAAAAAATTCCGTATTTCGGAATATTCCGTATTTCGGAATATTTGGATATGGGATACTCAACCTGTAGTAATAATAATAATAATAATAATAATAATATTTAATAGCTTATTTATTACACAAATGCTTCTCACTGGTATTAGTATGCCTTTAGTAAGGTGTGCCCCAGCATTACCGTCCTAAGGTGTGCGGCAGCATTACCGTCCTAAGGTGTGCCCCAGCATTACCGTCCTAAGGTGTGCCCCAGAATTACTGTCCTAAGGTGTGCCCCAGAATTACTGTCCTAAGGTGTGACCCAGCATTACCGTCCTAAGGTGTGCTCCAGCATTACCGTCCTAAGGTGTGCTCCAGCATTACCGTCCTAAGGTGTGCCCCAGCATTACCGTCCTAAGGTTCTGCCCTAGCATTACTGTCCTAAGGTGTGCCCCAGCATTACCGTCCTAAGGTGTGCCCCAGCATTACCGTCCTAAGGTGTGCCCCAGCATTACTGTCCTAAGGTTCTGCCCTAGCATTACTGTCCTAAGGTGTGCCCCAGCATTACCGTCCTAAGGGGTGCCCCAGCACTACTGTCCTAAGGGGTGCCCCAGCATTACCGTCCTAAGGTGTGCCCCAGCATTACCGTCCTAAGGTGTGCCCCAGCATTACTGTCCTAAGGTTCTGCCCTAGCATTTTTGTCCTAAGGTTCTGCCCTAGCATTACTGTCCTAAGGTGTGCCCCAACATTACCGTCCTAAGGGGTGCCCCAGCACTACCGTCCTAAGGGGTGCCCCAGCATTACCGTCCTAAGGGGTGCCCCAGCATTACCGTCCTAAGGTGTGCTCCAGCATTACCGTCCTAAGGTGTGCCCCAGCATTACTGTCCTAAGATTCTGCCCTAGCATTACTGTCCTAAGGTGTGCCCCAGCATTACCGTCCTAAGGTGTGCCCCAGAATTACTGTCCTAAGGTGTGCCCCAGCATTACCGTCCTAAGGTGTGCTCCAGCATTACCGTCCTAAGGTGTGCTCCTGCATTACCGTCCTAAGGTGTGCCCCAGCATTACTGTCCTAAGGTTCTGCCCTAGCATTACTATCCTAAGGTGTGCCCCAGCATTACCGTCCTAAGGTGTGCCCCAGCATTACCGTCCTAAGGTGTGCACCAGCATTACTGTCCTAAGGTTCTGCCCTAGCATTACTATCCTAAGGTGTGCCCCAGCATTACCGTCCTAAGGTGTGCTCCAGCATTACCGTCCTAAGGTGTGCCCCAGCATTACCGTCCTAAGGTGTGCTCCAGCATTACCGTCCTAAGGTGTGCTCCTGCATTACCGTCCTAAGGTGTGCCCCATCATTACTGTCCTAAGGTTCTGCCCTAGCATTACTATCCTAAGGTGTGCCCCAGCATTACCGTCCTAAGGTGTGCCCCAGCATTACCGTCCTAAGGTGTGCCCCAGCATTACTGTCCTAAGGTTCTGCCCTAGCATTACTGTCCTAAGGTTCTGCCCTAGCATTACTGTCCTAAGGTGTGCCCCAGCATTACCGTCCTAAGGGGTGCCCCAGCACTACCGTCCTAAGGGGTGCCCCAGCATTACCGTCCTAAGGTGTGCCCCAGCATTACCGTCCTAAGGTGTGCCCCAGCATTACTGTCCTAAGGTTCTGCCCTAGCATTTTTGTCCTAAGGTTCTGCCCTAGCATTACTGTCCTAAGGTGTGCCCCAGCATTACTGTCCTAAGGGGTGCCCCAGCACTACTGTCCTAAGGGGTGCCCCAGCATTACCGTCCTAAGGTGTGCCCCAGCATTACCGTCCTAAGGTGTGCCCCAGCATTACTGTCCTAAGATTCTGCCCTAGCATTACTGTCCTAAGGTGTGCCCCAGCATTACCGTCCTAAGGTGTGCCCCAGCATTACCGTCCTAAGGTGTGCTCCAGCATTACCATCCTAAGGTGTGCCCCAGCATTACCGTCCTAAGGTTCTGCCCCAGCATTACTGTCCTAAGGTGTGCCCCAGCATTACCGTCCTAAGGTGTGCCCCAGCATTACTGTCCTAAGGTGTGCCCCAGCATTACCGTCCTAAGGTTCTGCCCCAGCATTACTGTCCTAAGGTTCTGCACCAGCATTACCGTCTTAAGGTGTGCTCCAGCATTACCGTCCTAAGGTGTGCCCCAGCATTACCGTCCTAAGGTGTGCCCCAGCATTACCGTCCTAAGGTGTGCCCCAGCATTACTGTCCTCTACAATACAGGTGCAGTGATAGGGGTGATGCACGTTTCATATATATGAAAAATGACACTTCCAAATATGGGCTGTACATATACAGGTGTTTAGAAAGTATGTATAAACCATGGTTGCTATGTTTTGCAACACCAGGTGTCATATTATGAATGTATAACATTAAATGGTAATATATGTGTTCTGCACCGTAACTAATGTAACTATATAGTTACCCTTCTTTCTACAGATTACCGAAAAACTCCAAGTAGAGCTGGAAGCAAGGCTTGGAGTAGGTCCAGTAGCCGGCGGGGTAGTGACGCCTCTGACTTTGACATCTCAGAAATCCAGTCCGTATGTTCTGATATGACCGAGATTCTTCACGACAGCAGGCCCTCTCCCCGGGCAAGTTCACGGTCTTCAACAGGCAAACCTACCAAAATTCCCACTCCACAAAGACGGTCACCGATAAGCAAATTAGCGACAAAGACAACAAAAAGATAGGGTGTCATGTTGCGGAGAGATCTCTCATTGTGCATTGCCTGTTAACGTTGTAAGATGTAAATTATTATGTAGAAATGATTGTGGAATAATGCGAGCGTTTGGTTCTAACCCTGCAGATGGCCTTATATGTGTGTTTTGTCTTGTTTTTTTACACATATTTGTATCTACAAACATTTGTTTGTCTTATAGTTTGGAGATGCTTGAGGGACATTAAATGAAACTAACGTCACACTTGTGTAAAGTACATAAACTAAAACAGTTGATGAATGTATTTATAACTGCAATCTAGAGGGAAGGACAGTATCCCACACACTGCTTCATTAGATACAAATTAAGAATACCTCATAACTATTTATAATAGTGCAAAAGGTTGGACGTGCATACAGTACCAAGCTTACACTACAGTATCTCCATTCACCGGGGCAGGATTATGCACACTGCATTTATTTACACAGTTTTAAGTTCAAAGAACTCACAGAAAGTATTTAATCACTTGCCAGAAATTATATTTTATGTGTTTTTTAGGTTTTTTTATTTAATTTATGTCTGTGAGATTCTGTCTTAATAGAACTATAAATACTGTTGAAATAATAGCATTTGGTGCATATGTGCAGTTACTTTCGCTTGAGCGGATGGTATCATTATATCAGAAAACTTTTGTATGAAATCAGTTTTGCTTGCAGAAATCTATGAAATAAAACCTGTGCAAATCTACTATATGTGTGAGATCGTCACTATACATTATCTTCATTTTCATCACTTGGTGCGCCTAATGCAGCTAACAGTAAACAATACAGTTATTATAGGTGGAGTATATTTTATAAAGAACAGTTTCCATATCTACTACAACTTGCACATTTTCTGTTTGCCTCATGACAGTATCAAAGAGTATTCCACAAAAGGAAAACACCCCCCATATTAGCTAACGTTTCCCCTCATAGCACATGGGTAATGCTATCTTGTTAGTATTGGGATCTACTTTTTATCGCGGTCATGATTTCAGTATTACATTGTAAAACAGTTTTCAAATGCAGAGGCTTATTGTGCTATGTTATTTTACTACTTTATTCAAACTATGGGCCTTATTCAGAGTGGGACTCAGCCACTATGATCACATGCACGTGCGCGTCCTGCAGGGTCCGCACACAGCTGTAGTGCGAGTGCGCGACTGTTCACTATGCGATCGCATCCCAAAAGGTGACGGGCGTCCGGGGGCGGCTATGCAGCATTGGGGGGAGGGGGGGCGGGGAGAGCAGGAAACATCATGGCTGTTTTCGGGGCCGGCCAATGACGTCGCCTGAATTTCCTGCGATTGGAAACATGTTGGTGGTAGGCAGGGGTCAACCTCTATTTGAAGTTTCCGCGATGCGATTACAATTGAATTGCAATCATATCACACGGCGGCATCCCACAAGCTGGATGGCCTTGCTCTGTGCTGGACGGCCCCCAACATGTGAGTAGAACAATTAGAGTTTTTGCGATTAACTCTTAATAAACCCCTATGGCACTAAGGACCCGATTCAGTGTTGATCGTAGAAGTGCGGAAATCACTATTCAGTGTTTTCTCCGCCTGTGTGCACACCGCTGCACGCATGCGCGAGGACTTAAACTGCGTACACAATCTAAGTCCCGGTGAGTACGGGGTGTCCATGCAGCGTTTTAGAGGTGGCAACGCAGCGTTGGGGGGAGGCATGGTCTGGAACAATGGAGGCATGCCCGGACCGTTTGCAGGGTGGGACGCGGTGGCAGCTCGTGATGTCACACGCAGCTACTGCAACCCAAAACATGGCGGCCCAGCCACTGCAACCCATAGATGCAACAGCAATGCTCTCACATTTCAGTGGGGACCCGGCATGTGGGGCGACCGTTCCCTGTGCTGGGCGGCCCCCCGCATGCTAGAGAAAGGAGTTGTAGTTTTGCAATTTATCGCAAAACTACAACTCATACTGAATTAGGCCCAAATTCCACTAATGTGTCAGACTGCTATAAATCCATCAGTAGGACCAGCTGCGTAAGACCTGATTCTCAGCTGGACACAGAGTCATCTGCTTTTTAGAAGTACAGTATACATTACTGTTTAGCCAAAAAGAGAGCTGTACCATAATACAATACATATAGTATAGCTCAGTCTTTATTCTCTTTCATGTTACGCTGGAAAATGTCAGATAATACGATTAAATGGCGCAAGGTTAGCAAACATAAACTGTGTATTGTCCTCATCTGATCTCCCAGTTGAGACGTGTGAGAATGCTAAGATACATCTTGTGTCTGTCTCTAGGATAATAGTACATGGATTGCTCTAAAGCGAACATGGAGGGTCATTCGGGTGCGGTGCCAGCAGTGATAGCGCTGTATGGTGATGCAGCAGTAGGTGTCTATTACAAGTAGATGCCTCCTGCTGAAGTAGTGATCTGACCTGTGTCCTAGAGCAGTTTACGGCACCGCGTAATCCACCTGTCACAGAGGCCAGGAAATAATCCGTCCTACAACGGAGATCCTTGACCTCTTCCCACCCTCTAAATGTCGGTAATACTCCTCTTTTTTGACAAACAGAGGCCTTTGCTGCATCTTACCCGATCCCGAATGGCAGCAGACTGTCAAACACTGACAGTCTGCTGCTGCTCTGTGTCCTGTGCTGCAGGATCAGTCACACACACGTAGAACAGGTCCTGCGCATGCACAAAGTACAGAAAATTGGTACTCTGCAATGATGGCTGCAGGGGCATCTGAAAGACCCCCATTGAACTGTTATCAGGAAAGTAAAGGAAAACCTTTGCTAGTATAACATTGGAATACACCAAGGCACAACTTATTCACAGAAATAAAAACAAATCAATGACGCTAATGGTGCAGAGAATGGGCAGATAGGGAATTTATCAAGACATGAGGAAAGGTCACATTAATAAATACACCCTGAAAAATAGTCTTTTCATGTTTTTCAAGCCTCTGAGTGCCGCCAGTACATTGAAATCTATTTGTGAGCATTTCACCCTCCAGGAGGGTACCGGTGCAAACTACTCATAGTGCCAGGGAGACAGTGCTATTATATATATTTATATATACATATATGGGTTTTTTTTATGATGTGTTCTTTTTTATTGATATTGTATAAAGGGGAAAAAAATAAAACCTCAAACAGTAAAGCTTCTGAAGAGGCATCACAACATGGTACAAATGTCACTGATATCAGCTGCAAATTTAGGGGTCAGGCTGTCCCTAGGCACAACATTATCAGTAACCCCCATTATGTCACTGCCCCTTAAATGTCGGGGCCTCCTTACTGCCAGAGCAACACTAACCTCTCCCTCACCCTTCTCCCTCACCAGTTACAAAATAGGAAAATAAGTTGTTATATACAAAAACACAAATAATCACCTGGCCAGGGCTCTCTTGCAAGTGAAAAACTTTTACACCGGGAATAAGGAACCAGGGTGTAGATTTACTATAGTTTATAAAAATGAAAAATGGTGGTGTTGCCCATAGCAACCAATCTGATTCTAGCTATCATTTCTCTATTGAATCCTAGAAAATGGTAGACAGAATCTTATTGGTTGTTTCTGCTGCGGGGTACACTGGGCTCCACAAGGATAGACATAGGGGTGTAGAGTAGGATCTTGATCTGAAGCGTCAACAGGCTCAAAAGCTTTGACCTTCTTCCCAAGATACATAGCGCCGGCTCCTATATCACCCCGCCTCCGTGCACAGGAGCTCAGTTTGTAGTTGGTGCTTGCAGTACAAGCATGTGACAGGAAGAGCTGCTCACAGCAGCTCTAGAAAAAGCTTTTTCTGAGGAAAAAAGAAGACTACAAGGGCTGCAGCAGAGGCACAGATTGTGCTGGATGTCAGTAGACATTGCCTGCTGCAGCTCCAGCTCTCCCCAGCGGCGCTGTACACGCCCGAGCCCTGGTTGCCGGGTACCTACAGCGGAGGCTCCGGTTTTCTTCACTTTAGACACACACGGCTGGGGCTCACCAGGATCGCGTGGCCGCGCTTCGGGAGGTGGTAAGTGGGTCCCGCTTGCGGGACCCGGTCTTTATCACGATCCGGCGTGGTCAGTGGGAGGCGGGCCGCGCGCGCTGGCCGTGGACACTGTGGATACAGGCAATCCCACTAGATCACCAGGGCATGGGCGCAGATCAGGTTTTCTCTCTAAACCAATTCTTATATCGCCCACAGTACCCGGTGGTTTTGCCAGCAGAGGGGATAAGGCTTAGACCTGAAGCCCCAGCCCCAGGGCGCCATTTTTAGCAAGTGTTCCTGCCCTGGAGCTGCATATCTGTCTTTTCCTCACTCCCTGTCAGTGTCTGCGGCGCCATTATACCTCAGCTTACTGTTCCTGGGACTGCTTGGGCAAATCCTCCTATGTAAAGCCGCCTGGTTGTCAGCGCTGTGCCTTTACATGACACTTAAGTATTCTACCTGCCTTTTTAGTCAGTGTTAAGAAAGAGTGCACTTAGTCAGGGTTATATAGTACAATTACCCTGTGATATACATCCAGTTCTTACTGTGTACTGTTATATCTATTGTTATATAGCTGTGTAAGCTAGTCCAGTGCAGTATTATTGTCAGTAATAACCTCTGTATTGTACAAACTGTGACTTTCTGTGTGTGCATTTGATAGCTGAGTGGTGTCCATTTTGTGTCTTTCACTCAACCTGCTATCCCTATATTCCATAACCTGAGGGGGCTTGGTGCGTCAGGTGTTATCTAATATAGGATTTTCACAAAGATATACTGTATTACGTATTTTTCTCTGTGATTTAGTCACCATATCTCTCCTGACTACACTGCGCAGGGGTTTGGGTTCAGAGGTATAGTGCTGCTGATAATTGTACTGTGTTAACCTTATACTGCAAGTTATATCATGTCTGCTTCTGAGGGTAACGGTTCTGGTGTTGCTGACACCACGGGGCCATATGAGGAGAATATAGCAGCTGTGGGCTCTAGTTCTGGGGGCTCTTTGCCCCCAGTGGGACTGTGGCAACGGAGGCACATACTGACCCACCGTGGGCCGCTTTTTCCACGCTTCTGCATACGCTAGTTCATAAACTAACTCCCCCTATGGGACCCCCAATGCCGGTACAACCGTGTGTGGTCCCTGCAGCTAAACCGCCGTGGGCGGACGATTTTTCTGCTCAGTTGAAGAAGTTGAACCAGTCCTTGACTACTAAAAAGTCTGACCAACGCTCGCCTAAGTCCAAGAGGTCCTCTAAGCGAGCGCTTATCTCCTCACAATCCACTGCTGTCACTGACACCTCGTCTGATGAAGACGGCACATTTACTGACCCCTCAGTTTCTGACTCAGATACGGCTGATGGGGAGGGTAGTTCATATGTGGATGTTCCTGATCTTTTGGAGGCTATTAAGTTAATTCTGCAGATTACGGATGGTCCCGAGCCATCCGTCCCTCCTAAGAAACCAGATAGGTTCAAGCGTCAGAAGGTGGTTAAGCAAGTTTTACCTCACTCTGACCACCTAGTGGATATACGTCAGGAACCCTGGGAAAACCCGGGTACGAAGTTTGTGCCTCAAAAGAAGATGCTGGCTCGCTATCCCCTCGTGCCAGAGCTGTCTATAAATTGGGAAACGCCATCTCCAGTAGACTCACATGTGGCTAGGATGTTGGTTTCCTCAGCTCTACCTGTCACTACCGTCACGTCTCTAAAAGAGCCTACGGATAAACGTGTGGAGGGTTGTCTGAAAGCGATTTACACCCTCACGGGTGCTGCACAAAGGCCCACTATTGCAGCTACATGGGCTGCAGAGGCTATTGAAGCATGGGCCTTGGAGTTAGAAGCTGAAATCTCTTCTGACCATGCTAGACAATGCTTGTCATATATTGTCACAGCTTCTCGATATATTAAAGAGGCGGCTTCTGATGCTGGTATCCTAGCAGCCAAGGCCTCTACTACGTCAGTCCTGGCTCGCCGGATACTGTGGCTGAGATCCTGGTCTGTGGATCTGGACTCTAGAAAAACCCTGGAGGTACTCCCTTTCAAGGGGGATATTCTGTTTGGGGAGGACTTAAATAAGATGTGGCTGACTTGGCTACTGCCAAAACTGCCTGTCTGCCTAATACCACTCCTTCTGTGTCGAAGGCTAAAGGTACGTCCTTTCGCCCCTTTCGTCCTTCAGGTAAAGCAAAAGTTCAGGCGTACCATAAGCAGGCCTGCACTTCCAAACCTTGTAAGCCGAAGCCCAAAAGAGCCTGGGCTGCCCGTCAGCCAGCTGCCAAGACCGATAAGCCTGCCGCATGACGGGGCGGGCCTCCCCCTGGGGGATCCCAGGGTGGGGGGCCGGCTTCTAGGGTATACCCAGGAATGGTTGAAGACCACTTCAGATGCCTGGGTACGGAAAGTCGTCACTCGAGGTTACGCCATAGCCTTCAAATACCTACCCCCTCATCGATTTTGCCAGACAGACGTCCCTTTGGACCAGACAAAGGCAAAAACTCTACACTCGGTGGTACAGACCCTCCTGGATACAGGAGTCGTAATACAGGTGCCTCTTGCTCAGAGGGGCCGGGGGTACTATTCTCCGCTGTCTATAGTCCCGAAAACCGAATGGGTCTTCCCGGCCCATTCTCAACCTCAAGGCATTGAACAGGTTTGTGAAGGTTTCCAAGTTCCGTATGGAAACCCTTCGCTCTATAGTTCTGGCCTTGGAACCTGGGGACTACATGGTCTCCCTGGATATACAGGATGCTTATCTGCATATTCCTATAACAGTGTCACATCAACAATACCTGAGGTTCGCTATTGGCAACCTCCATTACCAGTTTCGGGCGTTACCTTTTGGTTTAACAACGGCTCCGCAAGTCTTCACCAAAGTTTATGGCGGTGATGACGGTGATACTCCGCCGTCAAGGGGTCAGGATACTGCCGTATCTGGACGACTTGTTAATCCTGGCAAATTCCCCAGATCTTCTCCTGCATCATCTGGATATGACGGTCCGGTTTCTACAAGCCCACGGGTGGCTCATCAACTGGAAGAAATCCTCCCTGGTCCCTGCTCAGAGCATGGTGCACCTGGGAGCGTTGTTGGACACTCACAACCAGAGGTTGTTCTTGTCTCAGGAGAAAGTCCTGAAGATTCAAGACAGGATTCGTTGCTTCCTTTCTCGTCCGCAAGTGTCCATACATTCGGCAATGCAGGTGCTGTGCCTAATGGTATCAGCATTCGACATGGTGGCGTATGCCAATTCCATTCTCGCCCCCTCCAGAGGCTGATTCTAGCCAAGTGGGATGGCCTGCCTCACCGGATCAGATCTCAAATGATCTTCTTGACTCCGGAGGTCCGCCTGTCGCTAAACTGGTGGCTCCGGGACCAACAATTGTGCAGGCGTCATCCCTGCTGGATATCCAACTGGGTCCTGTTGACGACAGATGCCAGTCTAAGGTTGGGGTGCGGTGCTGGAGCAACACTCCCTTCAGGGTCGGTGGACCAAGGAGGAATCTCAACATTCTGGAATTGCGGGCGGTCTTCAATGCGTTGAACCTGGCCCAGCATTTAATTCAGAACCGTCCTGTTCAAGTACAGTCGGACAACGCCACCACAGTGGCTTACATAAATCATCAAGGCGGCACTTGAAGCCGTTTGGCAATAAAGGAAGTGTCACGGATTCTACAGTGGGCAGAACGCCATCTACCGGCCATATCGGCAATATTCATTCCGGGAGTCCTGAATTGGGAAGCGGAATTTCTCAGTCGTCAGGACGTGCATGCCGGCGAGTGGGGCCTCCATCCAGAAGTGTTTCAACTCATAGTAGAAATGTGGGGCCTTCCTGACGTAGATCTGATGGCGTCTCGACACAATCACAAAGTTCCGGTCTTCGGAGCAAGGACAAGGGATCTGCAAGCAGCATTCGTGGATGCACTGGCAGTACCGTGAAGGTTTCGGCTGCCGTACGTGTTCCCTCCGGTGCCACTCCTGCCCAGGGTAATTCGGAAGTTCAAGCAAGAAAAAGGAATTCTGCTTCTCACAGCTCCAGCATGGCCCAGACGGCACTGGTTCTCAGACCTGCAAGGCCTATCGTCAGAGCGTCCAATTTTACTTCCACAACGCCCAGACCTCCTCGTTCAGGGCCCCTGTGACTTACAGGACCTAGCCTGGCTGTCTTTGACGGCGTGGCTCTTGAAGCTTCCGTCTTAAGGGCTAAAGGGTTTTCTGAGGCGGTCATTCAAACTAAGTTGCGGGCCCGGAAACCGGCTTCGGCTCGGATTTACTATAGGGTCTGGCATTCTCACTTTGGTGCGCATCTAACGATTATGACGCTTCCAAGTTTAGTATAGCCAAGTTGTTGGCTTTTCTTCAGCAGGGCCTGGACTTAGGCCTTCGTCTGGCCTCCCTCAAGGTTCAAATATCTGCCTTGTCGTGTGGTTTCAGAGAAAAATTGCGACCTTACCTGATGTGCATACCTTTACTCAGGATGTGTTGCATATCCAACCTCCCTATGTCCCGCCTGTGGCTCCTTGGGACTTGTCGGTGGTTTTGGAGGCGTTACAAGAGTCTCCGTTTGAACCTCTTGGTTCAGCTGACCTTAAGTGGCTTTCCCTTAAGGTGGTGTTTCTGCTGGCTATTGCTTCAGCTAGAAGTGTGTCGGATTTGGGTGCCTTGTCCTGTAGTTCCCCATATCTGATATTTCCCCGTGACCGGGCGGTTCTTAGGACTCGTCCCGGCTATCTACCTAAGGTGGTTTCTTCGTTCCACCTTAATCAGGAGATTGTAGTTCCGGCACTTTTTTCTCCTGATCTGTCTCCCAAAGAGCAGTCTTTGGATGTGGTACGGGCTCTCCGTATCTATGTGAAGAGAACTGCTCCTATTAGGAAATCTGATTCTCTTTTTGTTGTGTTTGGGTTTCTCAAACGGGGCTGGCCTGCTCACAAGCAAACTCTGACCAGCTGGATTAGAATGGTGATTGCACATGCTTATGTGAAGGCTTGTCTCTCTGCTCCTGATCACATTATGGCCCATTCTACTCGGTCTGTTGGACCTTCTTGGGCGGCCCAACGTGGTGCGACCCTTGAACAATTGTGCAAGGTGGCTACGTGGTCCTCTGTGAACACGTTCATAAGGTTCTATGCCTTCGATACTGCCGCTTCCCAGGATGCTTCCTTTGGACGCAGGGTTCCTTTGCCCACTACAGTGCGTCCCCTCCCATAAGGAACTGCTTTAGGACATCCCCTATGTCTATCCTTGTGGAGCCCAGTGTACCCCACAGCAGGAAACGAGTTTTATGGTAAGAACTTACCTTTGTTAAAACTCTTTCTGCGAGGTACACTGGGCTCCACAAGGCGCCCACCCTGATGCACTTAGCTTCTTTGGGTTGGTATGGCATTAGCCGCTGACACTTCTCCTGTCGGGAGAGTATGGTGTTTGTGGCAACTGGCAGTTGTCGTCTCTTTTACTTGCTACTGCATTGGGCTGGTTAACAAAACTGAGCTCCTGTGCACGGAGGCGGGGTGATATAGGAGGCGGTGCTATGCATCTTGGGAAGAAGGTCAAAGCTTTTGAGCCTGTTGGTGCTTCGGATCAAGATCCTACTCTACACCCCTATGTCTATCCTTGTGGAGCCCAGTGTACCTCGCAGAAAAAGTTTTAACAAAGGTAAGTTCTTACCATAAAACTCGTTTTTGACAACTCCTCCACTTGTTGTACAAGCGTAGTATTGTATGTCTATCCCTAGAGCACAAAAAACGAATAAGCAGTGCCTACAACTCCTATTGTGGACTGTATTGAATGTAAATAATGAATTGGTAAAAAAAAAAATCCAATCTTCAATGGTGAAATCGCATGATTTATTATACCATCAATCACAGGTCTATGTCACTGTACATCGGGCCCGCTTCAGACCTGATTGCTTCTGTGCGTTTTTCACACAGCGGGCAATTATCGATTGACTGCGTAGGCACCACAGTGCACACGCATGTCGCCAAACAACAACAGGCATCGCCAAACAGCGACAAGCTGGTGCGAAAATTTCAACTGCACAGCCAGGCGCAAGCTGATTGACAAGAAGAGACCATTTGTGGGTGGTAACTGACTATTTTCTGGGAGTGTCAGGGAAAATGCAAGCATTTTCAGGGAGGGTGTGTGACGTTAGCTCCGGACCCGATCAGCCTGTTCTCATTGCACTGTAGGAGTAAGTCCTGGGCTGCGCACACACTGCACACACTGCACACACTGGGAATATCATTAGATGGTGAGTGAGGTGCAAACGGACTGAGGGACATTTGTAGCACGGCGTACACATACAATCGCGCACTTGCACGGCGAATATACACTCCCCTTGGGTGGCGACTATCTGGTCGCAGGACAGAAAAGTTAGCACACAGCGATCAGGTCTGAATCGGGCCCATAGAAATTATCAAGTAACACAATTATAATAATGTGGTGATACTAATTAACTGTAAACATAGAAACCACTAGATATTGTATAGTCTACTTGCCATGTATAAAGCCTGTCTGATGTGGATGAGCTAATCGAGTAATCTCCAGATTGAGTCTTATCGCTAGGAAATTGGCTAGATTCCTCATATCTGAGGTCTATGATATTTTTAGTTATAATTCAGTATTTTTTTATTGAGAAATGTAAAAAAAATCGTACAATGATAAAAAAAGAAAGATACAAAAGTACACACATAGAAAGCATAGGCAGTACATATACAGATCTAATATAAGGCCATGACAACAGATACAGTACATTCGGTGCATTAGTGAAGAATATACATGCATGGCAACACGGTCATATCATGGGAATAGTGAGTAGAGTAGACTCAGAATGAAAGTATTATAGGATTGCATGCAGAGGTACCAAGTGCAAGGGAACAGGAAATTAGTGCTCCAGAGGCTGGTAAGGATCTGGCACAGAAACTAGTGCTGTAGCAGGGTTGCCTCCATAGGGGTTGTTGCAAACTCTGATTCTAATTATTTGGCCCAAATGCAGTTACAGTTTACGTAGATTCAGCGTTTCTAGCCAGATAGATATATTTCTCATACTCTATGGTGGTATTCACCAGAGACAGCCAAGTGTTATTTGCCAGCCAGGAGTAATATGCAGGCATTGAGGATACATTTTCTGGTGTATTTGTCTAACCTCTCCTTATCAATTATAACCAATGCACATACTATTGGGGTAAAGACAACCCTGAGGACCCCCGTAGATGAGATTGTACAAATGTCCCAGAAAGTAGTAACGAGGGCCACTCCCAGAGGAGATACCAGAATGTGCCCTCGTACAGCCCGGCACTTAGGACATTGGGCACTATCCCGGCCTCCAAACCCACACTTGCATACTGGAGTGAGATACACCCTATGTAGAAGGAATAATTGCCTTTGCTGGAAACGAATGGATATAGAGAACTACCGGGGATGCCCCAAAGCCATCTGCCACCATTCATCCTACAAGGTACCCACAGCAGCTTCCCACCTATCCCTGAGAACCAGCAAGTCCTCCACAATGTGGGCTTATAGGAGCAGCAAAAACATATTAGATACAAGCTGACAAGAGCTTACTGACTGCAGATTTTTTTAAAGGGAGAGTCCTGAATAAAGGGGGTGGGGGGATGGGGGCAGCAGGCAATTGAGATGTGAGAGCATGCCTGAGCTGTAGAAATCTATAAAAGTGAGAAGTGGGTATACCAAATTCCTTTGGTAGCAGATAGAATGACTTGAGCCTGTCTTAATTAAAAGTAATAGAGTATTGAAACATTGTGCCTGGGGGCCATAAGGAATACAAAAAAACAACATACTAATTTCAGCAAATGAACAGGAGCTGTCTTTGTAGTCACATTTGCCACCTGTCAGAAATGTGAAAGGCTTGGTTCTGGCTATGAGAAAACCTACCTCTTCCAATTGGTTACTTCAGTCAATGGTTCAACTTTTTTGTGGGTGCTGACACTGTCATTCGCTAGGGGGGAGCAGTCACTAGAGGGGCTGTCACTCATGGGAGGAGAGGACTGTCACTTATGAACGTTGGGTTTGGCTCTCATTGCTTGAGGGGGTAGCAAATATGCTGAAATTAATGAAGAAGCCCTAGTGTATTTTGCAGATAGGTAAGTGGCTTCCATTCAAACTCACTGGTGACATAATTTTTGGCCAGAGGCTGGCACTCATGGAGGGGACTGTTATCTGAAGGACGCTGGCACAGACACAAAGTCAAGGCAAGAGAAGGAAGAGAGCAGGAGTAGGAGGTAGACGATCACAAACGGACAATATGGAAAGACATAAGATGAGGGACACATGCAGAAGGAGGGAGAGGAAGACGGGCCATGGATCAAGTTTTTGATGAGTGAGGCACATTTGTGGGTGGTCCCAGAGGAAGGGGCAGCCCAAGGAAGCACTCCAATATCAGGTTCAGTCCACTGTGAAAAAATCATTTTCTTGACAGCTCCAACAATAAGAGTTAAAGTAACTTACTGCCCTTAGATATTGTGTAGGAGGATGCCGGAGAAACCTTTCCACAGAAAACTAAATTTGTCGATAGAGGGACATCAATATGCAGGACATGAATGATATAGCGGTGTACTTGTCCCCAAAACTCAGCACCCCTTGGGCATGACCAGAAACAATGATACAGTGGGGATTGAAAGTTTGGGCACCCCAGGCAAAAATTATTATTTTTTTTTTTTAATCATTTAGTTTTTTATTGAAAGGGAGAAGTATACAGTGCAGCACAAAGTAAAATGCCAGAGATACAATCAATATACATGTGGCTGGGAAGCCAGTATAACTACAGGCTCATCAAATTTCTCCAAGAAATATAATAGAGGGGGAGGAGCATATAACGTAGTAACATTACATCTAGAGATTGAAAAAGAGAATAGTAAGATATATTTAGAGTAGAGAGAGATATAATATCAAGAAGAGGCTCGTAAGGTTTCGAGCTATAGTGGAGACGATAAGTTCTTAGCAAGACAAATAAGTTGAACAAGTGGAAAGGGAAGAACTAGAGAGAAATCGAGGTGAAGAAAGGAGAATAAAAAGAAGAAGAGGAAGTCCCTCCATGGGTCGGAGGCCTGTTAAGTATGAAGGAAATGAGGGGAGGAGTATGAAAAAAAAAAAAGGGGGAAGAGGGGGGGGGGGGTGTGGTTAAGGGGAGGGACTATAGTTATAGATTGGAACCCGTACTCAGTTCAATCCTGGGAGGGGGTGGTCATGGTGTCGGTACCAGGGAAGCCAGATGGAGTGGAATTTTTTTACTGTATTTCGTTGGAGGCTGGTAATATATTCCATGTTTGCGACAAACCAAATTCTGTTTATTAGTGCTTGATGGCTGGGAGCTTCGGGGTTTTTCCAATTAAGCACTATCTGATATTTAGCTGCGCAAGAGATAAAGAGGATCAGTTTTTTTGAGTCCCTAGAAATATCGTCGGGTGGGGCGCATAGGAGAAGGTTAGCGGACGAGAGAGGCGCGGGTAAATCAATTAGTTGAGAATAGAACGTGCGGACCATCGCCCAATATTTGACGATTACCGGGCAGGTCCACCAGATGTGATAAAATGTGCCCACTTGGCCGCAGTTTCTCCAGCAGAGGTTGGAGGTATCAGGATAAATCTTGTGCAGGCGATCCGGTACCAGGTACCATCGTGTATATATTTTGTAAGAGTTTTTGCGAATTGCCACACTGATGGAGCATTGCGAAATTGCAGTGCGAATTGCGTTCCACCCCTCCTCCTCGAGGTGTTGTCCGAGATCCGCCTCCCATGACAGCTGGTGCGGTTCAAGGGGGGGAGATTCAGGGTTGAGGATGGATTTATAGAGAAGAGAGATAACGCCTCTATCAGTAGAGTTGTAGATGCAGAATCTCTCAAGAGGGAAGGGAACCGGTAATGGGAATGGTAAACAAAGAGAAGAAAGAAAGTGACGGATTTGTAGATATTGATAAAACAGAGAATTGGGTAAATTATATGTGTTTTGTAAATCAGAGAATGATTTAATGGCGTGTGTCCCAGTGAAGTGGTGAATTCTAGTGACGCCTGCAGAAATCCAAGGGCGGGCCATCCGTTGGGAGAGCCCCGGGGGAAATGCTGAATTATACCAGATGGGGGTCAGAGGGGAGGGATGAATGGACAGTTTTAATTTTTTGTTCAAATTTTGCCAATGGCTAAGTGTCAATTCTACTGTGGGTGAAGAGTAGCGAAATTGTGAGCATTGTGTTCTAGAGAGCCAAGGTAAATATGAAATCGATGGAACTCCCAAGAGATCACTTTCCAGGTCAACCCACCTCTTAGCATGTTTTGGGACACGCCAAGCAACCAGTTGGCTCAGCCTAGTCGCATCGTAATAACGCCGGAGGATGGGGAGGCCTAGACCGCCATTCCGAGAATGTTTGGCTAAAATATCCCGTCGGATTCTGGGTTTTTTATGGTTCCAAATGAATTTACATAGAGACGATTGGAGGGTAGTAAGAGTCTGGTGGGGGACCGAGATTGGGAGCGTCTGAAATAAGTATAGGAGTTTGGGGAGGGCGTTCATTTTTATTGCGTTAATACGTCCCACCCATGAGAGTAAGTAAGATTCCCATTGATGGATATCTTTAAGGATAGAAGCGATTAGCGGGGGATAGTTAGCTCGGTAGAGAGAACTGTAGGATTTAGTGATGGAGACCCCTAGATATTTAAGCGAATGTCTGCGCCATGAAAAATCAAAATTCTGTTGTAGTCGAGATTTTGTAGATTTAGGGATGTGTAAGGAGCTGGCTTCAGATTTTGTCTGGTTAATCTTGTATCCCGAGATATGCCATATATGGATAGTTCCCAGAAGAGGTTCGGGAGGGATATAGTTGGGTTCGTCAAGGTCAAAAGGATATCGTCGGCAAAGAGGGAGATGGTATATTGGGCATGGTTGACACAGATCCCGGAGATGTCAGGGTTGGCCCGGATGTGATTTGCAAGGGGTTCAATGACAAGTGCAAATATAAGGGGAGATAGTGGGCACCCCTGTCGGGTTCCGTTTGAGATTGTGAAGGGGTCTGACAGCATGTCGTTAGAATGTACCGATGCCGAGGGGTTTTGGTATAAGGCCTGTATGGCCGGGAGAAATTTACCTTGAAAGCCAAAGCGCTGTAGGGTTTGCTGCATGAAAGGCCATGATACCCTGTCGAAGGCTTTCTCCGCGTCTAGAGCAAGTACCAAGGACGGGATCTTATGTAGATTAATGTGGTGGATGATATCGATAACGTGTCTGGTATTATCAAGTGCCTGTCTAGACGGGACAAAGCCCACCTGGTCAGGGTGTATGAGCGAGGGAAGAATAGGGTTAAGTCTATTGGCCAATACTTTAGCGAAGATTTTCAAATCAGAGTTCAGAAGTGATATTGGCCGGTAGTTAGAGAGAAGCTGGGGGTCCTTACCGGGTTTTGGTATCACAGTAATAACAGCCTTAGTTGTGTGGGAGTGGAAGGTAGACCCGTCCAGTATAAGATTAAATACTGTTGTGAGGTGGGGAAGTAGTGCGGGTTGAAAAGTTTTATAATAAGATATCGGAAAGCCGTCCGGGCCTGGGGCTTTGGATGGCTTCTGAGATTTGATAGTAAGGTCGATTTCTTCAGGGGTAATAGGTTTTTCAAGGTCCGAAGAGGTATTCGAGTCGATACAGGGTAGGTCAGAAGACGATAAATAGTCAGAAGTCGTAAGATGGGTCGGGTTCAAAGAAGATGAGGTGTCAGGCAGATTGTAGAGCCGCTCATAGTAAGTCTTGAAAAGAGAATTAATAGTCACTGGATTGTACTGGAGGGAGCCATTGTCGTCCCTAATAGCCAGGATGGCGGTGTGCGCCCTCCGGGCTCTCAGTCTGCTGCCCAATAGTGTATCAGCTTTATTGCTTTTGTCATAGAATTTTTGTTTTAGCCAGCGGAGTGAGCGCTCAGTTTTTTCGGCCAGTAAAGTGTTCAAAGCTGCCCTGGCAGACGTGAGTTGTGTGTAGAGAGAACGTGAGGGCTGTTGTTTATGCAGGGTTTCTAGGTTGTGAACCTCATCTGTTAGGGACGATATTTTCTGCTTATGTTCCCTGTTCCTGTGTGACGCGTAGCTGATAATGTGGCCTCTGATAACAGCCTTGTGAGCTTCCCAGACTAATGGGGTACAAGAGGAGTCAGTAATATTCAAGGAAAAATAGTCAGCGATAGCTAGATTAATTTTGTCTTGAAACTTAGAGATTTTCAAAAGCGTCTCATTTAATCGCCAGTTGGGATGGGTTGTCGGAGTGTTGAGAAAGTCGAAGGTAGCAGTGATAATGGAATGGTCAGACCAGGAGTTGGTGATAATAGAGGAATTTGTTATGTGTTTAGAGACTAGAGTGCCGCAAAAAAAAAGATAAATTCGGGAGTATGATTGGTGTGGGATCAAGGAAATAGTATAGTCCTTAGCTGTGGGGTTGAAGGCTCGCCAAACATCAAAGAGGCCAGATTCGTGGATATGTTTATTTAAGGATCGCAAGGATGAGTCACGATGTGGGCGAGACGGGCCAGAAGATTTATCTAGGTAGGCATCTGGGACAGTGTTAAAGTCTCCCCCTAGTAATAAATAACCTTTTCTGACTTTAGTCAGTTCTGTAAAAAAAGAGTTGAAAAAGGAGGGTTGCCCAGTGCTGGGGGCATAAACAGTGGCAATCGTGCATTCCAAATGTCCCAGTGTGCCCGTCAGGATGATATAGCGGCCGTCGCTGTCCGTGTGAGTCGAATGTAGTGTAAATGGGACCTTGGATTGAATCAAAATGGCCACCCCGTTGTGTTTAGACTGGCTTGAGGAGTAAAAGGTCATTGGGTAGCGTCTAGTGGACAGGGTCGGGTGCAATCGGGACTTAAAATGAGTTTCCTGAATAAACACTATTCCCGCTCTAAGAGTCTGGAGGGTGCGGAACAGGGATGAACGTTTCTGAGGGGTATTGAGACCCTTGGCGTTCAGAGACGCCAAGATCAGGGGCATTTTGGAAGCTGCCTAAGGGGAAGTTGGGAAGAGAGATATAAGGGACAGAGAGGAGAGTGAAAAAATAAAAAGGGTGGAGGAGGGGGGGGGGAGGAAATGAAGAAAGGATCACGACCCAATGGAGAAGAGAGAAGGAAAGAGAGAAATAAGAAGGAAGTAGATACCAAGAAAGAGTATCAGGGGGGGAGGGGTCTGTGCAGGAGTTCCTTACGACCAGCGAGAAGGAACAAGCACAGAGATTAGGATCAATGGATCCGGATTGGGGGAGTATCGGGTATCAACCGCTCTCCCTCAACAGAGGGGAAAGGTCGGGGAGGCGGGCCTAAAGATTAGAAGTCAACAGGATGAACTTGTGTAGCAGGTAAAGTTAGTGGGGGAACATGTCCCTCCAGTGGTGGTCTGTGTGAAGTATGCAGCTATGGCCATGAGGTGGAAGGACCAGTGTGTGAAAAATGTGGTAATAAAAAGAAAGGGTGTACAGAACTTATCAGTAGTCCTGGCAGTAACAATATTACAGTAACATAAGCAACAAAGTTACTAAAGAGTTATCCATACATCCTGGTACATAAACGCGATTACAAGTTACTGTATGCATCAATAATAAATGAGCGGCAATAAGTGCTGTGAGAACAGAGTCAGTAAAGTAAACTTATCCATAGAAGTATGAATAGCGAGAATATAGAAGTAGTAGGAGAGAAAGAAAAAAAAGGGGGACGGATAATTAACAGTAGGCATTCAGTAGTAACCAGGATGATGAACTGAAACAGAACAATCAATCAATGTAGTAACTAGAACAGCAGAACAAGAAAAGTGGTCATATAACTGTAGGTGCGAAAGTATTTAGTCAGATCGAGAATTGGAAGTCGGCCTGGGTGGGGGGTCAGAGTCCTCCAAGTGTGACAGGAAGTCCCCCCCCCCCTCTCTTGGATCTTTAATGACAACAGTTTTGCCATTGTAATAGACCAGCAGTTTAAAGGGAAATCCCCAGCGGTATCGAATCCCACGTGTGCGGAGCGCGGAGGTTAAGTTCCTGAGTTCTCTCCTTTTGAGTATTGTTGAGGGAGCCAAATCTTGAAAGAACTGTAACTTGGAGTCCTCAAACAATATGTGTGGCTTGCCCCGAGTCAGGAGGAGAACCAGTTCTTTATCTTTGAAACTGAGAAGGCGCATGATAACGTCCCTGGGGGGGTCGCCATCACGAGGTCTAGGTCGGAGAGCCCTGTGAACCCTCTCCAAGGGTAGCTCCCGAGGGCCCATATTTGGCACAAGAGTGGAGAATAACCTTTGTAGATATGTCTCGAGAGCCGCTGGGAGAATAGACTCTGGGATATTGCGGATTCTGAGATTATTTCTCCTTTCACGATTTTCCAGGTCCTCATTTTTGGCACGCAGCTCTGATATATCCTGGATGAGGTGATCGACATCCCTGACCGTTTCTATGTGGTCCTTTTGGTGAACGTCCTGCCTGGATTCCAATTTGGAGGTCCTAGCGGAAAGAGATGAGATATCTGATCTGATTGAAGTGACCGCTTGGTCCAACTTGGACTCCAGTGATTCTTTAAAGTCCACTATAAGGGATTTCAGGGCCAGGATATCCTCTTTGGTCGATAGAGCAGGTGAGGGGGACGGGTCATCCTTATCTGATAAGGATAGGCTAGGAGAAGGGGGGCCTGAAGGCAAGGAAGGTTTGCCGCTCCTATCGTTTTTAGTGAAATGGGAAGAGAGATATAAGGGACAGAGAGGAGAGTGAAAAAATAAAAAGGGTGGAGTAAGGGGGGGGGGGGAGGGAATGAAGAAAGGATCCCGACCCAATGGAGAAGAGAGAAGGAAAGAGAGAAATAAGAAGGAAGTAGATACCAAGAAAGAGTATCAGGGGGGGGAGGGGTCTGTGCAGGAGTTCCTTACGACCAGCGAGAAGGAACAAGCACAGAGATTAGGATCAATGGATCCGGATTGGGGGAGTGTCGGGTATCAACCGCTCTCCCTCAACAGAGGGGAAAGGTCGGGGAGGCGGGCCTAAAGATTAGAAGTCAACAGGATGAACTCGTGTAGCAGGTAAAGTTAGTGGGGGAACATGTCCCTCCAGTGGTGGTCTGTGTGAAGTATGCAGCTATGGCCATGAGGTGGAAGGACCAGTGTGTGAAAAATGTGGTAATAAAAAAAAAGGGTGTACAGAACTTAATAGTAGTCCTGGCAGTAACAATATTACAGTAGCATAAGCAACAAAGTTACTAAAGAGTTATCTATACATCCTGGTACATAAATGCGATTACAAGTTACTGTATGCATCAATAATAAATGAGCGGCAATAAGTGCTGTGAGAACAGAGTCAGTAAAGTAAACTTATCCATAGAAGTATGAATAGCGAGAATATAGAAGTAGTAGGAGAGAAGAAAAAAAAAGGGGGACGGATAATTAACAGTAGGCATTCAGTAGTAACCAGGATGATGAACTGAAACAGAACAATCAATCAATGTAGTAACTAGAACAGCAGAACAAGAAAAGTGGTCATATAACTGTAGGTGCGAAAGTATTTAGTCAGATCGAGAATTGGAAGTCGGACTGGGTGGGGGGTCAGAGTCCTCCAAGTGTGACAGGAAGTCCCCCCCCCTCTCTTGGATCTTTGATGACAGTTTTGCCATTGTAATAGACCAGCAGTTTAAAGGGAAATCCCCAGCGGTATCGCATCCCACGTGTGTGGAGCGCGGAGGTTAAGTTCCTGAGTTCTCTCCTTTTGAGTATTGTTGAGGGAGCCAAATCTTGAAAGAACTGTAACTTGGAGTCCTCAAACAATATGTGTGGCTTGCCCCGAGTCGGGAGGAGAACCAGTTCTTTATCCTTGAAACTGAGAAAGCGCATGATAACGTCCCTGGGGGGGTCGCCATCACGAGGTCTAGGTCGGAGAGCCCTGTGAACCCTCTCCAAGGGTAGGTCCCGAGGGCCCATATTTGGCACAAGAGTGGAGAATAACCTTTGTAGATATGTCTCGAGAGCCGCTGGGAGAATAGACTCTGGGATATTGCGGATTCTGAGATTATTTCTCATTTCGCGATTTTCCAGGTCCTCGTTTTTGGCACGCAGCTCCGATATATCCTGGATGAGGTGATCGACATCCCTGACCGTTTCTATGTGGTCCTTTTGGAGAACGTCCTGCCTGGATTACAATTTGGAGGTCCTAGCGGAAAGAGATGAGATATCTGATCTGATTGAAGTGACCGCTCGGTCCAACTTGGACTCCAGTGATTCTTTAAAGTCCACTATAAGGGATTTCAGGGCCAGGATATCCTCTTTGGTCGATAGAGCAGGTAAGGGGGATGGGTCATCCTTATCTGATGAGGATAGACTAGGAGAAGGGGGGCCTGAAGGCAATGAAGGTTTGTCGCTCCTATCGTTTTTAGTGAAATGTTGGGAGATATCCGTCCCCGCACGTTTTCTCGTATTCATGTTGGACTTATACATGGTTGCACCTCGGCACATAGAGTGAAGCAGAGAATAGTAGACAAAGCACTGGAAAAGGGAATGAAATTGAAGTAACCAGACAGCCAGAGAAAGAACCACTGGAGGGCTGAGTTATGGTGCGGTCAGCGGGGCATGAAGGCTGTTAGGTGTCGTGGATAGCCACGGGGCACTCCAATGCCACCTCGAGAGGAGCCACTCCCCGCCAAGCAGTTGAGGCACAGCTATTGCGTGTGAAGTGCAATCGGTAAGTATAGGTCACAGACAGGTAAAGGCAGCAAAAAAAGTGAGGAAGACTGCCACCGACAGTTGGGGAGTGTGGCCTCACACCGAGGTAGTACAGGCTAGACCGGGGAGGACTGCCGTAAGCCAACAAACTACGCAGCAGGGGAGCCTGCAGGAGGCAGCGGTGTCAATAATGGAGTGCTAGTGTTGCAGGTAGGTGCCAGGTGGTTTGAAGCAGCCAGACCGAGAGCCCCCAGGCAGGAAAAACTGAGGCGATTGCTTCTAGTGGACAGGTGGTCCGCAATCCGCGGGAGCTCCAGTGCCCCCCCCCCGTTTCCGCGGGTCCACCCGGTGCTAGCAACGGAGGTTAGGGAGGTGTGGGGGTGCAGGAGTAAGGACTCGGGAGATGAGAGTCAGGGTTGGGCAGCAGGTGCCAGGCGAGAGCTTGGTTGGGGTGTGCCAGCCACACTGATTTATTGGGTAGTGTGTGTTGTTGGCCTGCTTAGGCTTCTGTTTAGTGGGGGCCACCCGTGGGGGCGTGAGGATCCTGCAGGCCGCACTCACCAGCCAGTCCCCGGAATTCTGCAATGCCGAGGGCTGGGGATCAGCATCTATGGGGCACTGGGGGGGAGAGGGGGAGGGTCAGCCAGCCACTACTATGCACCTGCAAAGCCTACCTCTCACTGCCGGGTCCCCCCGTGCAGGTCACGAGCTACACCGGACTCCACTGCGGGTAACAGAGGGTAGGCGGGAGGAGAGGTCTCCGAATCCTCCAGCATGCAAAGCCGCCGCTCTCTGCCTGCACGGCCAGAAGCACAGCGCCAGGAGCCGTCTCGGGGACTGGAGCCGCCAGTCACAAGATGGTGGGCGGTCGTCCAGGCCAGGGAAAGGAATGATCTGCGGCAGCTGCAGGGAGCCGAGGCGGAAGGGAGAGGACTGTTCCTGCAGTAGCGAGTGCAGCGGGAGTCAGGCCGGGCGCCGCTGGGTCACGGGAGGAATCAGGAGGGCCGGCGGTATTCTATGGCTCGTCCGCCGGGCAGGCTCAGAACTACAGGTCCCGGTCCGTACGGGGGGAACAGGCCGCAACCCGCATAGAGGCCTAAAGCCCCTCCCGGCTCTGCGAACACTGTCCCCTGGTAAGCAAAGATAAGGGGGTTTCAACTACGGAGGGTTGGAGCGTGGCTGGGGGGAGTAAGAGTGGTTTTATACATTTGTTAACAGGAGCCCCAGGAGAACACGTCCGTTCACAATGGTCGCTAGGCCACGCCCCCTGCAAAAGTCATTTTAATGTGCAAAAAGAAGCCAAGGAAAGATGGAAAAATCTCCAAAGGGCATCACATTACAGATTACACATTCTTATAACATGTCAAAAAAAGTTTGATTTTATTTCCATCATTTACACTTTCAAAAGAACAGAAAACAAAAAATGGCATCTGCAAAAGTTTGGGCACCCTGCACAGTTAATACCTTGTACTGCCCCCTTTGGCAAGTATCACAGCTTGTAAACGCTTTTTGTAGCCAGCCAAGAGTCTTTCAATTCTTGTTTGAGGTATCTTCGCCCATTCTTCCTTACAAAAGTCTTCCAGTTCTTTGAGATTCCTGGGATTCCTGTGACGCACTGCTCTTTTAAGGTCTATCCATAGATTTTCAATTATGTTGAAGTCAGGAGATTGTGAAGGCCCTGGCAAAACCTTCAGTTTACGCCTCTTGATGTAATCCACCGTGGATTTTGAGGTGTGTTTAGGATCATTATCCATTTGTAGAAGCCAGCCTCTCTTTAACTTCAGCTTTTTCACAGATGGCATCAAGTTAGCGTCCAAAATTTGCTGGAATCTTATTGAATCCATTTTTCCTTCTACTCGTGAAATGTTCTCTGTGCCACTGGCTGCAATACAACCCCAAAGCATGATTGATCCACCCCCATGCTTAACAGTTGGACAGAGGTTCTTTTCATTAAATTCTGTGCCCTTCCTTCTCTAAACATATCTTTGCTCATTGCGGCCAAAAAGTTCTATTTTAACCTCATAAGTCCACAGAACTTTATTCCAAAATGCATCAGGCTTGTCTATATGTTCATTTGCAAACTTCAAACGCTGATTTTTGTGGTGAGGACGTAGAAGAGGTTTTCTTCTGATGACTCTTCCATGAAGACCATATTTGTACAAGTATCTCTTTATAGTGGAATAGTGTACCACAACTCCAGTGTCTGCCAGATCTTCCTGGAGGGATCGTGCAGTCAAACGTGGATTTTGACTTGCTTTTCTCACAATCCTGTGAGCTGTTCTGTCTGATATTTTTCTTGGTCTTCCAGATCTTGCTTTAACTTCCACTGTTCCTGATGACTGCCATTTCTTAATTACATTCCGAACAGAGGATATGGCCATCTGATAACACTTTGCTATCTTCTTATAGCCTTCTCCTGCTTTGTGAGCGTCAACTATTCTCAGTTTCAGTGTTCTACACAACTGCTTAGAGGAACCCATGGTGCTGATTGTTGGAGCAAGGTCAGATGAGTCTGGGTTTTTAAAACCTTTGAGATTGACATCACCTGGTCTTTCCAGATAATGATTGAGTACAATCCATGACACTGCCAGGTCTCAGCTGTCCAAAGGGGGCAGTACAAGGTATTAACTCTGCACGGTGCCCAAACTTTTGCAGACACCAAATTTTTGTTTTCTGTTCTTTTGAAAGTGTAAATGATGGAAATAAAATCAAACTTTTTTTGACATGTTATAAGAATGTCTAATCTGTAATTTGATGCCTTTTGGAGATTTTTCCATCTTTCCTTGGCTTCTTTTTGCACATTAAAATGAATTTTCGCCTGTGGTGCCAAAACTTTCAATCCCCACTGTAGATATCTTCTTCAGTAGAAACACATTTATAGCAATTTGAATTGTCCGCTTGCCTTATTAAAAAAATTAATTTGGGGGTATAATACGCTAGATGTAGAATTTTGTAATTCATTTCTGTGTATGAGGTAGAAATCAGCTTTTGTTTAGTTGTTTGGTGGCTTTCACTATCTGAGAGACAGTGAGGTCAGGAAAGACCTCCCGCCATTTGGCCAAGTCCCCGGAAATCTACTCCAAATTACTTGTGGGCCGAAGGAAAGTAGTAAGTACATACTGTATATAGATGAGGAAAAGGGCTACAGAGGTCTTAGTCGTAGCGCACCATACAATCTACACTAGTTATCTTCATCAGTCATCAATCACAATGCTTTTTGGATGTAGCTCAATGCTTGTAATGGGGGGAACACATGTACAGATGTGTGCCAGAGATGTGCGCCTCTTCCTGGCTTCCACCCAGTTTACCCCTATGGCTCAGACCTGTGGTGCAGAACTCCTCTTACCTATGCAGGCAGCATAGAGAGCTCTGGGAAGCAGCAGACTGGGACTGGAAGGGATTCAGAGGCCGTGGGGTGGAATTGGTGGCAGTAGGGGTGGCAGACAGGTGTACGGTAGGGGAGGCAGACAGGTGTACAGTGAGAGGAGCCATGTATGTCTGAATCATGATTCAGTTGTGACTAAGACTGCACAAACAGTAGTTTCCTATTTTGTATCTATAGAATTATAGGATCATTCACCTATAGTAGTGGATGTTCCTGTAGCTTTTTGTAGGGCGGCATGGATTGTGTAATGTGATTGTGTAAAGCTGAGGTCTGGTGTTAATTACTCTCCATGGCAATGGCTGTGTGGCGTTTGTATGTTCTGTCGTGCTTGTGAGGGTTTCCTTCAAGTACTCTACAGTACCCACAGAAAATCAGTTTGTTATTTACCAGACCTATGGTAATCTGTTTTGGTAACTGCTTAAGCAGTTTTGTAACTTAGATTATTCGATGTAAAACACAGGAAGAGGCACGGTTGTCCAAAAGGGGGTGTGGCCTAACAAAGGGGTGTGGTCTCACCAAGATCTCCGTTTCATCACTCTGGGGGCGTGTCAATCATCTCCGGAGATGCTGGCTGCCCCTGGAGACTGGGCTATGTGTCGGCTCTTCATCTGTGACAGGAACCGAATGCTGCTGAAGAATATCACACTGCAGCACCCAGCTCCTGTCACTGCAGAAGAGCGGGCACTTTGGTTTCACCCCTTCAGTGGGTGGCACACGCTTGCGGGGTGCATCCCCCGCTCCTGGCTTGTGACGCCACTGAGCACTGGATAGGTTTGTAAATACTGTATATCTCAGATATATTTATAACAGATGGGCCTGTACTATGTCATTCAGAGGTTTATACCATTCAGCCATCAAAAAGGTTAGGAATCTATAAAAACAGTCATAGGGTGGTATGGTGTGTGGACATCAGTGATGCCCACCTGCACATATCAAATTCTCTGACCAAAACTCGAAATAGCTCAGTTGGAATATGAATGAGGACATTGAGACTAATGGCAAAACTAGAGTCTTTAAATCACTTCACATTAAATATGGCCAGTATTGCTAACCTTGGAAGATATGTAAGGTTGGGCATGGTTATTGCTTGGGCAGAGGTCCACCTGGTGTGACCAGTTACTAGATTATGCTGGTAGTTCAATGTTTTAGGACTAAGGGCAGCGATCGCAGTCTGAAGCCTTTTGGTGAATGCGCTCGCGCATTGAAAGGCAGAGGCGGTTGTTGGGCAGGAGGGGGCATGCCAACGGCATTAGAACGCTGCTGGGGGAGTGTGGTCTGGACAACGCAGTCTTGCAATGCTTTTGCACCCGTGCGCGCGTGGTGGGGAGCGGGGTAGAGCCAGACATGCGGGGCGGAGTAGCCCTCTGATGGGCGTCCCCCCGCATGTCTGAGAAACTGATCATAAATGTGCTAAATTTACCACATCTACGATCAGATCTGAATTACCCTTCTAAGTGAGGTTCTGGAAACATTGTAGTATGCACAATCTACTATTCAAGCAATGCTATGGCAAGGTGCAGGCATATGATTTATAAGTAGAGGACTAAGTTCCTGATGTGTGTATGTGAATATTTGTGTGTAGATATTTTAAACATATGGCCGCCATATAGGCATCCTATAGAGCCTTGGGGTTTAAATTGTGTTTTGACAGATCTTCAGGCTCCTCCTTCTGAGATGATAGAGGAGGTTAATTTTATTTGGTTACCTGGGGAATTGTTTTTTTCTCATTTACTTGGACAGGTCTGCAGATATTGGATGGTCCGATAGTCTATTCACTCTAATGATACTAACTAAGAGATTGGGCAGCATCTAAGCAGGAGATAGCTAGATGGATTACAGCCATGTTTAAACAATCATATAGTGGTGCTAATTAATCTGTCACAGATTTCTGCTTAGTCCATTTGCTCAGTAGGTTTCTGTATGGGCATCTCGGAATGAGGCATCTGCGGTACAGTTATGTAGAAACAATTGCATGGGTCTCAGTCCATACATTCACCAAATTTTTACAGTTTTTATGACTTTGCATCCAGTGGATATGACTTTGGATGTGAAGTATTAAGTTCAGATTAGTCTGGACATGCCCTCCCCTAGGGACAGCTTTTGTACATCCCCAAGTGTAATGAAGTGTCCCCAGATGTAGGAAGAGAAAACAAGATTTCTCTAACGTCCTTGAGGATGCTGGGACTCCGTAAGGACCATGGGGAATAGACGGGCTCCGCAGGAGATAGGGCACTTTAAGAAAGCTTTGGATTCTGGGTGTGCACTGGCTCCTCCCTCTATGCCCCTCCTCCAGACCTCAGTTTTTACACTGTGCCCAGAGGGAAATGGGTGCACTGCAGGGAGCTCCCCTGAGTTCTCTGCCTAGAAAGCATTTTTGTTTGGATTTTTTCTATATTTTTACAGGGAGCACTGCTGGCAACAGGCTCCCTGCATCTAGGGACTGAGGAGAGAGGGGCAGACCTTCTTAAATGATAGGCTCTGCTTCCTCGGCTACTGGACACCATTAGCTCCAGAGGGGGTGAACACAGGTTCGTCCTGGGCATTCACTCCCAGAGCCGCGCCGCCATTCTCCTCACAGAGCCAGAAGAAACGAAGTCAGAAGACGTCTCAGTTTCCAGAAGCCTTCAGAGCTTCACTGAGGTAACGCACAGCACTGCAGCTGTGCGTCATTGCTCCCATACACCTCACACACTCCGGTCACTGTAAGGGTGTAGGGCGCAGTGGGGGCGCCCTGGGCAGCAATTTAACACCTCTCTTATGGCAAAAGACAATATACATGTACAGATGGGCACTGTACATGTATATAAAAGAGCCCCCACCATTTTTTAATAACTTTGAGCGGGACAGTAGCCCGCCGCCGAGGGGGCAGGGCATCTCCCTCAGCACTCACCAGCGCCATTTTCTCTCCACAGCACCGCTGAGAGGAAGATCCCCGGACTCTCCCCTGCTTTACACACGGTGAAAGGGGGTTTGAAGGAGAAGGGAGGGGGGGCACATAATTGGCGTTTTATTACTACTCAGCGCTTCTGGAAAAGGGCATTCTGTGTTTTTTTTTCCAGGGTTATAGCGCTGGGGTGTGTGCTGGCATACTCTCTCTCTGTCTCTCCAAAGGGCCTTAAAGGGGATACTGTCTTCAGAAAAGAGTTTCCCTGTGTGTGTGAAGTGTGTCGGTACGCGTGTGTCGACATGTTTGACGAGGAAGGCTCGCTTAATGTGGAAGGGGAGTGCTTGAATGTCATGTCACCGACACTGGAATGGGTGGATATGCTGAATGTCTTAAATGCAAATGTCAATCTATCGCATAAAAGGTTAGACAAGGCTGAAGCTAGGGATCAGTCAGGTAGCCAGACCATGCCTGTCCCTGTGGCGCCAGGACCTTCGGGGTCTCAGAAGGGCACCATGTCCCAGATCGGTGACACAGATACCGACACGGATACTGACTCTAGTGTCGACTATGAAGATGCAAAATTACAGCCGAGGGTGGCAAAAGGTATTCGGTACATGATTATTGCCATTAAAGAGGTTTTGCATATTACTGAGGAACCCCCTGTCCCTGACACGAGGGTACACATGTATAAAGGGAAAAAGCCTGAGGTCACCTTTCCGTCCTCATTTGAGCTGAGCGAAATGTGCGAAAAAGCTTGGGAATCTCCAGATAGGAGACCACAAGTTCCCAAAAGGATTCTTATGGCGTATCCTTTTCCACAAACGGATAGGATACGATGGGAATCTTCGCCTAAAGTAGACAAGGCGCTGACACGCTTATCCAAAAAGGTGGCACTGCCTTCTCAGGATACGGCTTCCCTCAAGGATCCTGCTGATCGCAGGCAGGAAATTACCATGAAGCACATTTACACTCATTCAGGTACTATTGTTAGACCGGCTATGGCATCGGCCTGGGTTTGTAGTGCTGTTGTGGCATGGGCAGATTCCTTATCTACGGAGATTGACACCTTAGATAGGGATGCCATTTTAATGACCATAGAGCATATCAGAGATGCTGCCTTGTATATGAGAGATGCTCAAAGAGACATTTGTTTATTAAGCTCCAGAATAAACGCTATGTCTATTTCTGCTAGGCGGCTCTTGTGGACCCGACAGTGGACGGGAGACGCCGATTCAAAGCGGCATATGGAGTCCTTGCCTTACAAAGGGGAGGAGTTGTTTGGAGACGGCCTCTCGGACCTTGTCTCTACTGCTACGGCTGGTAAGTCGAATTTCTTACCTTATGTCCCGCCGCAGCATACAAAAAAGGCACCTCATTATCAAATGCAGTCCTTTCGTTCCAATAAGAGCAAGAAGGTACGGGGATCATCCTTTGTTGCCAGAGGAAAAGGCAAGGGAAAAAAGCTGCACACAGCTAGTTCCCAGGAGCAGAAGTCCTCCCCTGCATCTGCAATGTCCACCGCATGACGCTGGGGCTTCCTGGGGGGAGGCAGATCTAGTGGGGGCTTGTCTTCGGTTTTTCAGCCACGTCTGGGTTCACTCGCAGGTGGATCCCTGGGCATTAGAGATTGTTTCTCAGGGATACAGGCTGGAATTCGAAGACTTGCCTCCTCGCCGGTTTTTCAAATCAGTTCCCCGTCAGAGAGGGAGCTAGTGTTGGCAGCAATCCAAAAATTGTATATTCAACAGGTGATTGTCACAGTTCCTCATCTCCAGCAAGGAGAGGGATATTACTCAACCCTGTTTGAGGTCCCGAAACCAGACGGTTCGGTCAGACCCATTTTAAACCTAAAATCCCTGAACCTGTACTTGAAGAGGTTCAAGTTCAAAATGGAATCACTCAGGGCAGTCATCGCCAGCCTGGAGGGGGGGGATTGGATGGTGTTCCTGGACATAAAGGATGCTTACCTTCATGTTCCGATATTATTATTTGCAGTGCAGGACTGTCACTACCAATTTCAGACGTTGCCGTTTGGGCTTTCCACGGCCCCGAGAATTTTCACCAAGGTAATGGCGGAAATGATGGTGCTCCTGCACAGGCAGGGTGTCACAATTATCCCATACTTGGATGATCTCTTCATAAAGGCGAGATCTCTGGAGAAGTTGCTGGACAGCAGGTCTCTGTCCATGAAGACGTTGCAGTTACATGGCTGGATTCTCAATATACCGAAGTCCCAGCTAGTCCCTACAACACGTCTGACCTTTTTGTGCCTGATTCTAGACACAGACCAGAAAAAGGGTTTTCTTCTGATCGAAAAGGTTCAGGAGCTCATAGCCCTGGTCAGGAACCTATTAAAGCCAAAAAAGGTTTCAGTGCATCATTGCACACGGGTTCTGGGGAAGATGGTGGCTTCATACGAGGCCATCACCTTCGGCAGGTTCCATGCAAGGACTTTTCAATGGGACCTCTTGGACAAGTGGTCCGCGTCCCATTTACAAATGCATCAAAGGATCACCCTGTCTCCCAGGACCAGGGTATCTCTCCTGTGGTGGCTGCACAGTGCTCACCTACTAGAGGGTCGCAGGTTCGGCATTCAGGACTGGGTCCTGGTGACCACGGACGCAAGCCTCCGAGGCTGGAGAGCAGTCACACTGGGAAGAAATTTCCAAGGTCTCTGGTCAAATCTAGAGACTTGTCTCCAAACGTCCTGGAGTTGAGGGCCATATACAACGCCCTGCGTCAAGCGGAGGAATTGCTTCGGGGAAAACCGGTTCTGATTCAGTCAGACAATGTCACGGCAGTGGCTCATATAAACCGCCAAGGCGGAACAAGGAGCAGAGTGGCCATGGCAGAAGCGACCAGGATTCTACGCTGGGCGGAAGGCCATGTAAGCGCACTATCAGCAGTGTTCATCCCGGGGGTGGACAACTGGGAGGCGGACTTCCTCAGCAGGCATGACCTGCATCCGGGAGAGTGGGGACTTCATCAAGAAGTCTTCGCACAGATCACGAGTCGGTGGGGACTGCCTCAAATAGACATGATGGCATCCCGTCTCAACAAAAAGCTAAAGCGGTATTGCGCCAGGTCAAGAGACCCTCAGGCGGTGGCGGTAGACGCTCTGGTGACACCTTGGGTGTTCAGATCGGTCTATGTGTTTCCTCCTCTTCCTCTCATACCCAAGGTGTTGAGAATAATAATAAGCAGGGTCAGAACAATCCTCATTGTTCCAGATTGGCCACGGAGGACTTGGTATCCGGAGCTGCAAGAGTTGCTCACAGAAGCTCCGTGGCCTCTTCCTCTAAGGCAGGACCTGCTGCAGCAGGGGCCCTGTCTGTTCCAAGACTTACCGCGGCTGCGTTTGACGGCATGGCGGTTGAACGCCAGATCCTAGCGGAAAAAGGGATTCCGGAGGAGGTCATTCCTACCCTGATCAAGGCTAGGAAAGACGTGACGTTGAAACATTATCACCGTATATGGCGAGAATATGTTTCTTGGTGTGAGGCCAGAGCTGCTCCTACGGAGGAGTTCCTTTGGGCCGTCTACTTCACTTCCTTCAAACAGGAGGGAATTTGGGCCTAAAATTAGGGTCCATAAAGGTCCAAATTTCGGCCTTATCCATTTTCTTTCAAAGAGAATTGGCCTCTCTTCCTGAAGTACAGACTTTTGTGAAGGGAGTGCTGCATATTCAGCCTCCCTTTGTACCTCCGGCGGCGCCTTGGGATCTTAACGCGGTGTTACGTTTCCTCAAGTCACCTTGGTTTGAACTACTCAAAACAGTGGAGTTGAAATACCTCACATGGAAAGTGGTCATGTTGTTGGCATTAGCTTCAGCAAGGCGTGTTTCAGAATTGGCGGCTTTATCACATAAAAGCCCATACTTGGTTTTTCACGTGGATAGGGCAGAGTTGAGGACTCGTCCTCAATTTCTGCCAAAAGTGGTCTCATCTTTTCATGTGAACCAACCTATTGTCGTGCCTGTGGCTACACGGGACTTGGAGGATTCCGAGTCCCTGGATGTGGTCAGGGCTTTGAAGATTTATGTGACCAGAACGGCTAGGATCAGGAAGACTGAAGCTCTGTTTGTTCTGTATGCGGCCAACAAGGTTGGCGCTCCTGCTTCAAAGCAGACTATTGCTCGCTGGATCTGTAACACGATTCAGCAGGCGCATTCTATGGCAGGATTACCATTGCCTAAATCGGTTAAGGCCCATTCCACTAGGAAGGTGGGCTCTTCTTGGGCGGCTGCCCGAGGGGTCTCGGCATTACAGTTGTGCCGAGCAGCTACTTGGTCAGGGTCAAACACCTTTGCAAAGTTCTATAAGTTTGATACCCTGGCTGAGGAGGACCCCCTGTTTGCTCAATCGGTGCTGCAGAGTCATCCGCACTCTCCCGCCCGTTTGGGAGCTTTGGTATAATCCCCATGGTCCTTACGGAGTCCCAGCATCCTCAAGGACGTTAGAGAAAAATAAGATTTTACTTACCGATAAATCTATTTCTCGTAGTCCGTAGTGGATGCTGGGGACTCCGTCAGGACCATGGGGATTAGCGGCTCCGCAGGAGACAGGGCACAAAAATAAAGCTTTAGGATCAGGTGGTGTGCACTGGCTCCTCCCCCCATGACCCCCCTCCAAGCCTCAGTCAGGATACTGTGCCCGGACGAGCGTACACAATAAGGAAGGATTTTGAATCCCGGGTAAGACTCATACCAGCCACACCAATCACACCGTACAACTTGTGATCTGAACCCAGTTAACAGTATGACAAACGTAGGAGCCTCTGAACAGACGGCTCACAACAATAACAACCCAATTTTTTTGTAACAATAACTATGTACAAGTATTGCAGATAATCCGCACTTGGGATGGGCGCCCAGCATCCACTACGGACTACGAGAAATAGATTTATCGGTAAGTAAAATCTTATTTTCTCTGACGTCCTAGTGGATGCTGGGGACTCCGTCAGGACCATGGGGATTATACCAAAGCTCCCAAACGGGCGGGAGAGTGCGGATGACTCTGCAGCACCGAATGAGAGAACTCCAGGTCCTCTTTAGCCAGGGTATCAAATTTGTAGAATTTTACAAACGTGTTCTCCCCCGACCACGTAGCTGCTCGGCAGAGTTGTAATGCCGAGACCCCTCGGGCAGCCGCCCAGGATGAGCCCACCTTCCTTGTGGAATGGGCCTTGACAGATTTAGGCTGTGGCAGGCCTGCCACAGAATGTGCAAGTTGAATTGTGCTACAAATCCAACGAGCAATCGTCTGCTTAGAAGCAGGAGCACCCAGCTTGTTGGGTGCATACAGTATAAACAGCGAGTCAGATTTTCTGACTCCAGCCGTCCTTGAAATATATATATTTTCAATGCCCTGACAACGTCCAGCAACTTGGAATCCTCCAAATCGCTAGTAGCCGCAGGCACCACAATAGGCTGGTTCAGGTGAAACGCTGACACCACCTTAGGCAGAAACTGAGGACGCTTCCGCAGTTCTGCCCTGTCCGAATGGAAAATCAGATATGGGCTTTTATACGATAAAGCCGCCAATTCTGACACTCTCCTGGCTGAAGCCAGGGCCAGTAGCATGGTTACTTTCCATGTAAGATATTTCAAATCCACCGATTTGAGTGGCTCAAACCAATGGGATTTGAGAAAATCCAAAACTACATTAAGGTCCCACGGAGCCACTGGGGGCACAACCGGGGCTGTATATGTAGTACTCCTTTTACAAAAGTCTGGACTTCAGGAACTGAAGCCAATTCTTTCTGGAAGAAAATCGACAGGGCCGAAATTTGAACCTTAATGGACCCCAATTTGAGGCCCATAGACAATCCTGTTTGCAGGAAATGTAGGAATCGACCCAATTGAAATTCCTCCGTGGGGGCCTTCCTGGCCTCACACCACGCAACATATTTTCTCCAAATGCGGTGATAATGTTGTTCAGTCACCTCCTTCCTGGCTTTTACCAGTGTAGGAATGACCTCTTCCGGAATGCCTTTTTCCCTTAGAATTCGGCGTTCAACCGCCATGCCGTCAAACGCAGCCGCGGTAAGTCTTGGAATAGACACGGTCCCTGCTGAAGCAGGTCCCGTCTTAGAGGTAGAGGCCACGGATCTTCCGTGAGCATCTCCTGAAGTTCCGGGTACCAAGTTCTTCTTGGCCAATCCGGAGCCACGAGTATCGTTCTTACTCCCCTTTGCCGTATAATTCTCAGTACTTTTGGTATGAGAGGCAGAGGAGGAAACACATACACTGACTGGAACACCCACGGTGTTACCAGAGCGTCCACAGCTATTGCCTGAGGGTCGCTTGACCTGGCGCAATACCTGTCCAGTTTTTTGTTGAGGCGAGACGCCATCATATCCACCTTTGGTTTTTCCCAACGGTTCACAATCATGTGGAAGACTTCTGGATGAAGTCCCCACTCTCCCGGGTGTAGATCGTGTCTGCTGAGGAAGTCTGCTTCCCAGTTGTCCACTCCCGGAATGAACACTGCTGACAGTGCTATCACATGATCTTCCGCCCAGCGAAGAATCCTTGCAGCTTCTGCCATTGCTCTCCTGCTTCTTGTGCCGCCCTGTCTGTTTACGTGGGCGACTGCCGTGATGTTGTCCGACTGGATCAACACCGGCTGACCCTGAAGCAGGGGTTTTGCCAGGCTTAGAGCATTGTAAATCGCTCTTAGCTCCAGTATATTTATGTGAAGAGACATCTCCAGGCTTGACCATACTCCCTGGAAGTTTCTTCCCTGTGTGACCGCTCCCCAGCCTCTCAGACTGGCATCCGTGGTCACCAGGACCCAGTCCTGTATGCCGAATCTGCGGCCCTCTAACAGATGAGCACTATGCAACCACCACAGAAGAGACACCCTTGTCCGTGGCGATAAGGTTATCCGCTGATGCATCTGCAGATGCGATCCGGACCATTTGTCCAGCAGATCCCACTGAAAAGTTCTTGCGTGAAATCTGCCGAATGGAATCGCTTCGTAAGAAGCCACCATTTTTCCCAGGACCCTTGTGCAATGATGCACTGACACTTTTCCTGGTTTTAGGAGGTTCCTGACTAGCTCGGATAACTCCCTGGCTTTCTTCTCCGGGAGAAACACCTTTTTCTGGACTGTGTCCAGAATCATCCCTAGGAACAGCAGACGTGTCGTCGGAAACAGCTGCGGTTTTGGAATATTTAGAATCCACCCGTGCTGTCGTAGAACTACTTGAGATAGTGCTACTCCGACCTCCAACTGTTCTGTGGACCTTGCCCCTATCAGGAGATCGTCCATTTTCTTTGAAGAAGAATCATCATTTCGGCCATTACCTTGGTAAGGACCCGGGGTGCCGTGGACAATCCAACCGGCAGCGTCTGAAACTGATAGTGACAGTTCTGTACCACGAACCTGAGGTACCCTTGGTGAGAAGGGCAAATTGGGACATGGAGGTAAGCATCTGTCCCGGGACCCCATATAGTCCCCTTTTTCCTGGTTCGCTATCACTGCTCTGAGTGACTCCATCTTGATTTGAACCTTTTTATGTAAGTGTTCAAATATTTCAGATTTAGAATAGGTCTCACCGAGCCGTCTGGCTTCAGTACCACAATATAGTGTGGAATAATACCCCTTTCCTTGTTGTAGGAGGGGTACTTTGATTATCACCTGCTGGGAATACAGCTTGTGAATTGTTTCCACTACTGCCTCCCTGTCGGAGGGAGACGTTGGTAAAGCAGACTTCAGGAACCTGCGAGGGGGAGACGTCTCGAACTTCCAATCTGTACCCCTGGGATACTACTTGTAGGATCCAGGGGTCCACTTGCGAGTGAGCCCACTGCGTGCTGAAACTCTTGAGACGACCCCCCACCGCACCTGAGTCCGCTTGTACGGCCCCAGCGTCATGCTGAGGACTTGGCAGAAGCGGTGGAGGGCTTCTGTTCCTGGGAATGGGCTGCCTGCTGCAGTCTTCTTCCCTTTCCTCTATCCCATGGCAGATATGACTGGCCTTTTGACCGCTTGCCCTTATGGGGACGAAAGGACTGAGGCTGAAAAGACGTTGTCTTTTTCTCCTTTATACGGCAATACTTCCATGTGCCGTTTGGAATCTGCATCACCTGACCACTGTCGTGTCCATAAACAACGTCTGGCAAATATGGACATCGCACTTACTCTTGATGCCAGAGTGCAAATATCCCTCTGTGCATCTCGCATATATAGAAATGCATCCTTTAAATGCTCTATAGTCAGTAAAATACTGTCCCTGTCAAGGGTATCAATATTTTCAGTCAGGGAATCCGACCAAGCCACCCCAGCGCTGCACATCCAGGCTGAGGCGATCGCTGGTCGCAGTATAACACCAGTATGTGTGTATATACTTTTTAGGATATTTTCCAGCCTCCTATCAGCTGGCTCCTTGAGGGCGGCCCTATCTGGAGACGGTACCGCCACTTGTTTTGATAAGCGTGTGAGCGCCTTATCCACCCTAAGGGGTGTTTCCCAACGCGCCCTAACTTCTGGCGGGAAAGGGTATACCGCCAATAATTTTCTATCGGGGGAAACCCACGCATCATCACACACTTCATTTAATTTATCTGATTCAGGAAAAACTACAGGTAGTTTTTTCACACTCCACAAAATACCCTTTTTTGTGGTACTTGTAGTATCAGAAATATGTAACACCTCCTTCATTGCCCTTAGCAAGTAACGTGTGGCCCTAAAAGAAAAATACGTTTGTTTCTTCACCGTCGACACTGGAGTCAGTGTCCGTGTCTGTGTCTGTGTCGACCGACTGAGGTAAAAAGACGTTTTAACGCCCCTGACGGTGTTTGAGACGCCTGGACAGGTACTAATTGGTTTGCCGGCCGTCTCATGTCGTCAACCGACCTTGCAGCGTGTTGACATTATCACGTAATTCCTTAAATAAGCCATCCATTCCGGTGTCGACTCCCTAGAGAGTGACATCACCATTACAGGCAATTGCTCCGCCTCCTCACCAACATCGTCCTCATACATGTCGACACACACGTACCGACACACAGCACACACACAGGGAATGCTCTGATAGAGGACAGGACCCCACTAGCCCTTTGGAGAGACAGAGGGAGAGTTTGCCAGCACACACCAAAACGCTATAATTATACAGGGACAACCTTTATATAAGTGTTTTTCCCTTATAGCATCTTAATATATATAATCATATCGCCAAATAAGTGCCCCCCCTCTCTGTTTTAACCCTGTTTCTGTAGTGCAGTGCAGGGGAGAGCCTGGGAGCCTTCCCACCAGCATTTCTGTGAGGGAAAATGGCGCTGTGTGCTGAGGAGAATAGGCCCCGCCCCCTTTTCGGCGGGCTTCTTCTCCCGTTTTTCTGAGACCTGGCAGGGGTTAAATACATCCATATAGCCCCAGGGGCTATATGTGATGTATCTTTTAGCCAGTATAGGTATTTCATTGCTGCCCAGGGCGCCCCCCACAGCGCCCTGCACCCTCAGTGACCGCTGGTGTGAAGTGTGTGACAACAATGGCGCACAGCTGCAGTGCTGTGCACTACCTCATGAAGACTGAAAAGTCTTCTGCCGCCGGTTTCTGGACCTCTTCACTTTTCGGCATCTGCAAGGGGGTCGGCGGCGCGGCTCCGGGACCGGACTCCATGGCTGGGCCTGTGTTCGATCCCTCTGGAGCTAATGGTGTCCAGTAGCCTAAGAAGCCAATCCATCCTGCACGCAGGTGAGTTCACTTCTTCTCCCCTAAGTCCCTCGTTGCAGTGAGCCTGTTGCCAGCAGGACTCACTGTAAAATAAAAAACCTAAAAACTTTTTCTAAGCAGCTCTTTAGGAGAGCCACCTAGATTGCACCCTGCTCGGACGGGCACAAAAACCTAACTGGAGGGGGGTCATGGGGGGAGGAGCCAGTGCACACCACCTGATCCTAAAGCTTTATTTTTGTGCCCTGTCTCCTGCGGAGCCGCTAATCCCCATGGTCCTGACGGAGTCCCCAGCATCCACTAGGACGTCAGAGAAATAAGATTTTATTTACCGGTAAATCTATTTCTCGTAGTCCGTAGAGGATGCTGGGCGCCCGTCCCATGTGCGGACTTCTTCTGCAAGACTTGTTTATAGTTATTGCTTACATAAGGGTTATGTTATAGCCAGGGCCGGTTCTTGGGCGCTGGGCGCCCCGGTCGACAATAGGGGGCGTGGCTATGTACAGGGGGCGTGGTCATTTACGCCCCCTGTACAGACTGAAATGATGTGCGGTGCGCGATGACGTCATCGCGCACCGCACAGCAAAGGTCCTCTCAACGAAGGGAAACTAGACGCGTAGCATCTAGTTCCCTTCGTGGAGAGGACCTTTGCTGTGCGGTGCGCGATGACGTCATCGCGCACCGCACAGTAAAGGACCTCTCCACGAAGGGAAACTAGACGAGTAAGTTATACGGTGTGATTGGTGTGGCTGGTATGGATCTCGCCCTTAGGTTTACAAAAATCCTTCCTCGTACTGTCCATCTCCTCTGGGCACAGTTTCCCTAACTGAGGTCTGGAGGAGGGGCATAGAGGGAGGAGCCAGTGCACACCCAGAATCCAAAGCTTTCTTAAAGTGCCCTATCTCCTGCGGAGCCCGTCTATTCCCCATGGTCCTTACGGAGTCCCAGCATCCTCTACGGACTACGAGAAATAGATTTACCGGTAAGTAAAATCTTATTTTATGGTACTTACCAGTTAAATCTAATTTCCCGACTTCATCTGGGGGACACTTTGATCCCTCCCTTATTTGTTTAATATATAAGATGGAAATAGTTGTTCTTTAACGTATCCTTCAAGCTCTTTAAGTTCAAACTGAGGAGTGGTGAGAGGGAAGGAGGTTTTATACTGCTAAATAGATATATTACTAAGTGCTGATGCCTCTATCCCACTCTTACCCAAGTGTAAGGAAGTGTGCCCCAGATGAAGTCAGAGAAAGAGATGTAACTGGAAAGTACCATAAATCTTGTTTTCTCCACTTTATCTCTCTCCAAGTTTTGATAATTCTCCTCCAAAGTGATTTGCTAGAAGCTCACTAGGCAGTAAGACTAAGAACCCCAGGGAGTAAGCAACACTTCATATTTCCCTGCAGGCTTGATGTATGGAATGTTCAACAGTTGTTGAAATGCCGAACAGATGAGGTATGAAAATTGTTTCATTTATTTAAAAAAAAAAATTTTTTTATATTGTTTAAAGTTACCTAAAAGAAAATAAATAAAAGTCTTTAAAAGAAAAATGCATTTGTAATTTTTTTTTAAATGTGATGCTCATGTTTAACCTTGAAAAGTCCATTATTCAATTTACCCTCCAATGGTTCAATTTACCCATTCACTCAGGACAATTTACCCCTAATCTGGGGCCAGCTGAGCTAAGTACAAGACAACATTTTTTGAGATATCATGTTTTCACAGATTTTTATCAGAGATGCATTATTTACATAAAAAAATTTTTTTTTTATTAGTTTTCAGGGCTTATAAAAAAACATAAAAAAAACTATCAAACTAATGGACGGCACACATCTGTATGGACAGCATACAGATGGAGCCTAACGCATAGAGCGTCTCCATCCGGCCGGATGCTCTCGCCCGTGACAGAGACGCACCCCATTGACTAGAATGGGAGAGCGTCTCTGTGCACTCTCGGTGGGGCTAGGCAGACGGATCGTCTAGTCACTCCTGGAGGGCACTCCTGCGATGGAGCCGTACTGGATGAGTGTGGCTCCATCTGAAGCTACTCACCAACCTTCCACCACCTCAATATCACACACCTTTTGGCTTATATGAAGCATACATCACTTGTTATATTATTGACCACTGAAAAAAATACATTAAACCCCCCCACAAACTATGGTTTATTAATAAAATGCAACAATTTGTATTAATAAAGTGCTTTAACAGCAGTTTCACCCCTTTCGAACAGATAGTTTGCTATCACACAGTGTTAGAAGAAGTTGTCTTTTTCCTGTGCATTATAAAAATGCTTAGAACAAAAAAAGAGCAATGTGTTAACTTACATTTTTTTAGCTAAATTGAATAAAATGCCCACCAAATCTTTCCGTATGCTAACTGAGACTTACTGGCAAATTGTATGCAAGGCCGGTTCAAGCCCGCTCGGCGCCCCGGGCAGGAAACGGGGCGTGGCCTAATACAGGGGGCGTGGTCAGTTACGCCCCCTGTACATTACTAGCACCGCTTGACTGCTGAGCGGTGCGCGATGACGTCATCGCGCACCGCACAGCAAAAGGTCCTCTCCACGAAGGGAAACTAGACGCGTAGCGTCTAGTTTCCCTTCGTGGAGAGGACCTTTTGCTGTGCGGTGCGCGAAGACGTCATCGCGCACCGCTCAGCAAAGGTACACTCCACGAAAGGAAACTAGACGCTACGCGTCTAGTTCCCTTCACAGGAGGCGGGGACACAGCGGGCAGCGGAGGCGGACGGGGGACACAGCGAGCAGCAGTGGCGGATCTTGCCACGGTGCGGCGCCCTCCGGATGGCGCCAGCGCCCTCCGGAAGGCGGCACCCCGGGCAAAAGTCCTGCTTGCCCGTGGCAAGATCCGCTACTGATTGTATGTCAAGTGCACTTGTGTTTGAGTGCCACAAATGATTTAGTGATGCTTGTGAGGATGCTGAAGATAAACATTCTGGAAGGCCTTGCACATCAAAAAACAAATGAAAATGTAAAAAAAAATGTGCAACATTTTGGAACACATTTACAGATGTGTCCAGGCTGCTATGTAGCGGGAAATGCCTGGCATGAGTGAGCTGACAGATCCCGTGCAACTCTGTTAGTGTCGGGCATCTTTATTTGCCTAAAAATGCATCTTATTTACATTACTATGTGAATAGGACACACAAGCAGCCATGTGTCACAAGTTGTGGAACAGCGGGTCACAGGCTTATGCACAGTCCTGCTATGCATTCACTACAACAAGGCTGGCGGTCGATAAGTATGCATGTGGCATGCACATTGTGGTCCCGCTGCAATGGGACACATCTGTATCAAGTGAGTTATTTTGGCAGACTAGGTACCAGAAGGAACAACAGTGAATCAAGATCACTACAAAATATTCTAGAAACTTTGCAGGAAACATTTAGAAGAAACAGGACAGAATTGTGAAAAAATGGTTTCATCCTCCATCACGACAACGCACCAGCCCACACCATTGTGACATCATCACCATTGTGACATAATCAGTGACATCATCACCATTGTGACATCATCAGTGACATAAAAACCATTGTGACATCATCACCATTGTGATATCATCAGTGACATCATCACCATTGTGACATCATCGGTGACATAAAAACCATTGTGACATCATCAGTGACATCATCACCATTGTGACATAATCAGTGACATCAAACCCATTGTGACATCATCAATGACATCATCATTGTGACATCATCAATGACATAATCACCATTTTGACATCATCAGTTACATCATCACCATTGTGACATCATCATTGATATAATCAGTGACATCATTACTATTGCAACATCATAAGTGACATAACCATTGCAATATAATCAGTTACATCATCGATAACATCATCACCATTGTGACATCATCAGTGACATCTTCAAAGACATCATTACTATTGTAACATTATCAGTGACATCATCACCATTGTGACACCATCAGTGACATCTTCATTACTATTGTGACATCATCAGTGACAAAATCACCATTGTGACATCCTCACCATTGTGACATCATCAGTGACATATTCACCATTGTGACATCGAACATCATCACCATTGTGACATAATCAATGACATCACCATTGTGACATCATCAGTGCCATCATTACTATTGTGACATAATCAGTGACATCTTCACAATTGTGATATCATTATTGACATGATTAGTGACATCATCAACATTGTGACATCATCAGTGACATCATTACTATTGTGACTCATCAGTGACATCATCAACATTGTGACATCATCAATGACATCATCACCATTATATCATGTGATATCACCAATGTGACATTATAAGTGACATCATCACCATTGCAACATCATCAGTGACAAAGTCACCATTGTGACATCATCAGTTACATCATTAGTATTGTGACATCATCAGTGACATTGTCACCAATGTGACATCATCAATGACCTCATCAGTGACATCTTCACCAATGAGCTATCATTACTATTGTGACATATTCAGTGACATCATCACCATTGTGATATCATCAGTGACATCATTACTATTGTGACATCATCAGTGACGTAATCAACATTGTGACATAATCAGTGACATCAATTACATAATCGCCATTGTGACATAATTACCATTGTGACATCATCAGTGATATCATCAGTGACATTATTAGAATTGTGACATCATCAGTGACATCGTCACCAATGTGACATCATCACCATGACATCAGTAACATAATTACTATTGTGACAGCATCAGTGACATCATCACCAATGTGACATCATCAGTGACATAATTACCATTGTGACATCCCAGCATCAGTGACATCATCACCAATATGACATCATCAGTGACATAATTACCATTGGGACATCATCAGTGACATAATGAACAGTGTGACATCATCTGTGACATCATCAATTACATAATCACCCTTGTGTCATCATCGGTGACCTCATCACAATTGGGACATCATCTGTGACATCATTCCATTGTGACATCATCAGTAACTTCATCACCATTGCAACATTATCAGTGACATCATCACTGACATCATCAACATTGTGGCATCATCAGTTACATCATCATCATTGTGACATAATCCATGACATCATCACCAATCTGATATCATCAGTGACATTGTCACCAGTGTAACATCATCGGTGACATCATCCCATTGTGACATCATTAGTGACATCATTACTTTTTTTTTACATCATCAATGACATCATCACCAATGTAACATCATCAGTGACATAATTACCACTGCTACATCATTGACATAATCAGTGACATCATGACCATGTTGACATCATCAATTACATCATCACCATTGTGACATCATCACCATTGGTTCATCACCAGCGACATCATTACGATTGGGACATCATCAGTGACATAGTCAGTGACATCATCACCATTGTGACATCCTCAGTGACATCAACACCAATGTGACATCATCAGTGACATGACCATTGTGACATCATCAGTGACATTGTGACATAATCAGTGGCATCATCAATTGCATCATTACCATTGTGTCATCATTAGTGACATCACCACTGTGACATAATCAGTGACATCATTACTATTGTGTTACATCATCAGTGACCTTGTCACCAATGTGACATCATCACCATGACATCATCAGTAACATCATTACTATTGTGACATCAGTGACATAATCACCAATGTGACATCATCAGTGACATCATCAACATTGCAACATCATCAGTGTCATCATTAGTAATATTGTCACCAATGTGACACTATCAGTGACATCCATACCATTGTGGCATCATCAGTGACATCATTCCTATTGTGACAGCATCAGTGACATAATTATCATTGTGACATCATCAGTGACTTCACGACCATAGTGACATCATCAATTACATCATCACCATTGTGTCATGAGTGACATCATCACCACCGTGACATCATCAGTGACATCACCACCATAGTGACGTTGTCACCATTGTGACATCATCAGTCACAGTATTACTATTGTGACATCTTCAGTGATGTCATCACCAATGTGACATCATCATCATTGTGACATCATCAGCGACTTCATCACCATTGTGACATCACCAGCGACATCATTACGATTGAGACATCATCAATGACCTTGTCACCAATGTTACATCTTCATTGACATCACCATTGTGACATCATCAGTGACATCAACACCAATGTGACATAATCAGTGACATCATCACCATTGTGACATCATCAGTGACATAATTACTATTGTAACATCATCAAGATTGTGACATAATCAGTGGCATCATCAATTACATCATCACCATTGTGTCATCATTAGTGACATCACCACTTTGACATCATTAGTGACATCATTAGTATTGTGTGACATCATCAGTGACCTTGTCACCAATGTGACATCAACATGACATCATCAGTGACATCATTACCATTGTGACATCATCAGTGACTTCATCACCATTGTGACATCATCAGTGACATCATCACCATTGTCACATCATCAGGCATCGTCACCTTTGTGACATCATCAGTGACATTGTCACCATTGTGACATCATCACCACTGTGACATCTTCAGTGACATCATCACCATTGTGGCATCATCAATGACAACATCACCATTGTGACATCATCACTGACATAATCAGTGACATCATTACTATTGTGACATCACTAATATCATTACCAATGTGACATCATCATTGACATCATCACCATTAAGACATCTCTGTGAAGCAGTTTTTGGTCGAGAAATAGATTGCTTTGCTAGAACATCCTCCATACTCACCAGACCTTTGTTATTTATATAAAAAAAGATATGCATATATTTATATGTGTATATATACAGCGGTATCCAAGAGTGGCCACTGCTCTTCCAATGGAGCTCTGCAGTGAACCCACTGAAGCCCAGAAGGGGTGCCTGCATGTACAGCAGCACCTGTGTGGTTCATAGCTGTATCCAAGGGTGACCGCTGCTCTTCCAATGGAGCTCTGAAGCACATCCACTGTTGCTGCAGAGTTACTAGGCTCTGTCCCAGGAGCTGCTAACACCATTCACCAGTCCAGGTGATTATTGAACTTTTGCTACATTATACCATGCTGGAGGTAAAATACACCTGTGGAGTAATTGAGCTATTTAAGTGAATAACAATTATTCTGGATTTGGATCAAAGAGCCTTACTTCTTTTATCAAGTTTTATATTGTTGGCTCTAAAAACTGAATGTTTACTTATTACTGAAATGACAGCACAACTGTGAGGCAATTTTGTTTCTTTATCCAAAAACTGTGACAGGATAAGAGGAAAAACAAAAGTGTTGCCAAATGTATCTCACAATTAATAGCTGCTTGTTCATTTATATACTATTTACTGCTATAGAAGAATTACTGTTGTTGGAATCTTATGTGCAGTGTGTTTTAGCACCGGCCGGTGGTTATCTAATATTATATTATGTTTATTTAAATAAACATATGAATATATAAATTTCGGGATACAGTCATTAGGTCGACAGTCATTGGGTCGACCATGATAGGTTGACATGTGTTAGGTTGCCAGGGTAACTAGGTGGACAGGTCAAAAGGCCGACATGAGATTTTCATATTTTTTTCATTTTTTAGATTTTTCCATACTTGACGATCCACGGGGACTACGATTGAAACGGTAACCTGTGCCAAGCGAAGCGGTAGCGGAGCAAGGTACCTTGCCCGAAGCATGGCAAGCGAAGCGAGCCATGCGAGGGGACACGGTGCACTAATTGGGTTTCCTCGTCACTTTACGAAGAAAACGACACCAAAAACTCATGTCGACCTTTTAACCTGCCAACCTAGTACATGTCGACCTAGTTACCCAGTCGACCTATCATGGTTGACCCAATGAGTGTCGAACTAAGTTGAGTCGACCTAACGACCCATACCCATAAATTCTTGAGTGCTGTAAGAAATTATTTTTCTGGTTGTTGGTACATGAGTAATGAGTAACCCTTGAGTTACTGGCTTCACAAGGAATTTATTTTGATCAAGCACCTTGTCAAAATATTTGGTGTTTTCTTTTTCCTACAGCACCCAGCTCCTGTCATAGAATTGGAGCCGACAGCGCAGGGAGACTGTCTCCGGGGGCAGCCCAGTACAGCCCAGCATCTCTGGAGATGCTGTGCATGCCCCTATAGTGATGATCTTGGGATCCCTGTGAGGCCACGTCCCATCTATATGTGGCCATGCCCCCTTTTTAGCCGCGGGTGCGAGCCCGGCACGACGGGAGATCAAGGTTTCACACCAGGTGTCACCACGCCCGGTGAGGTGACGCCTCTGCTGAGATGGATATGACCTATGCTGAGTTGTGGCGCCCCTGGCAAAAATATAGGGGCGTGGCTTCGTATGGGGGCGTGGTCAGTTACGCCCCCATTTTTCCCACTTGAAGCGCCTCTGAAAGAGAAAAAAATTTTATACTTACGATCCCCGCTCCTGATTCCAGACCGCTGCAGACCTCCGCCGGCGCCGCTCTTCTCCTCTCCTCTCCTCTCCTCGGATCTATGGGAGAAACGTCAGTCATGACGTTTCTCCCATACCACAGCATAGACACTAGAGGTCAATTATGACGTCATCGCGCACCGCACAGCAAAGGTCCTCTCCACGAAGGGAAACTAGATGCATAGCATCTGGTTCCCTTCGCAGCGGGGGACCAGTGAGGGTACACAGCGGGGGGCACAGTGGCAGATCTTGCCATGGTGCGGCGCCCTCCGGATGGTGCCGGCGCCCTCCGGAAGGCGGCGCACCGGGCAAAAGTCCTGCTTGCCTGTGGCAAGATCCGCTACTGGCTGAGATGTATATGACATAAGCTGAGATGGATATGACCTATGCTGGAATGGATGTGACCTATGCTGCAATGTATATGACATATGCTGAGATGGATATGACCTATGCTGAGATGTATATGACATATGCTGAGATGGATATGACCTATGCTGAGATGGATATGACATATACTGGAATGGATGTGACCTATGCTGCAATGTATATGACATATGCTGAGATGGATATGACATATGCTGAGATGGATATGACATATGCTGAGATGGATATGACCTATGCTGAGATGGATATGACATATACTGGAATGGTTGTGACCTATACTGCAATGTATATGACATATGCTGAGATCGATAGGACGTATGCTGTAATGGATATGACCTATGCTGAGATGGATATGATGTATGCTGAGATGGATATGACATATACTGAAATGGATGTAACCTATGCTGCAATGTATATGACATATGCTGAGATCGATAGGCGGTATGCTGTAATGGATATGACCTATGCTGAGATGGATATGACATATACTGAGATGGATGTGACCTATGCTGGAATGGATATGACATATGCTGAGATCGATAGGACGTATGCTGTAATGGATATGACCTATGCTGAGATGGATATGATGTATGCTGAGATGGATATGACATATACTGAAATGGATGTAACCTATGCTGCAATGTATATGACATATGCTGAGATCGATAGGACGTATGCTGTAATGGATATGACCTATGCTGAGATGGATATGATGTATGCTGAGATGGATATGACATATACTGAAATGGATGTAACCTATGCTGCAATGTATATGACATATGCTGAGATCGATAGGACGTATGCTGTAATGGATATGACCTATGCTGAGATGGATATGACCTATGCTGAGATGGATGTGACCTATGCTGGAATGGATATGACATATGCTAAGATCGATAGGACGTATGCTGGAATGGATATGACATATACTGAGATGGATATGACATGTTGGGATGGATATGACATATGCTGAGATGGATATGACATATACTGAGATGGATGTGACCTATGCTGGAATGGATATGACATATGCTAAGATGGATATGATGTATTTTGGAATGGATATGACATATACTGAGATGGATATGACATATGTTGGGATGGATATGACATATGCTGAGATGGATATGATGTATTTTGGAATGGATATGACATATACTGAGATGGATATGACATATGTTGGGATGGATATGACATATGCTGAGATGGATATGACATATGTTGGGATGGATATGACATATGCTGAGATGGATATGATGTATTTTGGAATGGATATGACATATACTGAGATGGATATGACATATGTTGGGATGGATATGACATATGCTGAGATGGATATGATGTATTTTGGAATGGATATGACATATACTGAGATGGATATGACATATGTTGGGATGGATATGACATATGCTGAGATGGATATGATGTATTTTGGAATGGATATGACATATACTGAGATGGATATGACATATGTTGGGATGGATATGACATATGCTGAGATGGATATGATGTATTTTGGAATGGATATGACATATACTGAGATGGATATGACATATGTTGGAATGGATATGACATATGCTGAGATGGATATGAGCTATGCTGCAGGGACGTGCGGCACGTCACTGCTATGCTGGAATGGATATTATGTATGTTGGAATGGATGTGACCTATGCTGGAACGTATATGACGTATGACATAGCCATCTCAGTATATGTCATATCCGGTTCACTATATGCAATATCCAGAAAGCAGACATTAGCCATTTGTTATATCCAGAAAGCTGTAATTTTTAACTGATTGGTCCCTCATAGTGTTCATCAGCTTCGGTATATCCATTTATTTATTTTGTTTGGCAAATAGTGCTATACCTCTTTTTTTTATTATAGGATCCTACTGACAACAAGTCTGAAATGATAACTACTGGAGTCAGAGCATTGGATATGATGGATTCATTAGAACTGTGAAAGTATTTTATAAACTGTTCTAGTTTAAACATTTATAATCACTTAAGGTTACAAAAGTAAAAAATGTGAACTGCTACAGTTTACTGTTACCTCAGATAACTTTCATTTTTTTTAAATGTTTTAATTTAAATATTTATATTTAAAATCATAACCATATTATGTATTGTGTAGTAGTGTTTCTTATAGATTCTCCAAACATAAAAAGTGTCATTTCTATGAAGTTTATTTTATCTACTTTGGAGAACAGCAGAAAAAAGTGATCATTTGTTCTGTATATGTCTGACAGACTTTCAAATACATGGACTGCGATTAATCTGTTGGTCTTTAGACGTGGAATGACTGAACTTCTTAAAATAAATTTGGCAATACTCACTGTTCCCAGATACACTTTAAATAGAAAGTTGTATTCCATAAATGTCAGAGGTTACAAATAAATAAAACATGTTAATATAATAAATAAGGAATACTCATTCTTCTGTCTATACATATCACGAGAGGTATTTTTGGGTGAAGGCAGTGTGTGTGTTTGTGTTTATAATCTACTAAAGACTTCTGCACATGCTAAATTTGTGTTTCTATTAGACTTACATGTACAGTATGTTGCCCTTGAAGACCCTTACCACTGGAGAGGTGCATCAGGGGTGGCATTCAGGTAGTACAGAAAGGACATGTACACAATTTGGTATACTGCTTAGACTGCATTAATTGCCTCTGCCATAGTTTAAGTCTGCACCCACCTGATCAACTTTGAGCTGGATTCTTTAGAGGAAGGGGTCTGTATAAAACCTTTCCTGCAGTCCTCACAGATACCCCTTTTCCACTAGAAGGTGGTTCCAAGCAAGGTCAGACCCGAAACGGATCCCTTTTCCATAACGGCGCAGACCCGGGAATATTCCAGGTCGGCGCCATTTACACTGCACCCGGGTGCAGTGTCTTCTAGCTGGCGCTTGGAGATGACATGAAAACTGGCAGATCGGGACCCTCGGGGCATGGCACTGGCCCCGTTAGGCCATGCCCCCAATTTGATGATGCCCACCAACACACTGGGGGCAAGCCCAGCACTCTTGAAGCTGCTGGGCTTCCCACAGCCTCTACACACACTTCCCCCCCAACCTCCCAACCATCCGCGGGACACTGCAGACAGGGAGGAATGGGCTCTAACATGCTGTAAGTGGTCCCAGGTCAGATGACCCGGGTAACCCATTTACACTACACCCTTACCTGTGTCATTCCCAGGTCCAACCCAGTATGATTCCCAGGTCACTTGACCTGGGTATTTTCGGAGGAAGCCATTTCCACTACCAAAAACCCGGGTCAATGCACGCCCCCATGCAAAAACCCGGGTTTTTTGAGCTAGTGGAAAAGGGGTAAGAGATGAACAGCACTGGGGCTCTTTCTGGCACCATTGTACTTTTGCTATACAATACTAGTAATGGTAAAAACAGTGACCATAGGCTGCCACAAAGTGCCGGGAGGGTTGGGGGGTTCTGAGAGACTCAGAGTGATGGGGGCCATGTGAGGGTTGCTGAGAGACACAGAGTGATGGGGGTGGTGGGAGGGTTGTTGAGAGACACTGAGTGAGGGAGGGGATTGCTGAGAGACACAGAGTGACGGTGGCGGGAGGGTTGCTGAGAGACACTGAGTGCGGGAGGGGGTTTGCTGAGAGACACAGGGTGACGGGGGTGGTGGGAGGGTTGCTGAGAGACACAGAGTGATGGGCGGGAGGGTTGCTGAGAGACACTGAGTGAGGGAGGGGATTGCTGAGATACACAGGGTAACGGGGGAGGTAGGAGGGTTGCTGAGAGACACTGAGTGTGGGAGGAGGTTTGCTGAGAGACACAGAGTGATGGTTTGTTGGGAGGGTTGCTGAGAGACACAGAGTGACGAAAAGGGGTTTGCCCATAGGTAGTGCGGTACACGTGAAAACGTGTCCATTTTTAATGGGTGTGGATCATTAGATCGACAGTGTCTAGGTCGACAATGTTTAGGTCGACCACTATAAGTCGACAGTCACTAGGTCGACAGGGTTTGAAAGGTCGACAGGGTTTCTAGGTCGACGTACTAGGTCGACAGGTAAAAAGGTCGACATGAGGTGTTTTTTCTGGGTGTCGTTTTCTGCGTACAGTGACCGGGAGCTGAATTAGTGCACCGTGTCCCCCCACATGGCTCGCTTTGCTCGCCATGCTTCGGGTAAGGTGCCTCCCTCCACTACCACTTCGCTTGGCACAGATTACCGTTCCAATCGTAGTCCACGTGGATCGTTAAGTATGAAAAAGTAAAAAAAAAAAAAGATTAAAAAAAACAACAACTCATGTCGACCTTTTGACCTGTCGACATAGCACATGTTGACCTAGAAACCCTGTCGAGCTTCCAACCCTGTTGACCTAGTGACTGTCGACCTATAGTGGTCGACCTAAACATTGTCGACCTAGACAATGTCGATCTTCAGACCGGATCCCGTAGGGTGCGGATCATTAGATCGACAGTGTCTATGTTTAGGTCGACCACTATAGATCGACAGTCACTAGGGCGACAGGGTTTCTAGGTCGACATGTGCTAGGTCGACAGGTCAAAAGGTTGACATGAGTTTTTTATTTTTTTTGGTGTCGTTTTCTGCGTACAGTGACCGGGAAGCCGAATTAGTGCACCGTGTCACCCCGCTTCGCTCGCCATGCTTCGAGCAGATTACCATTCCAATCGTAGTCCACGTGGATCGTTAAGTATGAAAAAGTTCAAAAAATAAAAAAAAATTAAAAGCTCATGTCGACCCTTTGACCTGTCGACCTAGCACATGTCGATCTAGAAACCCTGTCGACCTAGTGACTGTCGACCTATAGTGGTCGACCTAAACATTGTCGACCTAGACAGTGTCGATCTTCGGACTGGATCCCTATTTGGTGATGCGCACACTAATAATATAAGGCTTTGTTGATAACCAGGCTCAGGCATAACAATAATACTGGGATTACCCCACAATAGATACATAGGGGTCTATTCATGTAAGAATGCGATGTTTATGTTTAACTTATCACTAAACATCGCATTCTTATTTCAGGGTTTTTTCAGATTTCTAACGCAATTCATTAATACTTACCTGTTCCCTGATGCAATGCGGTATCCGGCTGTTCCACGATCCCGGCTTCTCCAGTCTTCTCTCTTCATACCGCGGCTGGGGTCTTCTGCACATGCGCAGTGTCCCTCCCCCCCCCCTGCCTCCAGGTGTCATCTGCACATGCGCCGGGGAAACAAGACCTCCAGCGGCGGGCAAGGGCAGCAAGGAGGTGGTGACCCGGCATATGCATATGCCCTGGGCTCCTCTGATTGGCTCTTGTCACGGAAGGGGGCGGGGAGAAGGCAGGAGATGGACATCTTCACTGCTCTTCTCCTGTACAAGCCTCCCCATCGCCTGTCTGAGATGGCGATGGGGTGTTGCGAAGGGTAACGGAAAGCTGGGCTTTCCGTTCCTACATGAATTGCAGTCACCATACAAACGTATGGTGATGTGATTTAGCCACAGAGCGGGGGGAAGTCAGGGACTTCTCCACCGTAACCCGCTCTGTGAATTGCGGTAAGCAGAGAAAAGCCCTGTTTACCGCAAAACAGGGCTTTTCTCTGCTGCATGAATAGACCCCATAGTATAGAATAATTTACACTACATCATTTCTGAGAAGCAACAATGTTGCAGTAGCCAAAGTACACTCTATTTAGCAACATAAGAAATACATCCCAATTTGGGAAAATAAAAACCAAGCACAAAATAATCCAGTGGTTAAGCTTTTTATTATCATTTTATTTATACACCCATTTTTCTTTTCACTTTCACATATTTCGCTGGCTATTAACGAACATTTAATAAAAGTTATATTTAACATTAATGGTCATTTTCCCACGGGATGAAGACTTGAAGTACATTTAAGATGTATTAGTCTTAGTGTGCCCTACTTAAGGAATACTTTTTCTTTTTGACCAATACTGTATGCCAAACCCCTATTCCAGGAGCACCCCCCAATAGATATATTGTTTCATTATACGATAGATTACTTTCTAAAAGGGGAGAAGACGAAAACACATAATAAAATAAATTGACTATACCATATGTCTGTACGATCATCTATATTTCGGCCAGGGTTGCCGAGAGGCACAGAGTGACGAGAGGGGGTTTGCTGAGAGGCACAGAGTGAGGGGGAGGTGGGAGGGTTGCTGGGAGGCACAGAGTGATGAGAGGGGGTTTGCTGATAGACACAGAGTGAGGGGAAGGTGGGAGGGTTGCTGAGAGGCACAGAGTGATGAGAGGGGGTTATCTGATAGACACAGAGTGAGGGGAAGGTGGGAGGGTTGCTGAGAGACACAAAAGTGAAGGGGGTTGCTGATAGACACAGAGTGAGGGGAAGGTGGGAGGGTTGCTGAGAGACACAAAAGTGAAGGGGGTTGCTGATAGACACAGAGTGAGGGGAAGGTGGGAGGGTTGCTGAGAGACACAAAAGTGAAGGGGGTTGCTGATAGACACAGAGTGAGCGGGAGGTGGGAGGGTTGAGGAGACACAGAATGAGGGGGGTCAGACTGAGTGACAGTGAAGGGGATGAGGCTGAGAGAGAGACACAGAATGAAGTGGGCAGGCTGAGAGAGAGACACTGAGGGGGGGGGGGTGCAATGTGAGAGACACTGAAGGGTATGAGGCTGAGAGACACAGAATAAATGGGTGCAGGTTGAGAGATACAGAATGAAGGCAGGCAGGCTGAGAAACACAGATTGAGAGGATGGGCTGAGAAACAGTGAAGGGTATGAAGCCGAGAGACAGAATGAAGGGTGGCAGGCTGAGAGAGACAGAATTAAGGGGGGCATACGGAGACACAGAGTTAGTGGGCAGGCTGAGAGACAGTACAGCGCTGTCTCTATTTTAAATATGGGGGGGGGGGCATTCATTCTCTTTCTGGCACAGGGCACCAAAATATCTAGTCACGGCTCTTGGTTGACCTACTGACTGTCGACCTAATTAGGTTTGACCTATCATCTGGATACTGGTACTGATGACATGGGTACAATACTAAGAGAAACAATCATACAGACTCTCTGTGTAAAACTAGAATAAAATTATCATAAAAAAGCTATTTAAAACTATGAAAAAATAAATCTAGTACACACAAAGGTTGTGCACATGTACATATAATTTTTTAATTGCAGTCAAAGAAGACTAAAGATCAAGGGCCTGATTCTGAGGTGGCACTGCTGCGTCTGCTCTGGAGTCTACTGCCGGAGTCACACCTGTGATGAGATGGAAATGTTAGTTTCTTTGTATGTAGGGTTATTTGCTGCAAGAGAGCAGCAAGAAAAGAAATAACCTTTTCCTGGGGGGCACTCTTGTGATAAATGAAATAGTTAAAATGTAACTTTTATTTGAGTAATCGTTTTTAACAAGAATTTCAACAATAGAAGTTTTCCTAGGGGAGAGTATAGGTCTGTCACTTTTTATAATTATCGTGGAGATAAGATGCGACAGACATATCAGTTCATATGTAAGAAATTATAGAAATTAGTCGCTTTAAAAATTTTTAAACCCATATACTGTACTTTATTTAATCCCAGAGATCTTTAAATCTGAAATACTTGATTACCTGGAGCTAGTAATTGTTCTGGAGAACACACTGGGAACTGGCGCAGAGGAGCAAGGTATCTTTCCTAGAGGCTCCTGAAAATCGGGTGGCACTCGTGACCCACAGAAAGAGTGGGCTTGTCTCCCGGATTGGCGCTAACCCCCGCACCCACACATAACCCGCTCGCACTCAAACGGGTTTGATGATGTAATTCAAGTGGAATCGTGCCATCATGGCCCCACCCCCATACCAGAAATGAAGGTAATCTCAGCATTATGTAGCGGGGACGTAACCACAATGACTCAAGTTTGCCGTCAACTCCCCACCCCCGCAATACTGACCTTGCTGTATGCAAGTATGCTCCTACATTTGGGTAACTGCAGTAGTATACAGCAGTGCTGGCATCTGACAGTACAGCAGAAGCAAGGCCAACATTTCCTGGTCCGGTCTATGGTAATGGATTCCTATATACACTATATGGAAAAAAGTATTTGGACACTTGGCCAATATACCAGCTGGGACTGTAATAACATAGTATTCAAATACTTATACTTTAATAAGGAGTTGATCCTCTTTTTGCAGCTAGAACAGCTTCCACTCTTCTTGGAAGGCTTTCTACAAGATTTTGGAGTTTCTGTGGGAATTTGTGCCCATTCATTCTGTAGAGCATTTATGAGGTCAGGCACTGATGTTGGGCGAGTAGGCCTGGTTCGCAATCTCTGTTCCAGTTCATCCCAAAGGTTCTCGATGGGGTTCGACAGGGCTCTGTGCGGACTAGTCAAGTTCTTCCAAACCGAACTCATCAAACCATGTCTTTATAGTCCTTGCTTTATAGTCCTTGCATGTTGGCATAGAAAAGGGCCTTTCCCAAACTGTTGCCACTAAGTTGGATGCATAGCATTGTCAGAAATGTCTTGGTATGCGGAAACATTAAGATTGCCCTTCACTGGGGATAGCCCAAATCCTGAAAAACAGTCCCATACCATTATCCCTCCTCCACCAAACTTCACAGTTTGTATGATGCAGTCAGGCAGGTAATGTTCTCCCGGCATCCACCAAACCCAGACTCACACATTGATCACTCCCAGGGCACTCCCAGGGGCGGATTGGGAACTAAAAGTGGCCCCATGTGGGCGACACCAAATCAATGGCAGGCGGAGCCAACACTAAAGTAGGTGGGATCAGTACACAGGGCCATAAATATGGGTTGCGAGCAGTGCCATCACAAAAGGGCCCTGGGGGCAGCACCGTTACTGTGTCTTAGAATTTAAACTTTTTTTTCATGTGCCTCCAGACCTGCACTGCACTGTAAGTGTATGTATTATAAAATCTAAGATCCTATGCAGGAAATTAAAATTGTGTACTCATTTCTGATTTGCTTTAAGTAAACTAGAAGAATCCCATTAAGTTTATACTAAAATACTCTTCTGCTTGCCATACATTAGTACGACTCGCATTAGATGCGTGTTGTCTGATGACCTCCCCCGCCAGCTCCCTGGTGTATGATAGATCGTAAGGTGCTTTTGCACCTTATGATCTATTGTACGATCTGCAACTGACCCCCACCTGGATCGACTGATCATATGTGCAGCACACATGATCAGTTGATGCGACGTGTGACCCACGGGGTTGCACATCGCATTGTAATTGCACCCAAAACATGCAATGGGTCGATCCACGTGTCAATATTGTGTATTCATACCTAGTGTGCTGTAATTAATAGGATATCCTATCCGGTAATGCATATGTTGCAGCCTCAGGGTAACCACATAACCAAAATATTGACAGGGCGCACCAAAGGTGCGTGGCAAAAAATATGGGATTGTGGCCACATAATAGTTCCAATTCACATTACACCGCACAGCAGCGTCTGTTATTCACATTACAGCACACAGCAGCATCACAATACACTGCCCAGTGGCGTCCGTTACTAACATTACAATGCCCAGCTACACCGCCCAGCGACATCCGTTACTCACATTACACTGCCCAGCAGCATCTGTTACTGACATTACAATGCCCAGCTACACCACCCAGCGACATCCATTACTCACATTACACTGCCCAGTGGCATCCATTACTCATATTACACCGCCCAGCGACTTCTGTTCCGCACATTACAACACCCAGCGACATCCAATGCCAGTGGTGCAAGATCAAAAAATTTCTCAGCGGTACTGTGTGCACGCGCCAACAAATAATGGATGTGGCCACAAGGGTGTAGACAATGAAAATGGGGGTGTGATACACATATGGGGGACCAGATACACATATGCCCCCACAGTGCCAGATATGCTCCTACAGTGCCAGATACACATATGCCCCCACAGTGCCAGATACAAATATGCTCCCAGTGCCAGATACAAATATGCCCCCCCCAGTGCCAGATATCCATATGCCCCCCAGTGCCAGATATCCATATGACCCCCAGTGCCAGATATACATATGCCCCCAGTGCCAGATATACATATATCACAATCAATATACCGCCCCGCCTCCCACCTCCCTCCACCCGCTGCTCACCCACTGCTGCTATGTCAGGGAAGGAGAGAAGAGTGCAGCGCGGTCCCTCAGTGCTCAGTCAGACTCTGGTTTCCGCCGGCGGCTTTTATCTTCTCAAACAAGTGCTAGTTCATTGGCCAATCAGAACTCGCAGACCGGCAGCCAATTAGGAGCTGTGGCTGCCGGTCCGCGAGCTCTGATTGGCTAACGAACCAGTGCCTCAGTTGAGAAGATACACGCCGCTTCAGGAGAGAGACCAGAGTCTAACTGAGCATGCCACTGAGGGGCCGCGCTGTGCTCTCCTTCCCTGAAACAGCAGCGGGCTGCAAACATGGCAGTCGGTGATACTGCGCACCAGCTGTCAATTTCTTACCGCTAAGTAGTACCACCCCGTACCGCCATACTTGCAGCACTGTCCATTACTCACATTACAATGCCCAGTGACATCCGTTACTCACATTACACTGCCCAGCATTGTCCGTTACTCGCATTACACCACCCAGTGTTGTCCATTACTTACATTACAGCACCCAGCGATGTCCGTTACTCAAATTATACTGCACAGCGGCATCCACTGTTCACATTACAGCACACAGCGGTGTCACATTATTCACATTACAGCGAACAGCGCATCACAGCAGCGTCCGTTATTCGCATTACACCACACAGTGACATCCGTTATTCATATTACACCACCCAGCGTTGTCCGTTACTCACATTACAGAACCCAGTGACATCCGTTACTCACATTACAGAACCCAGTGACATCCGTTACTCACATTACAATGCCCAGCGGCATCTGATACTCATATTACACTGCTCAGCGTTGTCTGTTACTCACATTACACCTCCCAGCGTTGTCTGTTACTCACATTACACCTCCCAGCGTTGTCTGTTACTCACATTACACCTCCCAGCGTTGTCTGTTACTCACATTACAGAACCCAGCGACGTCCGTTACTCACATTAAAATGCCCAGCGGCATCTGATACTCGACATCCGTTACTCACATTACAATGGCCAGCGGCGTCTGATACTCATATTACACCGCTCAGCATTGTCTGTTACTCACAATGCACCGCCCAGCGTTGTCTGTTACTCACACTACAGAACCCAGCGACGTCCGTTACTCACATTACAATGCCCAGCGGCATCTGTTACTCACATTACACCACCCAGTGGTGTCCATTACTCACACTACAGCACCCAGCAACGTCCGTTATACTGTTAACATTATTTCGCACAGCGGCGTCCACTGTTCACAACACCACATTACAGCACACAGAGGTGTTACATTATTCACATTACAGCGCACAGTGTATCACAGTGGCGTCCGTTACTCACATTACACCACCCAGCGATATCCGTTACTCACATTACAATGCCCAGTGGCGTCCCTTACTCACATTACAGCACACAAGAGCATCACATTAGTCACATTACAGCGCACAGCGAGTCACATTACAGCACCCAGCGAGGTCCGTTACTCACATTATACCGCACAGCGACGTCCACTGTTCACATTACAGCACACAGCGGTGTCCCATTATTCACATTACAGTGCACAGGGCGTCACAGCGGCATTCGTTACTCATATTACACCGCTCAGCATTGTCTGTTACTCGCATTACACCGCCCAGCGTTGTCCGTTACTCACATTACAGAACCCAGCGACATCAATTACTTACATTATACTGCACAGCGGCGTCCACTGTTCACATTACAGTGCACAGCGGCTTCACATTACAGCACACAGCGGCGTTACATTCCAACGCCCGGCGACGACCATTACTCAAATGACAGTGGACAGCAGCGTCACATTACAGTGCACAGCAGCGTCATATTACAGCGCACAGCGGCGTCACATTACAGCACACAGTGAGAACCGTTACTCACATTACAGCGCACATCGGCATCACATTACAGAGCACAGCGACAACTGTTACTCACATTACAGCGCACAGCGGTGTCACATTACAGCGCACAGCGACAACCATTACTCACATTGCATCGCACAGTGGTGTCACATTACAGCGCACATCGACATATGTTACTCACATTACAGCGCACAGCGGCATCACATTACAGAGCACAGCGATAACTGTTACTCACATTACAGCGCACAGCGGCATCCCATTACAGAGCACAGCGACAACTGTTACTCACATTGCAGCGCACAGCGGCATCACATTACAGCGCACATCGACATATGTTACTCACTTTATACTGCAGGTGGTGGAGGGGGGTGCCGCAAATGGGGGTGCCGTGAGTGGGGGATGGGGGGGGTGCCGCGGGTGGGGGAGGGGGTGCCACGAGTGGAGGTAGAGGGTACTGCGGGTGGGGGAGGGGGGGCATTGCGGGTGGGGGAGGGAGCAGATGGGGGTGGAGTGTGTGTGAGAAAGGGTCAGGAGTGTAGCAGAGAGAGCAGGAGAGGAGAAAGATTCACCCTGTGTGCACCGCTGTGGGGCTGCCGTGAACTGTTACTGGTGACTGGAGGAGCTCTGTCACGTGAGATGGCCAATCTGTCCCTGATCACTCCACAGCAGAACACATTTCTACTGCTCCACAGCCCAGTCTAAGTGTGCTTTACACCACTGCATCTGATGCTTGGCATTAGACTTGGTGATGTGAGGCTTGCATGCAGCTGCTCGGCCATGGAAACCCATTCCATTAAGCTCCCACCGCACAATTTTTCTGCTTACATTAATGCCAGTGGAAGTTCAGAACTCTTCAGCTATGGAATCAGCAGAGCGTTCGCAACTTTTACGCACCATGCGCCTTTAGCAGTTGTTGTCCCCGCTCTGTGATTTTAAGTGGTCTTCCGCTTCGTGGCTGAGTTGCTGTTGTTCCTAAATGCTTCCACTTTCTAATGGTATCACTTACAGTTGACTGGAGAATATCCAGCAGGGATAAAATTTCATGAACCGTCTTATTACAAAGGTGGCATCCTATCACAGTACCACGCTTTAAGTCACTGAGTTCTTCAGAATGACCCATTTTGTATCACAAATTTTTACAAATGGAGACAGCCTGGCTAGGTGCTTGATTCCAGATTGGACCTGTAGTGTCGATCCCCGGGGGGCCAATGAGCACACTGGGCTTGTGTTGTTTGTTGACATGTGATGTTTTTTTTCCCCCTTGTGTAATGTGTTTTATCTGCGCTTGCATTTTAGTTGCACCATGCATGCATGAACCATGATGGTGTTCGTACAGAGTCAGACATACACACCAAGAAGTGTATTAGAAATGTGTTCAGCATTCCTGTATGGTCACAGAGGTTGGCTAATCAGATGCGGATATAACGTATTATGGGTATGTTGCTGAAAGTGGTTACGTATAGAGACATGGAATTGTTCACATAGAAGGCCATATTCAGATGGATGATCTGCACCTAGCATAGGGCTAGTGAAAGTTACAATGTTGCGACCGATGGTTGCATCTAAAGATGTACAAAGCATAATTGCAGCATCTGTAGGCACTTAACTGTCCATCTCTGTCCTTGCATGTGTGGATGCACGGATGTACACCAGGGAAGGGCATTGTAGCATCATTAACATAAAGCCACAGACGCAACTGTAGCAAAAGATGCAAGGAAGGGCGCAACTCCGCCCAACTCAGAATCAGACCCTATGAGGTGTAATTCTGCCCCTCAATAGACTCCACCCCAACAGACCACACCCCCATTAAGGCTGCTTCCAGAAATTTCCCGGACTGGTTTTCCATCCCAATCCGCCCCTGCCTGTGGCAACAGGCTTGATTTAAACACTTGAATTAAATAACTAACAAATGCTTTTTTCCATATAGTGTATATCTTTGTCATTTAACGAAGATATTGCTTGAATTCAGTTCTGTCCTCCTTACATACTGTACTCTACCCATAGGCTGTGGCAGTGAGAGGTCAGTTCAGGAACTTCTCCACTGCTGTGCGGGAGGGTGGTGGCTGATGTGGTGTGTTGGGAGCAGTTTAATTTTCACAAGGATTTCAATTTAGTTTTAGTCTGAGGGGGAGATGTACATACTAAGCAGTGAAAAGGGTGGCGAAGAGAGCCAGTGGAGAAGTTGCCCATGGCAACCAATCAGCTGCTCTGTATAATTTTAGAGTATACAAATTATAAATGTTACGTCAATGCTGATTGGTTGCCATGGGCAACTTCTCCATTGGCTCACTTTTCCACTCTTTTCACTGCTTAGTACATCTCCCCCTTAGTCACTTACTTAGATTGTAGTTGGTTTATAGTCACATTAAAGTCTTTTTCTTTTGCTTCGTATTAGTCAACATTTAGTCAGTGGATCTCAGATTTAATTTTAGTCTCAATTTAGTCAGTGTTTTAGTCATAACTTTTGAAAACAGTTTACTGTGATACTGTAATGGATTTTGCTGAAGAACGTTTCTCTAAAATACCTTTAAAAGTTTGCATACCTTTAATTATGTGTCTAGTAATCTACGCTCAGTAGGCTGAGAATGTGTTACATATGGAGTCTGACTTACCATAATTCCTTAAGTTGCTAGAACAAACAAGTGCAATACACAGTAATATTTCCTTCACAGCAGGTCATATTTATTTTCTACAACTATCTACAACTTATAATTGATTGTAAAACCCTACTTCCAGTGTTAGTGCCAGTGTCCTTTGACAAGGATTTTACATTTTATTTTGGACTTTCTTTTGCTTTGTTTTAGTTAGAGATGAGCAGGTTCGAATTTACTCGGTTTTTTACACCAGAATTATCGTCATTTCTTATTTTCTGGATTTTTCTTATTGGTTAACCAAAACATGTGACGTCCAATAGCCAATAAGGAGATTCGGGAAAACCCGAGTAAATCCGAGTAAAACTGAACCCGCTCATCTCTAGTTTTAGTTAAGATTTAGTCAATGGATCCCAGTTTTCATTTTAGTCTAATTTTAGTCCTAAAATAAACTGTAGTTGACGATTACTTTTAGTCAACAAAATGAACACTGATTGGGAGGTGCTTCCTCATTCCTACAAGTGAAGAGAGCAGTTAGTGAAGGGGCATGTGCGTGCCGTCCTTCTCCACTGCACTGACACTAGACAATTACATAGAAAAATATGTTGTTGTTTTAAACTAAAAACAGTAATGAATAGTTGAGTTAGTGTGGACTGTGGAGCAATACTGTACATATGGACATGCCTCCTAAATCCTGGACACAATTAGAGTTATGACTAAGTGATAACAATACTGGAAACATGGTGGGAGAGGTGGCTAGCCCACAGAAGCTTTGGTGAAGTCAGAAGCATAAGCAGTTTCTATTTTTATTGTATTTATTCCTATAAATCAGAAAAAAAGAGAGCATAAAACGTGTCCATTTATGGGATTCATTTGATTTTGCAGTCAGTGACTGAGCATAATTGGTAATAGCAGTTATGTGATCCTGGCAGTTTGAGCTGAACACATCGCACTGCAGTCAGGTATCCTGCTAGTTCCCGCTTTCAGCAGGAAACCCCAGCAATATTATCACCAGTGGATGTCTTACACTGCCTAATACATCGCTTCTGTTTTATAATATAAGGCAACCACAGGAATATAAAAAAAAAAATTGGAAAAGAAAATAAATATTTTTTGTCAGGGAAAGTAAGTTCTGGTCTCCTGTTATTGCAGGCTATTTTCTCCACTAAAAATCTTTAACTCACAAAGCTTCCCTTCCAAAAATTCCAACTTAGCAAATATATACAGCAGCAGGTTGATAGCTTTCGACAACCACTGATTCAGTACCAGGACCCGAGAGCTGTCTTGTGCAATCAGGGGCGAAGGAGTCAAAGCTTCCATAACTTTTTGATAGAGCTTTACTGGAGAGGTTATCTTATTATTATTATTATTATTATTATTATTATGTTTCATTTATAAGATGCCACAAAGTATTTACAGCACTTTTACAGCAAAGTGTTTACAGATGATCAGAATCCCAACTGGGGAAGGTAAGTATACTTACCTTCCCCCAATGACTCCCTAACCCTCCCTCTTAGCAGCCTCCACCTACCGTCTAACATTAACCATCCCTCGGGGTACCTTAACCAAACCCCCTCCCTGCAGGATATAAACCCAACCCCTCTGGGCAGCAGCATAACTCTAACACTCCCCCCCAAAGCCTAAAGCTTTTGTTTTGTTTTTCAGAAATTCGATTTTAAGTGGGATTTGAGTTGATTTCAGTTTTATGTTTGATTTGACATTTGATTTTGCCTTTAGTAAATCACCAAAGTCAAAATCGAGTGCCAAATCCCTCAAAACTGAAAATAGAACATGAGCAATTATACCCCCTGGTAGGTGATGTGACTGACGGGTGTCGTACGGTATGCTGGCGCTCGGGCTCCCGATGCCCAGCATACCGGCGCCGGGAGACCGACCGCCGGCATACCGTCAGCGTGGCGAGCGCAAAGGAGCCCCTTGCGGGCTCGCTGCGCTTGCCACGCTGCGGGCACGGTGGCGCGCTACGTGCGCCACACTATTTTATTCTCCCTCCAGGGGGGTCGTGGACCCCCACGAGGGAGAATAGTTGTCGTATGCCGGGTGTCGGGATTCCGGCGCCGGTATACTGTGCGCCGGGATCCCGACATTCGGCATACAGAAGACCCCCCGTGACTGACATGTGCATCTCCTGTATCAGCAGCCACATGCATGTGCAGGCAGTGCAGAGCTGAAACCCACAAGGTCTGTCTGCACATCAGACTTCTGCACATCTCTGAATCAGCCCTATACATGACTTCATGCACACTCCTTCAAGCCAAACATTCTGCGTCCTTCTCCTTTTTTATGTTCAATGGTGGGAATGTATTTTAAAACAAGTTATTTATTGACAGTTTATGTGTTTCTTATGTTTACGTCTATTAGACTTTTACAAAGAGATGATGTTATTAAAAATTTTGTTTCCGAATGAGGACACTGATGAACTTTAATTACTCTAAATTTAGAATAATGTCAATAAAGCCTCAGATCTTTGCCAGAGCTGCTTTCTCTGCCAGTGTCTGCTATTCCAATCAGCATAATTGTTGTGAGCAATTGCTCATACCGCACTATTAAGCAATGGAAACAGAACAGACTGGAGTGTATTATGAATCTGATTCATGCTTTGGCAGGGACCGCTACCTAGATTCAATGTTTTGCAGTAATGTAATTGTATCATTGTGGAGCAGCTTTGCCATATATGCACATAATCTGCAGATCCATCCTTCTCTTTGACAAGGTTTAATGAAGGCATTTAAAATATGCAGGAGTAGCATCAAGAAATTTTCAATGCATTCACATCTTATCAGAAGCATCTGAGATACTCAGAGAGGGATAATAATAAGAGCTGTTTTATTAATAAAAAAATTTCAGACTTGAAATACAAATAGAATATTTAATTTTCTTCAGAGATGTTTATTATAGGGTAAATTATACCTGCTTATTTCATTTTATGCTGGATGATACAGTTATTACAGGGAACTCTCCCTCCCTCTGGCAGACTGCCCCACATTGCACTACTATGTAGTGGTGGGAAGGAGGGAAATGAATGGGGAGGGAGTGGTAAGGATATACTGGGGGTTGTGCAGTCAGTGGTCCTAGTCAGAACCAGCCCTAACCAATATGATGCCCTAGGCAAGATTTTGGATGGTTCCCCCTAGCACCGCCGCTAGTTCCACCTCTGACCCTGCACCCCTTTCCTAGCACTATCATCCCTCACCCATAGCAGTCCTAATTTGTGTGTTCCTACCCCCTATATTTTAAATAGGAACAGTGCACACATTTGGCACACAGTCCAAAAAGGGGTGTGTTCTTGCTGGGAAGGGGCATGGCCACACAATAGTACCCCTACTTCAAATTGCGCCACACAGTATTGCAACTTTATTCACATTTTATCATGCGATAGTGTCCCTAATTCACGTTACATCCCACAGTATTAACACTCTACCTTATAAATGTTAGTCCTCACAGTAGTGCCCCTTATTCACATTACACCACACCATATTGCTCTTTATTCACATTAGACTACACAGTAGTGCCTTTTCTATACATTATGCCACACAGTAGAGCACCTTATACACATAGTGCCACACATTAGTAATGCACTTATACACATAATACCACACAGTAATGCCCCTTACACATTATGCCAACCTTTATTTATGCCCTTATACATATAATGTCCCTTACACATATCCCACACATAATTAGTACACTTACACACATAATGACACACAGAGTGCCCCTCACAAATTTGCTGCACATTAACAATGCATATACATATGACACGCATACTGCCCCTCACATATATGCCGGACACTAGGACACTATTGCATATCCAACACCCACCCCGCACAAAGCACTTACAGTGCTGCTAACACTGTGACCTCTGCCTGGATACAGATGTGTCCTCATACATCTTGCCTCAATATGCCATGCAGCAGGAGAAGCCTGGCATGAGTCAGCTGGCAGCTCTCCTAACGTTGGGAGCCTTTTTTGATGAAAATGATTATTTGCATTACTATGTGACTAGGATGCACAAGCAGCTTCTGCTGATTAAAATGATATGCAGCATGCCTATATGCTGTGTGCGACTGTGACTGTATATGCATACAAAATGCTATGTTACAGTTATTTCCAGGAATATGTGATGGGGGGGTACAGCGATGCAGTACCTGCTGCCATGCAGGAAGGAGAGTGAGCTGATTAAGAAGTATCGACCCTTTTTCCCAGTGGACAAGGGGATACGTCAGGGGTAGCGGTGACCTTCACCGGTTGGGTGAAAGGTCATCATTGGCTAGAAGACTCAGCTACCCAATTTTTACACACTCGCACTCTCGCACATGGTGTGACGATGGGGTTCTCATGTCCATGAGCAAACCCCTAGACCGGTGCCCAGGGGAGGGGTAACAAACAGAGACAGAGCAATACTCACTCCAACTCACTGGTCACCTTGATTGTAGCGGATCTCTGCTTCTGTAGAGGAAAAAAGTGCAGCCTCCCTAACTGCAGGCTTATCTAACTAACGGCTAACAACTAACTTCTGCCTAACTTCGCCTGCCGAACAATACAACAAATACATCTGGGACTACTGTTTCTAGCTCTAGCTGACAGAGATCACACCAACAATGTACAACCACAATGCAATGAATCAGACTGAATAATATCCCTGCAAGATGACATATGATGACCCCGTATAGCCGGCTTTGCTCACAGGTTAACAGGCACTGTAGGTGCTCTCCCCTTTACCCGAGCGCGAATAGGGTTCTCCATTGTGGACAGCCATCCACTCCAGGTTAACGTGAAGTTGAGGCTTGTGGGACGGGTCTGTTACTCCACAGCCCCTACAATCCCTTACAGTGTGCACAGCCCGGTAACCAGCCGGTCCCTCACACCCAGCCAGACACAGATCCCCAGTAAGCTACCGCACATACCCACTCCCTATGGAGCCTCGTCTGGGCTGGGCCCTGTGCATTGCAACCCTTTATCCTGAACCTTCAGTGGATTATCTCACTCACCGGATGATTTACACGCATTCAAGCTGGAGTTGTCCCTGTAAAGATTCAGGCTTAAAGCCTATATGTGGGCACAGGCCGGAGGCCTGGATGTGGGCACAGGCTGGAAGCCTGAATGAGAGCACAGGCCAGAGACCTGAATGAGGGCACAGGCCAGAGGCCTGAATGAGGGCACAGGCCAGGGGGGCAATGAGGGCACAGGCCAGGGGGGCCTGAATGAGGACACAAGCCAGAGGGGCCTGAATGAGGGCACAGGCCAGAGGGACCTGAATGAGGGAACAGGCCAGAGGGGCCTGACTATGTGGGCACAGGCCGGAGGGGCCTGACTATGTGGGCACAGGCCGGAGGGGTCTGACTATACCCACAGGCCTAATGCGTGAACCCTGGTGCTCTAGAGGATTAAATATAGGTACTGGTGGCCCAAGGCCGCCTACCTGACTCGGTGGGAAAGGCTGCAGTGGGGAGCTGCGTCAGTTCTTTTGCTTCCCACACGCTGCAGCACTCTCCACCGGTCCTCCACCGCTGGGCTCCTTTCTCCGCTTCTTTGGTCGTCTTCTCCTCCGCCGCAGCTTCTTCTGTCTCCTCCGCCGCTTCTTCTGTTTTCTCCGCCGCCGCTTCTTCTGTCTTCTCCGCCACCGCTTCTTCTGTCTTCTTCCTCTGGAGCTCTTCTTGCTTCAGCGCCCGGCGCCCGACTGATCTCTCTTGCTCCGCAGCATCTATTATATGATGCTGAGAGGGAACAGAGCTATGACGTGGCGAGCCCTGATAGACTCACCACAGCCTTTCTCCATTGGCTACCAATGTGAGAGCCCTAATTGGCTCGCGCTTGGCGCAATCCGATAGGAGGGACTTGAATCCTAACGGACACAAGTCCCTCCATGCCGGAAGCTCACCGCTGAAGGGGAACGGAGGAAAGTACCCTCCACTCCGTCCCCAGCATGGCACCCGCCCAGACCACTATTCACAAATACACTGTAACATAGCATTTGGTATGCAGATACAGCCGCAGTCACAAATAGAATATAGGCATGCTGCATATCATTTTAATCAGCAGAAGCTGCTTGTGGCCCTAGGCATACAAAATGCCCTAGGCATTTGCCTAGTTTGCCTATGCCTAGGCCCGGCTCTGGTATTAGTTGCAAAGGTGTTTCTCTTTGACTTCAATTGACAACACAGTGCTGACTGATAACCATTTGATGTCCAGCAGATGGAACATGAAAGATAAAGCTTTTGAGTACTATTTACTAACTCCACTCAATCTGCAGTAAACCACTCAGCATTTTGCTTTTATTGTTGTAGCGTAAATTTGACAATTAAATTAAATGTCTGACTGGTTGCCATGATTAAGGCAAATGTACACAGTGAGAAATGTAAGTAAATAACCTTCAGTAATTTTGGCTCATCCAGGGGAGACCACCATAGACAAGTTCAGCACAACTTGTAACATTACTGTTTCTGCTATTTCAGAATTGTGAGGCAGCATATGGTTTAGGTGATATGCGACTGATCATTGTTGGCCTTTTCCATAGGTAGGTAGGCAGATTTTCTATGCTGAGTGTAATGGAAACAAAGGCATTGGAACAGGGGGGAAAGGGGCGGCTCCCCCCCCAATATATGAGAGGTGCCAGTCAAAGTACTAGGCCACGGTGCACACTGTGGCTACCATGTACAGTTAATACAGGCAGTGTCAGGATGGAGATAATACACTTTCCAGATGCTCCACCTCCTACTTCCGCACAATCCTTCTCCCCCTGCCTCCAGGGCCCTACTCCCCAACCTGCCCCCAGCTCCAGCCCCTACAGTGTGTGGCTAGTTGTTGTGAGCATGCCCCTCCTCTGGGACCAGCCCTGCGCACTACTCACCTTTCACTTCATATGTTCCTCACCTCTTCTCCCTCGGCTCCCCTTTGTCTTCTGACCACCTTCCCTCGTGGCACCCCCTGACCTCCCGCATGAGCAGTAGGTCCACAACTTAAGTAATGTGATCCCTGATGTGATCACTTTAGTTTCCACATTTTGCTGGAATAGGCTCCTATCGTGTCCTTGGATGTGATCTTTAATACATCTTGGCGAAAATGAATTTCTTATTGCCCGAACAGCAGTAAAATCTCAATAAACAGTAAATGGGCCCCTTAATGTTGTATTTTTCTCCTAAATACACTATTGTCTGAATTCCGCACAGTGTCCTCTATGCTGTTTTTTACATAAATGTGTGCGTATGAGTGTGTATGTATATAGAGATAGATAGATAGATAGATAGATAGATAGATAGATAGATAGATAGATAGATAGATAGATTATATAAAAGGTTGTGGTGTCCCTGAACGTAAACCTATTTTTGAAATGAGCAAACAGTGAAGCATAAAGACATGCACTGCTTTTGAGAGGAGTCACAATTCTTTTCAAAGTGCAAAATGGGGGAATGCTTATATTTATAAAAAGATTTACAACACAGACAACTCATGTAGAAGATAAACCCCCAATTGGGCTTATCTTCTACATAATTTGACCAGTAACATATTTTTATTTTTCATCTGTTTTTTTTTTTCATTTATTCAAAGAGGACCTTCTACAAAGTAAGCACTACTGAGGGTTTTATCGGTATATTCTTGTTCTGGGAAGAAATAATGTTTTACATTCTCATAAGAAGGTCATCAGAAGAGTATGTACCATCTTCAAGGGTGGTAATGCAATCCAAGAGCAGGGAAAATTTGCTTTATTTGAAAGAGATTTCTGGACAAATGGGGCAAAATTTACTGAAGTTTGATTTTGGTGATTCAAGTGATTTGGGATTCTGTTTCTATTCGATTTCCATTCAATTTGGGCTGAACAGATTTACTAAAGCCCAAATCCAATGTTAAATCGATACTATTGGCAGATTCAATTCATATCCCAATAGAAATCACATTTCTAAAAAACATTGATGTTTTCCCATAGAACAACATGAAATCCCCTAATTTACTAAGGTTCAATTAGCAAAAATGGATGCCCAAGGCAATGGTATAATGTGCACCTACCTATACCATGCAAAACACCACCTGACTGAAAAAAAATCTGGAGAAACATTCTGAGTACTGTCAGCAGCTTCATGAGTTGAGTACTGCACAAATTTAGACTTTTAAGCAAAGAAAATAAAAAAATATTATGCAAAAGAAATTTACAGTAAATTATCAAGAAATCACCAAAAAACAAGAGTAAAGTAAGTGCCTATCCTATGTCAAAATATAATAAAATCGTCTTTTTGCTCTGCTGCTGTCTTTTTGAATAATCGCGCAAAAATTAATAAAAAAATAATAAAAAATATATTTCCATGTATAAAACAATGTAATGAGTGTGTTTCCCCTTTAATTAGTGAGCATGTGATAAATTTGGACCAAAAGGAAGCAATGAGGGTGTTCTATTCAATTTTACATTCTATTTGGCTGGGGATTTCAATGGGGATTTGAGGTTCAATTTAGGAAGGGATTTCATAGATTCAGTTCTAAAACCCTTCTAAACATGAATCAGCATCGAATTCGATTTTAAAATCTAATGCAAAATCGATTTTTAGTAAATAAGGCAAAATTCGAAAAGTTTAGAAACACCAAAAGGAATCGATTTCAATCGATTTAGAAGATTCATAAAGTTCTTCCCCAAATCAAACTTTAGTACATATACCCCATGGTGTCTTGTATATCCATTTTGGTCAGAAGCAGGACTGGCAACAGGGGAGAACAAAAGAGACACCTGCACCAAGCCCCAAGATTCCAAAGGGGCTCCGGACCCTCAGGAATCTCAGGAGACCAATACCTATGTGTTTCTTGCCTGTGCCAAGCTGTATTTTGCAGAGTACAGGCAGACAGAGAGGGCACTTGGCTGGCAACCATAGGTGGGACAATAAAGCTTATTTTATGCTGACACAGCACTCGTGAAGTCATGATGTTGCTGGAGAGACATAAGGAGGCAGCAGATGTAGACAGAAGGAGGCTGGAGAGATAGAAAAGGGTTGTGATGGAGAGATAGAAAGTGGCAGGAGAGACAGAAGAGGGCTGGAGATGGAGAGACACAAATAGGCTGGAGATAGAGAGACACAAGTGGGCTGCAGAGACACAAGAGGGCTGCAGAGACACAAGGAGGCTGGAGATGGAGAGACAGAAGAGGCTTGAGATGGAGAGACACAAGGGGGCTGGATTGTCAAGGGTTCTGGACAGGGGAATAACTAGAACTTTGTGGCCTAATAGCAAAATCTTGGAAGGACCCCACTGACCCCCCCAGCCTTTGTCACTGCAATGTCCCTCACGTGCAGGAGACAGAGGAGAAAAGGGAGTGAGAGAGAAAGAGGGTGCCAAGGGGAGAGAGAGAAAGAGAGAAAGGAGCGAGTTAGAGAGGGAGAAAGAGAGAGAGAGAGGGTTTTCATGGCAATAGAGGGAATGAGAGAAAGAGAGATGCAGTGTCAGGGAGAGAGAAAGAGAGAGCGAGAGAGAGTGTTAGGGACAGAGGGGGGAGCGAGAGCGAGAAAGGTAGAAAGAACAAGCAGGAGAGACACTACTTGACTACAGCAGAAGATGGCAGTGGAGGCATAGACAGACAAACGGATTGACAGAGCACTATATGGGCGCATAGACGGATTTTGCAGCACTGACGGACAGATGTGCAGACAGAGCACAATATGGGGGCATGGAGGGACGGGAGGGGTCATGGACAGACAGACGAAGAGACAGAGCACCATATGGGGGTATAGATGGTAGGACAGGAGCGGACATACACAGATAAACGGATGGATACAGCACCATTTGGGGGGTATAGGCAGATGGACGGGAGGGGAAACAGATGGACAGACGGATGGACGGGAGGGGGCATAGATGAACAGGCAGAGCATGCTTCCGGATTCTCTAGATCAAGTGGCTCTGCCTCCCTCCTCCATACCAGTAAGTACACTGCCAGGACCCAGACCTGGCACGGCAGCAGTAGGTAATGTACCTAACCATAACCTTCCCATACCTGCACCGTAACCCTAACCCCCCTACTAATGCCTAAAGCTAACCTCCCACCCACTGTGGCAGGATGCGAGTGCATCCCGCTGGAAGAACGATCGGGATTCCAGGCATCTGTATTTTGACGCCGTGATCCTGACCTCCATCGGGATTTTGACACCGGTCTTATGCCACTATTTAGGATTCCGGAGGCGGTATTTCGACAGCTGGGATCTTGTCCGGCAGCATTTTAACTACATCCCGTCATCTGTCCCTGCTGCTCAATTTTGGCTATATCATTGACGACACTGGGCATATCATTCAGTCGTACATGAAATCGCTCAGTGTGGCTGCTCTCACTAGAGCACGCAGGGGGGATGTTGGAGGTTTAGGCGGCGGAATGCCGTGGCACATGTTAGATGACAGCAGGGATTGTGCAGAAGTGCTGGAACCTGCTGTAATAGTTTCTCTAAGTCCCCAAAGAGATACACAACTAGCTTATCAAGTATATCCAGGGGGCACCATACCAATTAACTATGGTAGTAGTGTGCCGGTCCAGTGAGATGTTTTTACATACGTATGTATATATATATATATATATATATACATATACAGGACCGGCGCTTCCATTAGGCAGCTTTAGGCAGCTGCCTAGAGCGCTGACCACCAGAGGGCGCCCCTGACATGGCCGAACACCACAGGAAGTATGATTCTGAAGGAGACTGACAGATGCTTCATATGATGGTTGCAGCAGCCTTAAGCCTTACCTTGTCTGCTTTCCACTGCTCTCTGGACTAGCCACATGTGCTGTGCTGTTACTGTACACAGCCAGGCCGTCAGCTCTCATCCCCTGCTGTTGCCTTCTTCTGGTATCTGTTCACATGGTCGACCATGTTATGGTCGACAGTCATTAGGTCGACCACTATTGGTCGACATTGACATGGTCGACATGGACACATGGTCGACACATGAAAATGGTCGCCACATGAAAGGTCGACAAATGAAAAGGTCGACATGAGTTTTTTTACTTTTTTTTCTTTTGGGGAACTTTTCCATACTTTCGATCCACATGGACTACGATTGGAACGGTAATCTGTGCTGAGCGAAGCGGTAGCGGAGCGAAGGCACCATGCCTGAAGCATGGCGAGCGAAGCGAGCCATGCGAGGGGACGCGGTGCACTAATTGGGGTTCCCAGTCACTTTACGCAAAAAACAACACCAAAAAAAGTTAAAAAACTCATGTCGACCTTTTCATATGTCGGCCATTCATACCGGAACCCTTCTTCTGACTCTCCCAGCCAAGCATTGTAGCTCCGCCCCCTAGATGAGAGATGAGGAGCTGGCTCGTGCTGTGACCTGCACACTGAGACTACAGCGAGAGGCTGTGTTCTGTCTGGTGGTAAGTAGCCTAATCATGTGCTGTGTTTCTATATAAACTGACACCCAAAAGTGCAGCAACTACAATTAAATAGTTTAATTTCCTGAGTTTGGCTACCCCATTCCTGCGTGCAAACCTCTCTCCCCTCTGCTACTGCTGGAGGCACAAAGTGTTCGTGTGGGTCAGATGGGGATCTGGACAGTGAAGGGAATGGAACACATGTTGGTCCCTGCATCTATACTACTCTGCATTCCTGCCCCACCCCCCTTCCTGAACTTGAACCTAGGAAAGATGTTGCTATATATCTTAAAATGGAAATGTAATATCATGTATAATGGGTGTCAGTGCTAGCAGGAAGGAAGGGAGAGAGGGTGTCTAGCAGGAGGGGTGCATGGCTGCTTCCCCTGGTGCCAAATGTATTGCAGAGGGAGCGTGTAGTACCTACCAACGAGCAGAGAGACTGGAGGATGTTGATGATCCTGTTTAGCAGTTCATGCGGCCATAGATGAAGCCTGTCTGTTTAGCTGGGTGGTGTGTTATAGGAGGAACTGTCCTGAGTTGCTCGGGGGATGTAGTTATGTGACTAGCGGTCAGGAGACCGCTGATCACATTGCCGACGGCTACAACCCGCCCCCCTCTAAATCCCAACAGTTGGCATGCTGACTAGCAGGGAGTATTCCCACCACAACACCCATAGCCACCGAGCCCGCAGCATGGCGAACACAGCGAGCCCGCAAGGAGCTTGTTGCGCTCGCCCTCACCGCCGGGATCCAGTGGTCGGTATGCTGACCCCAGGGATCCCAAGCAGCGTAACGCATACCCAAAGTGTGCTGGGGACCTAGGTGGGGGGGGGGGGGGGAGGCTGGGATGGGTTACATGTCCGCCCGTGTGACCCACTGATGTGCAGTGGTGGTGGTTGCCGGGGAGGAAGTCAGCAGCATGCAGAGGTCAGCGTGAAGGGGGTACAACCTCGGGGCCCCTTTGAACCGAGGGACCCAGGATAATTGTACCCTTTGTCCCCCTCCTGTTGCCGAGCCTGTGCAGATATAAGCAGAATTGATAAAAGGACTCTCAGCCCTCCTAAAATATCAGACTCAACTATACAGCTAAGCTGTATCATGTGGGAACGCTGCATTGTAATGTTTTAAAAATACACGTTATTATTGCAAATCCTCTTGAGTACTGCGTTTGGTTCTTTGTAACATTATACATAGATATTTTTATATATATATATATATATATATATACATACAGTATATATATATATATATATATATATATATATATATCTACTATCTGCACCTACTTCTTCCGGATCATTGTGGCAGAATGTTGCTTGTTGCAGAAGTAAGATTGTCACCAGGGGAAAGGAGGAGCACTCATGGGAACGCCTCTGAACAATGGGGGTCATTCCGAGTTGTTTGCTCGCTAGCAGTCTTTAGCAGCCGTGCAAACGCATTGTCGCCGCCCACTGAGGAGTGTATTTTCGCTTTGCAGGAGTGCGAACGCCTGTGCAGCCGAGCTCTGCAAAAACAGTTTGTGCAAAACAAGACCAGCCCTGGACTTACTCTTCGTGTGCGTTGATTCTAACGATGGAGGAATGGCTTTTGACGTCACACACCTGCCCAGCATTCGCCCAGCCACGCCTGCGTTTTTCTAAGCACTCCCTGAAAATGGTCAGTTAACACCCAGAAACGCCCTCTTCCTGTCAATCTTCCTGCGTTGTGCCGTGCGACTGAAAGCTTCGCTAGAACCTGTACAAAACCACAAAGGACTTTGTACCCGTACATCGCGCATGTGCATTGCGGTGCATATGCATGCGCAGAAATGCTGATTTTTATCCTGACCGCTGCGCTATGAAAAACGGCAGCTAGCGATCAACTTGGAATGACCTACATTATGCGGATGTCACAGACTAGTCAGTGTGCTCCAGTAAAGGTCGGCCTTGCTGGAGGAGGAAAGTATGAAGTGGCCTCAGCAGCAAAATGTTCATGGCCATATATTGATTATTAGGTGATTGAAGGATATGTGGAAGAGTACAATGACACATAAGGTGCATATGGAGGGCTGTGATGACACCAAGTCTTAGTACATAGACTCCCTAGGAGACCTATGGAGAGCTGTACACATAAGGAGCACGTGGAGGGCTATGGTAACACCAGGGGCATTTGGAATGTGATGATATATATGGGGCATGTGGATAGGTCTGATGGCATGAATGGTGCAAGTAGAGCAGTCTGGGACAAGCATTGGCATCTTATGGCATTTAAATGTGCATGTGACGGCCTGAAATTTGGCTGTAACTATACTGTGATTTTGGGCAATCGTCCCCTCCGGGAATCTGTAAATGCAACAGTGGTAATCCTAATTGAAGCCATAATACAGTGTGATTAGTGATGGGGTCCAAGGGACCTTAATGCACCTCTGCCCCTGTGTTGGTCACAGCTGCCACGTCTGTTTCCCTCGCATGAGAAAGTTATTTATACTATCAGCTTTTTGAGCTGTCAGGTGCCTGGGAGCTGGCATGTGCGTCTTTTCCTAGCTTCAATCTGACTTGGGACTTGTGTACTACTAGGGGGCTGGAGTGGATGTGTATATGGTTATGAGGGGCTGGGTGGAGAATGTTGGGGGGAAAGGAGAGAAGCATTGTGAACCTTTGCCTAGGGCGCCTTGAAACCTTGCACCGGCCCTGATGGTACCTGTATTTTGTGCAATTCACCCCTCACAGTTTCAGCTGTATTTTTCATGTGTAAAAAAATTATTTACTCTAACCTTAATAGCAAAACTTGGAAGATACTGCAGGTCACTTAGGAACAGCAACACAGGCATGGCTCAGAGAAAAATTATTTTGTGCATCTCTATTTGCACAAGTACGCCTAGATTTCTGACAAGGGCCCTCATTCCGAGTTGTTCACTCGCTAGCCGCTTTTCGCAGCAGTGCACACGCTAAGCCGCTGCCCTCTGGGAGTGAATCTTAGCTTAGCAGAATTGCGAACGAAGTATTCGCAATATTGCGAAAAGATTTTTCTTTGCAGTTTCTGAGTAGCTCGAGACTTACTCTTCCAGTGCGATCAGTTCAGTGCTTGTCGTTCCTGGTTTGACGTCACAAACACACCCAGCGTTCGCCCAGACACTTCCCCGTTTCTCCAGCCACTCCCGCGTTTTCCCCAGAAACGGCAGCGTTTTTTCACACACTCCCATAAAACGGCCAGTTTCCGCCCAGAAACACCCACTTCCTGTCAATCACACTCCGATCACCAGAACGAAGAAAAAACCTTGTAATGCCGTGAGTAAAATACCAAACTTCTTAGCAAATTTACTTGACGCAGCCGCAGTGCGAACATTGCGCATGTGTGATACCCGGGCAAATAAAGGACAATGTTATTGGGTGAGTAGATGATCTTTTACCTGGTGATTATGTCCGCTTTACACTATCTGTGTACCGGGATACCAACTTAAGATGGAAGTTCGTTCACGATACTTCGGAGATGTAAGGGATATACGTCTGCACAAGTGGGTTGTTCAGGGAGCAGTCAACTCAACTTCGGTTTATTAAAGGCATTGGGAAAATCAAACAACTTGAATAATAGTAATACGTTACAGTAAATCATCAAGTACAGATAATAAACAGTTGGTCTTCACACCGTAGATTATGCCAATACTGTCATAGACTGTTTAATTATTCAGGTGTTGCATATCCCATCACCGTCCTTCTCAGCAGTTATGCACGTTTACCTGAATTGGTTATATTGACTTATTATACTATTCAAACCTTAACTCAAATATTCAAGCTGTTACCATCAAAATATGCATGCATAAGAAAAACAGTTTGTTACCAGTTACAATTATCTGATTACCCTTACTGAGTATCCCATGTATTCAGAAGTATTAGTACAACTTATGTTCTTCCGCCTGTGCACAGGTCTGTAACCCCCTTTAGAGTGTGTCCACACGTGGATATATATGCATATATATATTTAGTCTTTCTTAGACATGTCCCTGTAGTGTAAATAAAGGCCTGTCCTCTCTGTGGCCACACTGAGGGAAAACTGATCCACTGCCTTTCCCATTCACTCTGGGTAGTTCTGTTCAGGCCTCCTTTGCACTGTAACCTGGCTGTCACAGTTCATCTGATGTACAATGTCACTGGTCTGTAAGGCCTGGCAGATAAGCATCGGTGGCACCAGCACTGTGTGTGCTGTCCTTTCTACTAAGACTTAGGGCATTTAATGTAAGAGGAGGCAGTTTGTGCTATTGCTGGCAACAAGTTATGCTGTGCCACAGACAAAAGTGGTTCTATACTCCTGGAGTAGTGCCAGCTGCAATGTTTGTAGACAGTGTGTGAGCAGGGAGCCTGTTTACTTGTACAGAATCCTCCCTGAGGATGGAGTTACCTCTCAGTGCTGTCTCTGGCTGCTGTATTCACAGCACTGTCTCTGCATGGATAGGGCATTCTCTGTAGCTGCTACTTCCTCTGTTCTTATATGGGCAGTGAGCTGTTACTGATGAAACCTCACTGATCTCACTCCCTCTCTCTCCAGAGGAGTTCCTTGCTGTTGCTGCTGGGACTTGCACAATGATACTAGTGCTGACAGGATACTCTGGAACTGACACACAGGAACTCAGCCTCTGCAACTCACTCAGGATCCCACTGCTTGTTCTGCTGTCCTCTCTGCTGTCCCAGCTTACAGCACCCCCCAGTCCTCACACCAATCTCTCCATCACTCCACCCTTCCTCTGGGTTCTCTCTAGGGATTGGCCAATCAGATGAGAGGTGTGGGCTGTGTCCTCCATCACACCATCCACTGTTGCTAGGCTCCAAGAAAAAGGGGGGAAAGGGTAAAGCTGCAGGTTATGTCTGTTTATATGGCAGCCCAGAGTATACAGCTGTCCTTTTTGGCAAAAAGTCTGGGCTACACAGGTTCTCATAGGGTCCTACATGGAGCACCTGGTACAATAAGGCAATGTACATGTCAGTTGAAGGGAGCATGAGTCCTGTAAGTTCTGGGGGATACCACACTCAACCCCGCTTGAATGATGCGTGTCCTCACGCATTCGTCTCTCCACATAGTCATAAAGTCATTATTTTTTTTTCACAACATTGACATTTTACTGACATGAAATACATTGGGTTGCAGGTACTGAAACAATTATGTTTTAAACCTCAATGCATTTAGTAACTGTAGAGCAAACAAGTTTGAAAATCACATTAGTATAATCATTACAGATCAGACATGAGAAGGGTCTATAACTAATGGGCTAGAACCCCTGTGCGCCTCTTCCCTGGCTTTCTCGATGCCTGCTGCAACAGTGAGATAAATTCTTCACCACTCATTGAGGTGTACTCATAGTCAGGACGATGCAACTCTGGAAAGAGCCATTTCACGGCCTCTTTAGCTTCCCCCTGGGTTTTTGCAGGATGGTGAGGTTTAGGGATGAGCATAACTGAATCTGATGCATTGGGTTTAGAGGATTCTAAGTCTTCCTCTGTGGCCTTGTGGGTCACTACTTCTACTTCCCGGTCCTGATCAGTAGCGTTTGAATGAGCCGGATTGAGGTAGGCCGTATTGGAATTGGTGTCTTCCATCATCGTAGGTCCACACCGAAACGACCGAACAGTTTCTTGCAGGTTCTGTTGCGTATATCCACTTGGTTTCTCAAGGTTAGCTGTTCTTCCCAATAATGCACTCTGCGATTCGGCATTAGGATCCTGTTGACTGCATACAGATGGCCTCTGGTTTACACTTTCTGTCACGTTTTCTGTGGAATACATTCCATCTCCATGGCATCGGTAGTGACGTGGATGACCTCCACGGTGTGGATGGCACCAATAATGCCTGCGATCTGCTGCATACCTGCTGCCCTTCACTGGAGCACCACCTGGACCCGTGACGTTGATTGCTCGTAGACCTTTCTCTCCCCTGATTATGTCAAATTCCACCATCTCTCCCTCTCCCAGGCTGCGATAGTATTTTCTGGGGTTGTTCCTCTGTATGGCCGTATAATGAATGAATGTATCTTGCTTGGTGTCATCACGATTGATGAATCCATACCCACGTCGCACATGAAACCAGATGACCTTTCCTGAAATTTTCCTTGTGTGGACAGGAGTGTCGGTATTTAATATGTCGGTTAACTCATCTGCATTTATATGGCATTGCCTGCCATAGTGTGGCCATCCTTCTTCAGAGGTTGGTTTTAACCTTATTGTGTCCCCCGAGGCTCGGTCTCCGTCCTCGGGGCATTGGAGTTTAAATGTTCGATCTGGTCGCAGTTCCTCTCAATATGCCCTATTGCCTGGCATCGATGACAAACGGGACGACCCTGGCTGTCGAACTGGTCTGAAGGCCGCCGCCCGTACTCTGGAGGTGGTTCCCAGCGTCTTCTGGCCGACCTCTGTCGCTCGGACCTCCATCTAGGTTCTCCAGAATTGGGTGTCGGTGGTCTCGCTAGGAGTCGCATTTCTCTCTGGATCTCTGCCATCCCCACCGTTAACTCTTCCATCTGCTTGCGTAGGGTTTGTATCTGATCTCCTGAGGGGTGCTGACTACTCTGCACCACTGGATCTCTGACTCGTTTCGGTCTTTCGGGACTGGAAGCAGTAGCTCCCATCAGCTCTGAGGATTCTCTGAAGTCCACCAGCTCTGGGTACTCTTCTTCTCTTCCCGATTGGTTGCCAGTTATTGTGATGGCGGCTTCCTTGAAGTCTAGGAAGGTTTTCCCCGGCATTTGCATTTTGAGTAGTCGTAGTTGGGTTTTGACACTCTCCCTTGAGGCTCCTTCAATAAACTGAATCGTTAGCGCTTCGTCTGCATTTCTGACTTCATCTTTGTCAACTGCTTGGATCGCTCTTAGTGTTTCTTGTAAACTCAGGGCGTAGTCTCGGAGGGTCTCGCCCGGTTGCTGTTTGCGCGCATACAGCTTCATTTTTAACTCGGGGAGGGTTTTTGTCTCAAAAGTAGTGGACAATCTCTTTAAGATCTGGTCTACCTCTTTCTTGTTTTCAGTGGGCCAGGATATGACTTCTCTTAGAGCTGACCCTGTGAGTTGACCTACCAGAATCTCGACTTTCTGCTGTTCGTTCAAGGTATACAACCGGAACATAGATTTGAGTTTATTTTTGAATTCTGTAAACGTGGTACACTGTGGCTTGTTGGCATCTCCGCTATAGGTTGGAAGCCACGGCGCCCCAAAGTAGTAGGGTAAGGTTATTGGAGCATTCGGTGTCGTTGCCGGGGTTGCCTGTTGTTCTTGTTCCTGGTTCTGTACTACCGGTGGTGCTCCTCCTCCTGCAGCCTGTTGTTGTTCCATCTTTCAATTAGTGAGTTTTCTCCTGATTGCACTCGGATCCTGTTCGTTGACGCCAAATGTGATACCCGGGCAAATAAAGGACAATGTTATTGGGTGAGTAGATGATCTTTTACCTGGTGATTATGTCCGCTTTACACTATCTGTGTACCGGGATACCAACTTAAGATGGAAGTTCGTTCACGATACTTCGGAGATGTAAGGGATATACGTCTGCACAAGTGGGTTGTTCAGGGAGCAGTCAACTCAACTTCGGTTTATTAAAGGCATTGGGAAAATCAAACAACTTGAATAATAGTAATACGTTACAGTAAATCATCAAGTACAGATAATAAACAGTTGGTCTTCACACCGTAGATTATGCCAATACTGTCATAGACTGTTTAATTATTCAGGTGTTGCATATCCCATCACCGTCCTTCTCAGCAGTTATGCACGTTTACCTGAATTGGTTATATTGACTTATTATACTATTCAAACCTTAACTCAAATATTCAAGCTGTTACCATCAAAATATGCATGCATAAGAAAAACAGTTTGTTACCAGTTACAATTATCTGATTACCCTTACTGAGTATCCCATGTATTCAGAAGTATTAGTACAACTTATGTTCTTCCGCCTGTGCACAGGTCTGTAACCCCCTTTAGAGTGTGTCCACACGTGGATATATATGCATATATATATTTAGTCTTTCTTAGACATGTCCCTGTAGTGTAAATAAAGGCCTGTCCTCTCTGTGGCCACACTGAGGGAAAACTGATCCACTGCCTTTCCCATTCACTCTGGGTAGTTCTGTTCAGGCCTCCTTTGCACTGTAACCTGGCTGTCACAGTTCATCTGATGTACAATGTCACTGGTCTGTAAGGCCTGGCAGATAAGCATCGGTGGCACCAGCACTGTGTGTGCTGTCCTTTCTACTAAGACTTAGGGCATTTAATGTAAGAGGAGGCAGTTTGTGCTATTGCTGGCAACAAGTTATGCTGTGCCACAGACAAAAGTGGTTCTATACTCCTGGAGTAGTGCCAGCTGCAATGTTTGTAGACAGTGTGTGAGCAGGGAGCCTGTTTACTTGTACAGAATCCTCCCTGAGGATGGAGTTACCTCTCAGTGCTGTCTCTGGCTGCTGTATTCACAGCACTGTCTCTGCATGGATAGGGCATTCTCTGTAGCTGCTACTTCCTCTGTTCTTATATGGGCAGTGAGCTGTTACTGATGAAACCTCACTGATCTCACTCCCTCTCTCTCCAGAGGAGTTCCTTGCTGTTGCTGCTGGGACTTGCACAATGATACTAGTGCTGACAGGATACTCTGGAACTGACACACAGGAACTCAGCCTCTGCAACTCACTCAGGATCCCACTGCTTGTTCTGCTGTCCTCTCTGCTGTCCCAGCTTACAGCACCCCCCAGTCCTCACACCAATCTCTCCATCACTCCACCCTTCCTCTGGGTTCTCTCTAGGGATTGGCCAATCAGATGAGAGGTGTGGGCTGTGTCCTCCATCACACCATCCACTGTTGCTAGGCTCCAAGAAAAAGGGGGGAAAGGGTAAAGCTGCAGGTTATGTCTGTTTATATGGCAGCCCAGAGTATACAGCTGTCCTTTTTGGCAAAAAGTCTGGGCTACACAGGTTCTCATAGGGTCCTACATGGAGCACCTGGTACAATAAGGCAATGTACATGTCAGTTGAAGGGAGCATGAGTCCTGTAAGTTCTGGGGGATACCACACATGCATAGTTAGCGGAAAATCGCACCGATGCGAAGAAAAATAACTAGTGAACAACTCAGAATGAGGGCCAAAGTGCATTGATGGGAGCTAATGCTTGAGTTGAATGTGGTAGATAAGTATATTTTGTGCAAAATATGGAGTAGGTTTGTCAATGGGCCCACTGTAATTTTGCAAACAATGCAAAAACAAATACACTGGTAAACTTAATTTACCAGGAGGTGTGCTACAACAAAATGGCCACCACTAAAAAAAAAAGTTGTCAGCTTTCCTAGGCTGTTGCCACTGATCTCTGGACTTTTCATGGACTCCATGTGAGTTTTTCACAATAAAAGCTGCATAAACGTGAATCCTGGTTCTTTGCTTTTTTCATGAAAGTGAGTGTGTTAATAAATCTATCTAGTAAAATTCCTGCGCCTTCAGTGCTCATAAAGTAATCTGTGCACCATAAATCTTCATGGAGATTAGCATATGTGTACCAGATATATGTGAATAGCAAGCTCTTATCAGATTCTTTCAAGAAAGATGATCCTTCCTCTGTCCTCTGTCCCGGTCTGGTATACTCATTCAAAGATGATTTTTCACACGGGCAGAAGGAGGGTGAAATGAATAAATAAAGTGCACTTTATCTTAAAGTGACTGGTGCTCATGTGCAATATAAAAAAAAGAAAGCGCTTACTGCAACTTATTTAAAGTCACCTGCTGTACCCTGTGACTCAAGGAGCATAACAAGGACACAACACAAATGAGGCAATATGGGTAAAACAACCCTTAGGGGTAAAAAAGTACACTCACAGCCAGTATTCAAAATGTAGTCTTCAGATTGGATTCGTGGCTGTACCTTAAAGCCAAAATAACTCCCAATTGGGAAGAAGACTTTGATAGTGTGATAAGGTATAAGCTTATCTGATTTCATGCATCAATGGGGAGGTAACGGTAAGTAGCCCAACGCGTTTTGTCCATTTGCGCTCTTTCTGGGACTTCCTCAGGGGTAGATGTGTGCTGCCATGAACCTGAAATGCCTTATAAAGGGTAGGATATTAACAAAAAATTGATGGTAATCTGTGCCCAGCCGTCAGTGTCCGGAAATGCATACCGCGCATGCGCGGTGTTGTCGCAATCCTGCGATATTATCAGCGGCTCAGGCTAATGTATATATGAAATCTGAAAGCAAAGGAAGAAAGAAAAGAGGGCCTATGGTGTAGTATTCTTCAATAAGTTCTGTCACACGCAAGAATAATAATGCGTACCGGATTACGGCTTGACATAAGGCTTGTCAGCACCCCATTCTTTAGTCCAGGTCTCTATTGGGATCCAATAGACTTAAAGCTGTTATGGCAGGTAAAGGTGGCTCTCACAAGTATTAGTCTGCAGGGGTTCAATACTTCTGGAATTTTCATATTTTTTTAAAATATCTATGTCTTTTTGTGCATATATGAATCTTACTCATGCGCGGTGATCTTCAATGCATTCCGCACATTGCGGAATGGCCACCACTCAAAATAAAGATGTCAGCCTTCCTAGGCTGTTGCCACTGATCTCTGGAGTTTTCATCGACTCCATGTGAGTTTTTCCACAATAAAAGCTGCATTAACGTGAGTCCTGGTTCTTTGCTTTTTTTCATGAAAGTGAGTGTGTTTCTATCTATCTATCTATCTATCTATCTATCTATCTATCTATCTATCTATCTATCTATCTATCTATCTATCTGTCTATCTTTAAACAGAGAGCTCAGCACTCGCCGTAGTAAACTCACTGACCCTAATACATAAATAATGGGGTTTATTTAAGCAATGTAGTCTCAGGCTACTGCACCCCAACCTAGGAATGGCGAGTGTGGGGGATTTCTGTATATGTGTGTATATATATTTATATTCCACCTGGACACATCTCTGGGTGACGCTATAAATATGCCCATTAGTGGAGCAAGATACTATAGAATTTATTGAACTTTGATGTGGCATTTACACTTTTGCACTGTTTACCTCTTAATATTGTCTCCTCACCTAGGCATGCTTCATTTGTGGGCTTGTCTTCTGAGCATAGACACTTAGTTCACCTTGCTCTAGACATAATCAAGGCATTTACACTTCAAAAAACCTTGGAAAAAAACAAAAGAAAGATCCACTACATCTGTACTGTATTACTGCCCTCTAGTGGCCATTAAACTAAAATGTAAATTTAAAAACGCACTATCATGTATGTATATAAATGATTAGTAAACGATTAGTAAATATACATTAGAAGTAAATGTGATGTTAGAGAACTGTTCTTTGCACAAATCTACCTGTTTATAAAGGAGAATTCATACATTTGTTGTTAAAGTAGTTGATTCTGCAAGTCTACAAAATTTCCCATGTGATGAGCGATTCTGAGCAGGTCAGGAGTACTTACAGTATGTGCAGGTTAGATACACGTGTCCCTTATGTTATGCTTACATGCTCAAATTAGATTTCACTTTGTGGGGCAAGATTTTTAATTGAAATTTGCAGTGGTGGAGGTACAGTACCTTATTATTATTATTATCCTTTATTTATATGGCACCACAAGGGATCCACAGTGCCCATTACACAGTACATAATCAAATGAGCAAACAAGTAAACAGCACTTACAGTACATGACAAAATAGAATAGGTACAGAAAACCAGGGTTTTGGTGCCATCAAAGGGAGTATGGAGTATAAGATAGCGTAAGTAAGAAAAGAAAAGGCACATGAGGAAAGAAGTTCCTGCTCTTGCAAGCCTACAATCTAAAAGGTGAGAGGCTAACAGACCGAAGTGACACAGAAGGGGTAGATAGTGAGCATAGAAAAGAGGGTTAGGAGGAGAGTTGGCTAGGTTTGGTGAAGAAGTGGGTCTTGAGAGCCCATTTGAAGTTTTGTAGAGAGCTAGAGAGTCGGATGGGAAGAGGTAGAGAATTCCAGAGATAGGGAGCAGCATGTGCAAAATCTTGTAGGTAGGATTGGGAGGAGGTAATCAGTTGGCAGGAAAGACAGCGTGCATTAGCAGAGCGAAGAGGACAGGTGGGAATGTAAAGAGAGATAAGGTCAGAGATGTAAGAGGGAGAAGAGTGGGTGAGGGCTTTGTAGGTCAGTGTGATAAGCTTGAATTGGATTCTGAATGGAAAGGGTAGCCAGTGAAGGTCCTGCAAGAGAGGGGATGTGGATGTAGTACGTTTGGTGAGGAAGATGAGACGGACAGCAGAATTGAGGATAGATTGGAGTGGATAGAGGCATTTTTGAGTGAGGCCAGATAGGAGGAGATTGCAGTAGTCTAATCTGGAGATGACCAGTGAGTGGATGAGGGTCTTAGTCAGGGGCGTCTCTAGAGAGGAGGGGACCCATGTGCAGACTCCGTGTGTGGGCCCCCTCCTCTCCCATAGCCGTCGCGCCGCTGCTAGCGCTCTGAGTGCTGTAGACTCTGGCACAGTGTCAGAGTCTACAGCGCATGCGCAGGACTCCGAAAAATGGCCACTGCACCAAAGGCTTAATATAGTGTCAAGGGTACTATAATGGAAACTACTGAGAAGGAAAGGGATTTCGGAGTCACTATTTCAAATGACTTAAAGGCAGGAAAGCAATGCAACAAAGCAATGAGAAAGGCAAGTCAGATACTTGGTTGCATAGGGAGAGGAATCAGTAGCAGGAAAAAAGAAGTGATAATGCCACTGTGTAGGTCATTGGTGCGGCCTCATCTGGAATACTGTGTCCAGTTGTAGAGACCATATCTTCAGAAGGATATAAATACATTAGAGAGTGTACAAAGAAGGGCAACTAAAATGGTGCATGGCCTACATCACAAAACTTACCCGGAAAGGCTAAAAGATCTTAACATGTATAGTTTGGAGGAGAGAAGGGAAAGGGGGGACATGATAGTAATTTTCAAATATACCAAGGGTTTTAACAAAGTTCAGGAGGGAAACATTCTTCAAAGGAAGAGGAGTATTAGAACTCGAGGACATACACTGAAACTGGAGGGCGGCAGGTTCAGGGGAAATTTACTACTGGTAAAGGAAGTGGGCGGGAGGTGGAGCCATGAGAGGAGACAGAGAAGGAACGGTCAGAAAGGTAGGAGGACAGCCAGAAGAGAGCAGTATCATGCAAACCAAGGGAGTAAAGGGTGGTCTACAGTGTCAAAAGCAGCAGAGAGGTCAAGGAGATTAAGCAGAGAGTAGTGGCAGCTGGATTTTGCAGCAAGGAGATCATTGCAGACTTTCGTGAGGGCAGATTCAGTGGAGTGCAAAGGATGGAAACCAGACTGAAAAGGGTCAAGCAGTGAGTGGTAAGAAAGAAAGACAGTGAGGCGGTTGTAGACAATACGCTCAAGGAGTTTGGAGGCAAAAGGGAGGAGAGAGATAGGTCAATAGTTGGAGAGATTGGTTGGATCAAGGGTAGGTTTTTTAAGAATAGTGGAGACAAGTGCATGCTTGAAGGCAGAAGGGACAGTGCCTGATGAGAGTGAGAGATTGAGTAGATGGGCAAGATGGGAACCAGGCAGAAGAAGAGAGGAAGCGGAGAAGGCGGGAGGGAATAGGGTCAAGTGGGGAGGTGGAGGGGGGTGAGGATTGGATGAGGACCATAACTTCCTCCCCAGATACAGTACAGGGAAGAAACATGTCAGAGTTGGTAGAAGGGAAGGAGAGGGGAGTCAGGAAATGGACGAGGGGGTTGCTCATGTTCTGGTGGGATGTTATGTCCTGACCAATGGAGTCGATTTTATATGTGAAGTAGGTGGCAAAGTCAAGAGCGGAAAGTGAAGAGGGGAGTTGAGGCGGGGGTGGGCAGAGGGCGAAGTGACAGTGGCAAAGAGGCGTTGGGGGTTTGAGGATTGGGAGGAGGTGAGGTTTTTGAAGTAAGATTGATTAGAGAGGGCAAGGGCAGCAAAGTAGGATGAGAGCATAAATTTGTAGTGCAGGAAGTCGGCCTTAGAGTGTGATTTCCTCCACTGTGGCTGAGCATTTTGCAGATATCTGGTGCATTTGGTGTGCCAGGGTTGAGGTGTCGATCTGCGAGGGTGAATAGTGGTTGGTGGGGAGACAGAGTCAAGAGCAGAGGCAAGAGATGCATTAAATAGGGAAGTAGCTTGTTCTGGGCAGGAAAGAGAGAGAATAGGAGAGAGAAGTGAGTCAAACAGGGAGGATAGGGAAGTGGTATAAATTGTTTTGTTCATACGTTTGTAAAGCCAGTCATCAGGACACAGAGACATGTGAGTTAACTGCTGTGCTGTTTATTCCCTCACCAACTCCAGGCACACTGCACACTGGACCACCCACTTCCCAGCATCCCCCTGGTCCCAGGGACCATCACTGAAGATTCAGGCTTACACAGATTAGTAAGGGAGTATCTACAAATATTAAGCATTCTAATACACTAACATCACATCCTCTTTTCTTTAAAGAAAAGCCCTGTACGCTAATGCAATGCAATGCAACAATTAACAACGTCATATTAAGAACATCATCTAACACGTTTCAATGAGTCTCTCAGGTCTGCGTATTTCCCTTTTAGGTCTTTCATACACAGTCTGTGTTTCATCGACCATGTTGGACCTTTCTAGAATCGTGGTTTGTTCACCATTATCAGGATCATCATACATGTCAGATGAAGGGTATTCTTCAGTCATGTTGTCTTCATTATGGTTAGGTTGAGATCTTAAATCCACCCGATTTCTTCTTACTTCCGTTCCACGCTCTGTTCGTATAGTATAAGATCTTGGTGCTACTTGTGCTTGCACAATACCTTTCTACATCCAAATACCTTTCTCGTGATCTCTGAGACGGACTTGGTCACCCGATTTTAGATCAAATGAGCTTTTTGCTCGTCTGTCATGGAACAGTTTCTGTTTCGCCTGTTGACGTTCCTTACTCTGTCTGACCAATGCTGAGTTATGTGTATTAAGCAGTTCATCATGTATCGGGAGATTTGCTCTAATCCTCCTTCCCATCAGCATTTGTGCAGGAGAAAGTCCATTCTGTAAAGGTGTACTGCGGTAGATTAAAAGACTTTTGTAGAAATCTTCTTTACCTTCTTGAGCTTTTTTCATGAGACTCTTTACAGTTTTTACTGAACTTTCCACCAACCCATTTGAGCATGGATAGTGGGGACTTGACATAGTATGGACAAATTCCCACTCATCAGCAACTTGTCTAAATTCAGCACTGGAAAACTGAGGACCATTGTCAGTGAACACTTCCATAGGAACACCATGCCTTGCAAAGATTGACTTCATGCAATTGATTACGGCTTTACTAGTAGTTGTATGTAGTGTTTTCACCTCAGGGTAGTTAGAGTAATAATCAGTCACGACAATGTATGTTTTCCCATTACAATCAAACAAATCTGCGCCAACTTTCTGGTACGGTCTCTCTGGCACTGCGTGAGGACTCAGTGACTCGACTTGTTGTTTCGGTCTATACGTAAGACATAGTTCACATGTAGCTGTAGTCTGTGTTATGTCTTGGTTCATTCTTGGCCAATACATAACTTCACGCGCTCTCCGCTTACATTTTTCTTCTCCTAAGTGGCCTTCATGTATCTTGCACAGCATAGTTTTTCTTAGTCGTGCAGGTATGACAAACCTATTGCCTTTGTAAATAATACCATCCACAACTGTAAGGTCACTGCGATACATTCAATAATCATGGATAGACAGCGGGCACGCATGTTTTTCTGCTGGCCAACCTTTCAGAATGATATCTTTCAACACTTTCATTGTGTCATCTGTCTCAGTTTCTTTTCTAATCTGTTCTTGTCTTGCAAGAGACACTGGTAGAGAAGCTATGATCAAATTAACATAGGCTTCTATCTCTTCATCCATCAGACTTTTGGAACCTTCACTTTTGTCCACAGCACGAGAAAGTGTATCAGCAATGTACATGTATTTGCCGGGACAGTACAGCAAGTGTACATCATATTTCTGTAGTCTGATAAGCATCCGTTGAATTCTCATGGGACAGTCATGTAATGATTTAGTCATGATAGCTATCAATGGCTTGTGGTCAGTTTCCACTGTAAATGTTTGACCATACACAAACTGATGAAATCGCTCACATGCATATGTGATCGCTAGAAGTTCTTTTTCTATCTGAGCATACCTTGTTTCAGCACTTGTCAGTGCTCTTGATGCATAGATTACTGGTGGCCATGTATCCTCATGTTCTTGTAACAGCACTGAGCCTAGGCCAAATTGTGAAGCATCTGCTGAAATTCTTATTCTTTTCGCAGGATCAAAGAATTTTAGCACTGGTTGCTCTGTAATGATCTGTTTCAAGTTTTGCCAACTTTCTTCTTGTTCATGTGACCACATCCACTCGTTATCCTTGTCCAACAACCATCTAAGAGAGGCTGTTCGTTCAGAGAGTTGAGAAATAAACTTTCCTAAGTAAGTAATCATTCCTAGGAATCTTCTGATGTCATCTTTGTTGTTAGGACGTTCCATGTTCACTATGGCTGATATTTTCCTTGGGTCTGGTTTTACACCTTGATCCGAGACCACGTCGCCCATAAAGGTAAGTGTATTCACGCCAAATTCACATTTGTCCTTGTTTAGCTTTAGATTCACTTTCTTGACAAGTTCCATTACTTGTCTCAATCTAGAATCATGTTCTTCCTTTGTAGATCCCCAGACAATAATGTCATCCATCATTGTTTCAACACCAGGAATATGTTCAAAAATCATGTGTATCTTTTTGTGATATACTTCTGGAGCAGACAATATTCCATATGGTAGTCGAAGAAATCTGTATCGACCTTCTGGTGTATTAAATGTACAAAGCTTTGAGCTGGCCTCATCTAGCTTCATTTGCCAGAATCCTGACGATGCGTCCAATTTACTGAACCATTTTGCTCCCACAAATTGCGACATGATTTCATCTCTGGTTGGTAGTTTGAAATGTTCTCGTTTAATAGCTTTGTTTAAATCTCTGGGGTCTAGACATATTCTGAGTTGTCCATTTTTCTTTTCAACAATTACTAAGGAGCTTACCCATTCAGTAGGCTCATCAACTTTCTGTATCACATCCAAGGCTTCCATGCGATTGAACTCTTGTTTCAGTTTTTCTCTCAGCGCAAACGGCACTTTTCTACAGGGGTGTATCACTGAAGAAACTTGCGTGTCTTTATTTATTTTATGCTCTCCAGGCAAACAACCTAGACCTTTAAACAAGTCTCTGTATTCTGTAAACATCGATTTGCAGTCATCTTCTACTTGTGATGTCACCATAAAAACTTTCTTTAGCAAGCTTAGTTTCTCAAAGGAACTTAATCCTAGAATCGGTTGCACATTTTTATCCACAATCAGTAGAGATGTTTTAAACTGTTGTCCCTTATATTTCAGTGTCACTAAGCAGTGTCACAGGAATTTCCTCCCCAGTTTACCCTGTAACTTTCACTTTGGCTGGGTGAATTTTAGGTTTTACTCTAAAAGTCTTATAGTCTTGAAATGATATTAAATTCACCTGCGCACCAGTATCAAGCTTAAAGGGAATGACAATCTCGTTCACAGTTAAAGGGACAATCCATTCTTTCTTATCTGCACTGCAAAGTTCAATGAAATCCACAAAGAATTCATCTGTTTGTTTAACAGAATGCACTTTGGTTGTTTTACTTTTAATTTTACAGCATTTGGCAAAGTTATTAAGTCTACCACATTTCATGCAGGTTTTACCATAAGCAGGGCACATTTTAGGATTGTGAGCATTTCCACATCTACTACACATTTCCTTATTAGACTGTGGCTTAGACTGCTTCATTCTTGAGAATGGAGGTTTGCATGGCTCTGTTTTCTGCACTACATGCACATCAGCTTCCTTGTATAACTTTTTGGCTTGAAATCTAGTTATTTCTGCAGATCTACACATAGTCACTGCCTTTTCTAGTGTTAGGTCTTGCTCTCTCAGCAATCTCTCTCTGAGTCCATTATCAGGTATTCCACAGACAATACGATCTCTAATCAGTGAATCCTTTAAATCACCAAACTCACAGGTTTTACTGACTGATTGCAGCTCTGTAACATACTGATCAAATCCATCTACAGACTTCTGATCACATGTGAAAAGCTTATATCTTTCATATGTCACATTTTTCCTTGGCACAAAGTAATCTTCAAACTATTGCATTATAGAAGATAGCACCATATTCTGCCCCTTAGCAAACTGAAAACTATTACAAATGTCCAGCACATCCTCTCCTATCACATGGAGGAAAATGGATGCCTTCGTTTTGTCAGCCTCTGAATCAGCTCCACATGCAGCAAGATATATATTAAACCTTTGCTTAAATCTTTTCCAGTTTTCAGACAAGTTACCAGACATCAGCATGCCGGTTGGAGGAGCTAGTTTATCCATGGTTACTCACTGTTTGAAGAGAGGAGCACATGGCAGGTTTTGCAGACACAGAGTATCACAGCCACAGACTTCTGCAAGATTCTTTCACACTCTGAGAGCACTAGCAGTGCAAGTTAAACTTCTTCTGACACCATGTTTTGTTCATACGTTTATAAATCCAGTCATCAGGACACAGAGACATATGAGTTCACTGCTGTGCTGTTTATTCCCTTACCAACTCCAGGCACACTGCACACTGGACCACCCACTTCCCAGCATCCCCCTGGTCCCAGGGACCATCACTGAAGATTCAGGCTTACACAGATTAGTAAGGGAGTATCTACAAATATTAAGCATTCTAATACACTAACATCACATAAATATCCTCAATGTTACGCTTTGTGATGGTAGTCTTAGGTGGTAGAGATGGAGAAGCAGATAGAGATTGGTTAAAAGTGAGCAGGTGATGGTCAGACAGGGGGAACAGGTAGTTGGAGAAATCAGAAAGATCACAGCAGTGAGTGAAGACCAGATCCAGTGAGCTCCCACTCACATGGGAGGGGGAGGAAGTCCACTGGTAGAGACCAAGAGAAGAGGTGAGGTTAGAGGCAGGTGATTGTGTGGGGCTATCGATAGGGATGTTGAAATCACCTAGGATAATGGAGGGAATGTCAGAAGAGAGGAAGTGAGGAAGCCAGGAAGCAAAGTTGTCAAGGAATTTGGAGGGCAAACCAGGGGGGGCAGTAAATTACAGCTACTCAAAGATGAACAGGTTGGAAGAGGCGTATAGCATGGACCTCAAATGTAGAGAATGTAAGGGATGGTTCTGGTGTTATGATATGGTATGAGTAGCTAGAGGGTAGTAGGAGCCCAACACCACCACTGTGGTGACCCCCAGGTTGGGGGTGTGTGAGAACGTGAGACCCCCAGCAGAGAGAGCAGCGGGAGAAACTGTGTCAGGGGGGGTAATCCAAGTTTCAATGATGGCTAGGAGATGTAATGAATTTGAGATGAAAAGGTCATGGGTGGGGACCAGTTTATTACAGACAGCTCTGGCATTCCAGAGGGCACAGGAAAGAGGGAGAGAGTTTGAGGGAGTGATGTGAATGAGATTATCAGGGTTGCTGTAGCAATGAGGTGAGATGGATTTAGAAGGCAGGGATACTGAGGGTGTAAGTAGGGAGTAAAGTGTGGTATAGAGGGATATGAGGTGAGGTAGGGAGAGGAGGGAGGAAGCAGGGCAGAGTGGTGGACGATTGGGCCCAAGGTAGGGTAGAGGTGAATGACAGTGGGGTGTCAGGGAAGGAGTGGAAGTGAGGCAGTGGGGTGGATGGGAGACAGAGGAGGGGAGAGTGGAGGAAATGTAGGAGACTAGTGGAGAAGGATAGAGGTGGGAGTAGAGGACAGAGAATATGATAGGGCAGACAAGGAGTGTTGTGGGGTGATAGTGACAGGCTAGACATGCTGTAGTGTGAATGAGGTAAAAATTATGATACATTTGGAAATAGGAATGGTGGTTGTAAAATGAACAGAGCAGTAGGATTGCAGAAATGCAGGTGAAAGGAGAGTGTTGGAAGTGTTTAGTGGCATTAAAATTTGGTTACAGCAGAAAGTTTATGTAGTTGCAGAAATTGAAGTTGAAGGAGGTGTTAGAAATGAGAGGACATGAGAGGGTAAGCAAAAAGCAAAGGTAATTCAGACTGGATTTGCAAGTGTGTAAAGACAAAATGATAATGATATAGGTTCAGCATGTGCATGAAGATGTTTGTGAATACTGCAAATAAACATACAAGACTGATGTGAATGGGCAAATATTCTCTGTAAAGCGCTGCAGAATATGTGTGCGCTATATAAATAAATAAATAAATAATTAACTGAACGATAAATAAAAGTTGTAACTGCATCAAAAATATGGAAATACAGTGCTTATTGTCCAGGTTACACAGACAGGATTTGTTAGGTGTGATAACAAGGGGAACTCACAATTGTGTCAATGAAGATCTTTGTGATCCTGATTATGGATGGAAACTTGATCTTACATATGTTCCTGTCTGCAAATGGGTTGCATAGTGTTCACAGAGTGAAAGTTGGAGGGTGATAAATTTGCTCATACAATTGATATAGGGGGTAATTCTGAGTTGATCTTAGCAGGAACTTTGTTAGCAGTTGGGCAAAACCATGTGCACTGCAGGGGAGGCAGATATAACATGTGCAGAGAGTGTTAGATTTGGGTGGGGTGTGTTCAATCTGCAATCTAAATCACAGTGTAAAAATAAAGCAGGCAGTATTTACCCTGCACAGAAACAAAATAACCCACCCAAATCTACCTCTCCCTGCACACGTTATATCTGCCTCCCCTACAGTGCACATGGTTTTGCCCAACTGCTAACAAAGTTCCTGCTGCGATCAACTCAGAATTACCCCCATTATGTAGTTCATCCGTTGTTATGTGTGTTGTTAGATGTGTTCTTTCAGTTTTGCATCCAGTTTAAGTCCACGCTAAGTCCAGGGTTTGATATTGAAATTATATATCTTCTCCCTTTGAGCCTACTCTCTTAGAGTCCTACACCCTGGATCAATTAGCCAGGCTTAATCAGCCTACACTACTCTAATATGAACTAATACAAACGTGTATAGGTATAGGTTCACTGATTAAAACCCCACCCATTGCCCAACACCCACTGGTGGGCAAGGGGCAATAAAAGCTAAAACAAAGAAATAATGATAGGGAAGGAGGCCATCACAAATTCCCCAAATATCTAACAATTAAACAGGTTAAAGTCAGCTTATAACAATAACTCCAGTTTGATTACCTATGCAATACACACAGTGCTACGCAATAGTATCCTAGTTCATATTACATTCTCTAGTTTGCAGGCAGCTGGAAAGCACTTATCGCCTCAGAAACACATTTACAAGTTCAGTCAGCATTGGTTGAAAATTGGTTTCTAGACTGTTATTGGGTGCTTTTGCCACTCTCCAGAAATATTTTATTTAAGACTATTTCTAGATGCACTTTTACAATGTATTTTAAAGAATGGACTGTACGACAGCAATGTATATAATAAATACCGTGAAAATGTTTATTCAACATTCTGATTTAATTAGGAAGTAAATTAGTCTAAAATTCTGAGTGTTTTCAGAGTCAGTAACTGCAATGCAGTCTCAATAAGACTTCTGTACCTCTAAAAAAGGTAGTTCGGCCCACTCTTCCTTAACAAACTGATCCAGCTGGTTTGATGGGTGTCTTCTCAGGAATGCATGTTTCAGCTCTTTCCATAGATGTATGATAGGATTCAGATCAAGGCTTATAGACAGCCTCTTCACAACATACTTGCCTACTCTCCTGGAACCTGCGTCAGGCACCTGATTTTTTGGTTAGTCCCCAGCACCCCCAGAAGACTGGGCACCCCTCCCACATCCCACCCACTTTTTAGTGAATTAGGCAGAATGAAGAGAATAATAACAGCAATCCATGGTCACCAAGGAGAGGGTGGAGCCTAGTGACACAATTCTAGGGTAATCGTATCATTTAAACCCTACCCATATTCAAACAATGCACATCACTGCATTTTTATTTTTAGGGGTGGGGCTTAATGATGCCTACCTTCATCTCTCTCTGGGCTTCTCCCAGCGCAGAAATCTCAAATGTAGGTAAGTATGCTTCAGAACAATCCAATACTATGTTCTTATGCATTTTTGGATGCTTTTAACTCATACTTGCCTACCTGACCCTCTCTATGAGGGAGAAAATGCTCTGTTCCTGGACTTTCCTGGTAATGTATGATTGCCATCATCTGTGGTGAGCTAGTAAATTGATAAGAAAGGTGTTTCACCACAGGTGATGGCAATCATACATTACCATGTTTGTGTCTATCTGCTTGTGTATGTATGTATGTATGTATGTGTGTATGTATGTATGTATGTATCTATGTATGAATATGTGTGTGTGTGAGCGCGCGTGCAGCGGTCTTTGTGAGTAGATTAATGTATAAGTGTACCGACGTTTCAATGCTGCGCAGGGCATTTTTTTCAAGGTGCTATGCTGTAGGCTTGACAAAAACGCCCTGCTCGGTGTTGACACGGTACAATATGCTTTTTGTACTTGTATACATTAATTTACTCACAACGACTGCTGAGTGCCTCCTGGTTTCTACTGCACGGAGAGGGTGTGTGTGTGTTTTTAGGCCTCTTCCCTTCACTGTATTATGACGCAATTCGCAGATGTATGGCAGGGGGCAGAGAAAAAATAACACACTCGAATCACAGCATTATACTGCGAGGTGGTGGGACTCTGATTATTTTCAGTCAGGGGAGTTTCTTGGTACTCAGAACCCCCCTTCCCCATGCGTGCTCCAATGTTTGTCATAATGTACATACAGTACTTCAAAAGAGGGAAGGATGTTGGACGGGATGTTTTCAGAGCTAGGCTCAGTGTATTATTTCTTGTCCTTGGAATCTGTTTTAGACTGGGGTCACCTTAAATGAAAGATTGCTGATTAATGAGTAAAGAAAAAAACAACAACAGCTGTTTCTGACTTTCTGGACCAAATGAGGACTGGTGCAAAGATGGTGGCTGCTTGTAAAAAAAAGGCGCTGGTTGTTTTTCAAGGGTAGCTGATTGCTGGTTTCTGTGGGTGTTGGGAAACTTTTGGTTACTGGTCAAAGGTTTTTGGTTAGATGGCTAAGATGGAACGGTGGGTGCTGTACAACATCATTTTCATATGTATGTTATTATGGAGATTATTGCAAAAGGGCATGTCCTTCTAAAATTTGCCATGAACAGCCATTTAGTTGATGCTGAAGCAATGGACGAAAACAGCTGACAGATTTAATATGCTTAAAGAAAACTATAATAAGTCCAATTGTAATATAGATTTATTTTAATAACTGGGCATTATTTTTTACACATATGTGGTCTCCACATATGCACTGACAGTGTGGTATACTCACACCTGGGCCTCTCTGGCTCTAGCGGCCAAGTTGTGTGCATGCCACCACCAGAGGAGGAAGCTTTACATATTCACAACAGTGTGGGGCAGTGCATACTGCACATCACAGTTATTCCCCAGTAAGAGCGTGGATAGATGGTTTTGTTGATATCTGTTTCTGCTCATAGATTAGAAACTGAAATACTGTCTGCTGTATAGACAGTGGGGTATATTTACTAACATTCGTAATTTTCGGAAAAAGGTCAAAGTTCAATCACGAATGACATCGACAGTGTAAAATTGCAACTTTTTGAATTGATTACGACTAATTTACTAAGCTGCCGTATTTTGCCTTTTCGGGTTTTCCGATGTCGATGTCATTCGTGTTTTTTTTCTGTTTTTTACGGCAGTGATTAGCAAAACACTGCCGACTTTTTCAAAATGAATCTCGGCCGGATCTGTGTGATCCGTGCTGGGGTTCATTTTTTTTTTTTTTAAATAAACACTGTAAAACTTAAAAAAAAATTGCGTGGGGTCCCCCCTCCTAAGCATAACCAGCCTCGGGCTCTTTGAGCCGATCCTGGTTGCAGAAATATGGGGAAAAAAATGACATGGGTTCCCCCATATTTAAGCAACCAGCATCGGGGGAGGCTTGCTGGGCCTTGTAGTACTGCTACTAAAAACAATATCTTTTCATTTTCACAAAAGGCTATCAGCCCCCCATCCGCAGCCAATTGGATGGGGGGGACAGCCTCGGGCTTCACCCCTGGCCCTTGGGTGGCTGGGGGGGGGACCCCTTGATTGAAGGGGTCCCCACTCCCCCAGGGTACCCCGGCCAGGGGTGACTAGTTGGATATTTGATGCCACGGCCGCAGGGCACAATATAAAAGTGACCCCCGGCTGTGGCATTATCTGTCCAGCTAGTGGAGCCCGGTGCTGGTTTTAAAAATACGGGGGACCCCTACTCTTTTTGTCCCCCGTATTTTTGGAACCAGGACCAGGCGCAGAGCCCGATGCTGGTTGCTTAAATATGGGGGAACCCCTGTCAAATTTTTCCCCATATTTCTGCAACCAGGATCGGCTCAAAGAGCCCGAGGCTGGTTATGCTTAGGAGGGGGGACCCCACGCAATTTTTATTTAGAAAATAACCACTTTCCCACCCCTTCCCACTGATATACATGCACGGATCTCATGGATCCGTGCATGCCTATACAATCACGGATTAAAAAAGCAGGTCTGTTTTTTTTTAGCACTTTTTTACGAGTTGTAATTTTTCACGGCAGTGTTTGTTTTTTTTTTGCTTTGCACTTCTTAGTAAATTACCGAGATTCATACTTAAATAGCCGCATTTTGACCGATGGTGTATTCATTCGTATTTTTTTGTTGGACTTCAAAAAAAATACGAATGCCCTCATCACTGCCGAGATTTGAGTTTAGTAAATTCCCGAGATGACACTTTGAAGAAAAAACGGCATCTCGGTCAAAATCGGGACCTTAGTAAATATACCCCCGTGTGTCATAGGTTAATCCTGTTTTTTTTTTTTTTAACCAGATGCAATAGAAGGTTAAACAAGCTGTTACCATTCTCCAGAGCCGGCCCTACCCAATATGATGCCCTAGGCAAGACTTTGGCTGGTGCCCCCTAGCACCAACGCTAGTTCCGCCTCTGACCCTGCACCCCTTTCCCAGCACCATCACCCCTCACCCATAGCAGTCCTTATTTTGGTTTTCCTACCCGATGTAATTTAAAAAAGAACAGTGTGCACATTCGGCGCACAGCCCAAAAAGGTACGTGTTCTTGCTGGGAAGGGGCATGGCCACACAATAGTACCACCAATTCAAATTATGCCACACAGTACTGCAACTTTGTTCGCAATTTATCATGCGATAGTGTCCCTTATTCACATTACATCACACAGTAGTACCACTTTACCTTCTATACGTTACTCCTCTTGGTAGTGCCCCTCATTCACATAACATCATACTGAATTTTCCTAATTCACATTACACCACACCATATTGCTCTTTATTCTCATTACAGTAAGCCATATTGCTCCTTATTCACATTACGCCACACTATATTGCTCTTTATTCACATTAGACCACACAGTAGTGCCCTTTCTATACGTTATGTCACACAGTAGAGCACCTTATACACATAATGCCACACATTAGTAATGCATTTATACACATAATACCACACAGTAATGCCCCTTACACATATGACACACATTATTTATGTCCTTATAACCATAATGCGCCTTACACATTATGCCAACGCTTATTAATGCCCTTATACACACACATTGTTAATGCCCATATACACATAATGACACACATAATGTCCCTTACACATATGCCGCACATTATTAGTGCCCTTATACACATAATGACACACATAGTGCCGTTTACACATTTGCTGCACATTATTAATGAATTTATACACATGAAACTCATAATGACCCTTATACATATGCTGAACACTATTGCACAACCAACCCACACACACACACACACACACACACACACACACACACACACACACACACACACACACACACACACACACACACACAGCACTCACACGGATGCTAACACTGTGACCTCTGCCTCTGCCTCTGCTTGGATACAGATGTGTCCTCATAAATCTTGCCTCCATACACCATGCAGCAGGAGATGCCTGGCGTAAGTCAACTGGTAGCTCTGATAACGTTGGGTGCCTATTTTGTATGAAAATGCATCTTATTTGCATTGCTTTGTGGCTAGGATACACAAGCAGTTTCTCCTGATTAAAATGATATGCTGCATGCCTATATACTGTGTGAGACTGTGGCTGTATCTGCATATGAAATGCTACATACAGAATATAGGCATGCCGCATATCATTTTAATCAGCAGGAGCTGCTTGTGCCCCTAGGCATACCAGATGCCCTAGGCAATTGCCTAGTTTGCCTATGCCTAGGGCCGGCTCTGCCATTCCCAGCAAAGGGAATGCCAATTGATAATTGCCTAACTGCAGTATGTACAAGACTAGAAATTCAGGTTCTCAAATAGAATTAGAGTTTTCAAGCTTACTTATGAAGATTGATGGGTTTATTTTATACTTATATGGATAACCTTCTTAATATCTAAATGTGGGTATATTATTTTAACTACGTGAACTTTTTTGCATCCTTCCAGGCCTAGATTTGCCAGTCCCTGTGGAACTATAACATAATGGTTGTTTTGGCTAATACTGGAGATTCTGAGAGCCAAGAATAATAAACCAAGTAAACACGTACAGTATTCTGCAGAACAGATCTATTTTGTAATGAGATTGTTACATATCTGTAAATGAAAAATGCTTTCGTTATCTCTGACACAAAATACCACATATGCGAAATATTATGTAAAAGGTAATACAGCTTCTTTTCAGTATTGTCCCTATATATATATTAGAGATGAGCGGGTTCGGTTCTCCGAGAACCGAACCCCCCCGAACTCCACGTGGTTTACACGGATCCGAGGCAGGCTTGGTTGTTCCCGCCTGACTTGGAAAACCCAAACGAGGGAAAATGTCATCATCCCGCTGTTGGATTCTCGCGAGATTCGGATTCCATATAAAGAGCCGCGCGTCGCCGCCATTTTCACTCGTGCATTGCAGAGAGAGCAGAGAGGACGTGGCTACGTTCTCTCAGTGGAAAATCTCAATATCAGTGCTCAGCATCAGTGCTTACTTATTGCTGCTCAGTAATACTAGTGGTGTGTCTCTCTTGCTCAGTGTCAGTTCTCAGTATTATCCTCATCAGTGCTCAGTATCACTGCTCATTGTCTTGAGCTGCATTGTGGTGCTCAGTATACTGCAGTACATAACTAATAGTCCAGTGTCTTGTGCTGCATCTTGCTGCTCAGTGTCAGTTCTCAGTATTATCCTCATCAGTGCTCAGTATCACTGCTCATTGTCTTGTGCTGCATTGTGGTGCTCAGTATACTACAGTACATTTACTAATAGTCCAGTGTCTTGTGCTGCATCTTGCTGCTCAGTGTCAGTTCTCAGTATTATCCTCATCAGTGCTCAGTATCACTGCTCATTGGGCCTAATTCTGAGTTGATCGCAGCAGCAATTTTGTTAGCAGTTGGGCAAAACCATGTGCACTGCAGGGGGTGAGGGGCAGATGTAACATGTGCAGAGAGAGTTAGATTTGGGTGGGGCGTGTTCAAACTGAAATCTAAATTGCAGTGTAAAAATAAAGCAGCCAGTATTTAGCCTGCACAGAAACAATATAACCCACCCAAATCTAACTCTCTCTGCACATGTTATATCTGCCTCCCCTGCAGTGCACATGGTTTTGCCCAATTGCTAACAAAATTGCTCCTGCGATCAACTCAGAATTACCCCCATTGTGTTGTGCTGCATTGTGGTGCTCAGTATACTACAGTACATTACTAATAGTCCAGTGCTGCATCTGGCTGCTCAGTGTCAGTTCTAGTAATCTCATCAGTGCTCCGTATCACTGCTCATTGTCTTGTGGTGCTCAGTATACTACAGTACATTACTAATAGTCCAGTGTCTTGTGCTACATCTTGCTGCTCAGTGTCAGTTCTCAGTATTATCCTCATCAGTGCTCAGTATCACTGCTCATTGGGCCTAATTCTGAGTTGATCGCAGCAGCAATTTTGTTAGCAGTTGGGCAAAACCATGTGCACTGCAGGGGGTGAGGGGCAGATGTAACATGTGCAGAGAGAGTTAGATTTGGGTGGGGCGTGTTCAAACTGAAATCTAAATTGCAGTGTAAAAATAAAGCAGCCAGTATTTAGCCTGCACAGAAACAATATAACCCACCCAAATCTAACTCTCTCTGCACATGTTATATCTGCCTCCCCTGCAGTGCACATGGTTTTGCCCAATTGCTAACAAAATTGCTCCTGCGATCAACTCAGAATTACCCCCATTGTGTTGTGCTGCATTGTGGTGCTCAGTATACTACAGTACATTACTAATAGTCCAGTGCTGCATCTGGCTGCTCAGTGTCAGTTCTAGTAATCTCATCAGTGCTCCGTATCACTGCTCATTGTCTTGTGGTGCTCAGTATACTACAGTACATTACTAATAGTCCAGTGTCTTGTGCTACATCTTGCTGCTCAGTGTCAGTTCTCAGTATTATCCTCATCAGTGCTCAGTATCACTGCTCATTGGGCCTAATTCTGAGTTGATCGCAGCAGCAATTTTGTTAGCAGTTGGGCAAAACCATGTGCACTGCAGGGGGTGAGGGGCAGATGTAACATGTGCAGAGAGAGTTAGATTTGGGTGGGGCGTGTTCAAACTGAAATCTAAATTGCAGTGTAAAAATAAAGCAGCCAGTATTTAGCCTGCACAGAAACAATATAACCCACCCAAATCTAACTCTCTCTGCACATGTTATATCTGCCTCCCCTGCAGTGCACATGGTTTTGCCCAATTGCTAACAAAATTGCTCCTGCGATCAACTCAGAATTACCCCCATTGTGTTGTGCTGCATTGTGGTGCTCAGTATACTACAGTACATTACTAATAGTCCAGTGCTGCATCTGGCTGCTCAGTGTCAGTTCTAGTAATCTCATCAGTGCTCCGTATCACTGCTCATTGTCTTGTGGTGCTCAGTATACTACAGTACATTACTAATAGTCCAGTGTCTTGTGCTACATCTTGCTGCTCAGTGTCAGTTCTCAGTATTATCCTCATCAGTGCTCAGTATCACTGCTCATTGGGCCTAATTCTGAGTTGATCGCAGCAGCAATTTTGTTAGCAGTTGGGCAAAACCATGTGCACTGCAGGGGGTGAGGGGCAGATGTAACATGTGCAGAGAGAGTTAGATTTGGGTGGGGCGTGTTCAAACTGAAATCTAAATTGCAGTGTAAAAATAAAGCAGCCAGTATTTAGCCTGCACAGAAACAATATAACCCACCCAAATCTAACTCTCTCTGCACATGTTATATCTGCCTCCCCTGCAGTGCACATGGTTTTGCCCAATTGCTAACAAAATTGCTCCTGCGATCAACTCAGAATTACCCCCATTGTGTTGTGCTGCATTGTGGTGCTCAGTATACTACAGTACATTACAGTGTCTTGTGCTGCATCTTGCTGCTCAGTGTCAGTTCTCAGTATTATCCTCATCAGTGCTCAGTATCACTGCTCATTGTCTTGTGCTGCATTGTGGTGCTCAGTATACTACAGTACATTACTAATAGTCCAGTGCTGCATCTGGCTGCTCAGTGTCAGTTCTAGTAATCTCATCAGTGCTCCGTATCACTGCTCATTGTCTTGTGGTGCTCAGTATACTACAGTACATTACTAATAGTCCAGTGTCTTGTGCTGCATCTTGCTGCTCAGTGTCAGTTCTCAGTATTATCCTCATCAGTGCTCAGTATCACTGCTCATTGTCTTGTGCTACATTGTGGTGCTCAGTATACTACAGTACATTACTAATAGTCCAGTGTCTTGTGCTGCATCTTGCTGCTCAGTGTCAGTTCTCAGTATTATCCTCATCAGTGCTCAGTATCACTGCTTATTGTCTTGTGCTACATTGTGGTGCTCAGTATACTACAGTACATTACTAATAGTCCAGTGTCTTGTGCTGCATCTTGCTGCTCAGTGTCAGTTCTCAGTATTATCCTCATCAGTGCTCAGTATCACTGCTCATTGTCTTGTGCTACATTGTGGTGCTCAGTATACTACAGTACATTACTAATAGTCCAGTGTCTTGTGCTGCATCTTGCTGCTGTAGGGTGCTGTGGTAGTGTCCTGTCACTGTGCATAGGTCCTCATCATTCCAGTCACAGTGTTATCTGGTATCTATCTAGTGGTATCTAATTCCAGACATTACTGCCATCTAATTCCAGATATATTACTTGCATATAATTCCACACATTAAAAAATGGAGAACAAAAATGTGGAGGGTAAAATAGGGAAAGATCAAGATCCACTTCCACCTAGTGCTGAAGCTGCTGCCACTAGTCATGGCAGAGACGATGAAATGCCATCAACGTCGTCTGCCAAGGCAGATGCCCAATGTCATAGTAGAGAGCATGTCAAATCCAAAAAGCAAAAGTTCAGTAAAATGACCCAAAAATATAAATTAAAATCGTCTGAGGAGAAGCGTAAACTTGTCAATATGCCATTTACGACACGGAGTGGCAAGGAACGGCTGAGGCCCTGGCCTATGTTCATGAATAGTGGTTCAGCTTCACATGAGGATGGAAGCACTTATCCTCCCACTAGAAAAATGAAAAGAGTTAAGCAGGCAAAAGCACAGCAAAGAATTGTGCGTTCCAAATCACAAATCCCCAAGGAGAATCCAAATGTGTCGGTGGGTGTGATGCCTGACCTTCCCAACATTGGACGGGAAGAGGTGGCTCCTTCCAGCATTTGCACGCCCCCTGCAAGTGCTGGAAGGAGCACCCACAGTCCAGTTCCTGATATTCAAATTGAAGATGTCACTGTTGAAGTACACCAGGATGAGGATATGGGTGTTGCTGGCGCTGAGGAGGAAATTGACGAGGAGGATTCTGATGGTGAGGTGGTTTGTTTAAGTCAGGCACCTGAGGAGACACCTGTTTACCGTGGGATGATTAAGGCTATTGACATGCCTGGTCAAAATACCCCCCCAAAAAATCACCTCTTCGGTGTGAAATTATTTAAACAGAAATGCGGACAACAGGTGTCAAGACGTGTGTTGCCTTTGTCAAGCTATAATAATAAGTAGGGGTAAGGACGTTAACCACCTAGGAACATCCTCCCTTATACGTCACCTGGAGCACATTCATCAGAAGTCATTGACAAGTTCAAAAACTTTGGGTGACAGCGGAAGCAGTCCACTGACAACTAAATCCCTTCTTCCTCTTGTACCCAAGCTCCTGCAAACCACACCACCAGCTCCCTCAATGTCAATTTCCTCCTTAGACAGGAACGCCAATAGTCCAGCAGGCCATGTCAGTGGCAAGTCTGATGAGTCCTCTCCTAACTGGGATTCCTCCGATGGATCCTTGGGTGTAACACCTGCTGCTGCTGGCGCTGCTGTTGCTGCTGGGAGTCGATCGTCATCCCAGAGGGGAAGTCGGAAGACCACTTGTACTACTTCCAGTAAGCAATTGACTGTCCAACAGTCCTTTGCGAGGAAGATGAAATATCACAGCAGTCATCCTGTTGCAAAGCGGATAACTCAGGCCTTGACAACTATGTTGGTGTTAGATGTGCATCCAGTATCCACCGTTAGTTCACAGGGACTTAGAGAATTGCTTGAGGTAGTGTGTCCCCGGTACCAAATCCCATCTAGGTTCCACTTCTCTAGGCAGGCGATACCGAGAATGTACACAGACGTCAGAAAAAGTGTCCTCAGTGTCCTAAAAAATGCAGTTGTACCCACTGTCCACTTAACCACGGACATGTGGACAAGTGGAGCAGGGCAGACTAAGGACTATATGACTGTGACAGCCCACTGGGTAGATGTATTGCCTCCCGCAAACACCAACGCGTTCCTAGGCAGGCTACGCTTTGTATCACCGCTTTCCATAAGAGGCACACAGCTGACAACCTCTTACGGAAACTGAGGAACATCATCGCAGATTGGCTTACCCCAATTGGACTCTCCTGGGGATTTGTGATATCAGACAACGCCACCAATATTGTGCGTGCATTACATGTGGGCAAATTCCAGCACGTCCCATGTTTTGCACATACAATTAATTTGGTGGTGCATAATTTTTTTTAAAAATGACAGGGGTGTGCAGGAGATGCTGTCGGTGGCCCAAAGAATTGCGGGCCACTTTCGGCATTGAGCCACCGCGTGCCGAAGACTGGAGCGCCAGCAAACACTCATGAACATGCCCTGCCATCAGCTGAAGCAAGAGGTGGTAACGAGGTGGAATTCAACCCTCTATATGCTTCAGAGGATGGAGGAGCAGCAAAAGGCCATTCAAGCCTATACATTTGCCTACAATATAGGCAAAGGAGGGGGAACACACCTGACTCAAGCGCAATGGAGAATGATTTCCATGTTGTGCAAGGTTCTCCAACCCTTTGAACTTGCCACATGTGAAGTCAGTTCAGACACTACCAGCCTAAGTCAGGTCATTCCCCTCATCAGGCTTTTGCAGAAGCAGCTGGAGAGATTGAAGGAGGAGCTAAAACGGAGCAATTCCGAAGGCATGTGGGACTTGTGGATGGAGCCCTTCATTCGCTTAAGCAGGATTCACGGATGGTCAATCTGTTGAAATCAGAGCACTACATTTTGGCCACTGTGCTCGATCCTAGGTTTAAAGCCTACGTTGTATCTCTCTTTCCGGCAGACACAAGTCTGCAGATGTTCAAAGACCGGCTGCTGAAACAATTGTCAAGTCAAGCGGAACGTGACCCACCAACAGCTCCTCCTTCATTTTCTACCGCCAGTGGAGCTGCCAGGAAAAGGAAAATATTTCCAAAACCACCCGCTATTGATGCAGGGCAGTCAGGAGCAAGTGCTGACATCTGGTCCGGACTGAAGGACCTGCCAACAATTACTGACATGTCGTCTACTGTCTCTGCATATGATTCTGTCACCATTGAAAGAATGGTGGAGGATTATATGAGTGACAGCACCCAAGTAGGCATGTCAGACAGTCCGTACGTATACTGGCAGGAAAAAGAGGCAATTTGGAGGCCCTTGCACAAACTGGCTTTATTTTACCTAAGTTGCCCCCCCTCCAGTGTGTTCTCCGAAAGAGTGTTTAGTGCATCCAGTCACCTTGTCAGCGATCGGCGTAGGAGTTTACTTCCAGAAAATGTGGAGAAGATGATGTTCATCAAAATGAATTATAATAAATTCCTCCGTGGAGACATTTACCAGCAATTGCCTCCAGAAAGTACACAGGGACCTATGATGGTGTATTCCAGTGGGGACGAAATAATACTCTGTGAGGAGGAGGATGTACACAGTGAAAGGGGTGAGGAATCGGGGGATGAGGAGGAGGTGGACATCTTGCCTCTGTAGAGCCAGTTTGTGCAAGGAGAGATTGATTGCTTCTTTTTTGGTGGGGGCCCAAACCAACCAGTCATTTCAGCCACAGTCGTGTGGCAGACCCTGTCGCTGAAATGATGGGTTTGTTAAAGTGTGCATGCCTGTTTATACAACATAAGGGTGGGTGGGAGGGGGAGGGCCCAAGGACAATTCCATCTTGCACCTCTTTTTTTTACATTTATCTTTGCATCATGTGCTGTTTGGGGACAATTTTTTTAATCTGCCATCCTGTCTGACACTGCAGTGCCACTCCTAGATGAGCTAGGTGTTTGTGCCGCCCACTTGTGTCGCTTAGCTTAGTCATCCAGCGACCTCGGTGCAAATTTTAGAACTAAAAATAATATTGTGAGGTGTTCAGAATAGACTGGAAATGAGTGGAAATTCTGGTTATTGAGGTTAATAATACTATAGGATCTAAATTACCCCCAAATTCTATGATTTAAGCTGTTTTTGAGGGTTTTAAAAAAAAAACACCCGAATCCAAAACGCATCCGAATCTGACAAAAATTCGAAAGGGAGGTTTTGCCAAAATGCGTCCAAATCCAAAACACGACCGCGGAACCGAATCCAAAACCAAACTTGAAAAAGTGTCCGGTGCACATCTCTAATATATATATATATATATATATATATATATATATATATATATATAACTTTATTGGCATATGTAAATATTTATAACACATAGGTAGAATGATGTGACATGCAGGAATACCTATTGCATTTTCTGCTACACCATTCCACTAGTTAGGTCGGCGTTTGCTGCAGCATTTTCTTACATTTCCCACCTAAGCGTCAATTACTTTGATCTACTTACTGTAATACGATGTTTATAGCATGGACATTCTATGATGTTCCCTTTTAGGCCCTCATTCAGCATAGATCGCAATTGTGCTTTTTCACAATTTGGCCAAATATCAAAAGACTACGCATGCACTGCGTGTGCAATGCGCAAGTGCCAGAGCCAAAGTGCGGTGCATTCGCAATATTAAAGTGAAGTGATTGCATAGTGATTGACAGGAGTGAGCGTTTAGGGGTGGTAACATGGCATTTTCAGGGAGTGGTGGCAAAAATGCAGGTGTGTCACGGCCGTTTGGCGGGCGGGTCTCTGACGTCATCTGCGATCACTTACATGCAACATCATGTGCAGATTTATGGATGCTCTTTCTTGGCGCAGATTGAATTTACCCCTTCATGTTCCGGTTTTGATGCGATGCATACACATATGCGTATGCATTGCAAACACTGCAGTGGGTATATTTTTCCATACCTGTGCGATTCTTTGCAATTTAGATAGCAAAAAAACACACTATTAGCAGCAATAGCGATCCGTGCTGAGGGACTTATTTAGCTTCAGTTGCAGTTTTGCTGTTATAGCAAAACTGCAACTGCTATCTCTGGCATGCTGAGGGCCACCCAGCATGCTAATGGCGGTCAGCCATACGATCACAAAGAGTAGCCCACCAGCCATGTTTTCAGTCGCAGCAGCCACGTGACATCATGCAGCCGACACGAACTAGCCCACGTTTCCGATGACACCCCCCCACAATGCTGAGTCGATGACCCTGCAATGCCGGACTTCACCACAAACGCTGACAGGCAGAGGCATTTGCATTAGTGAGATGCAAACGCATCTCATTGTGTGCACATGCGCAGCAGGGCTCTTACGTGTGCGCACCGGGCATAAATACTTCAGTATATGATAAGGCCCAGGGGAAGATGTACTAAGCAGTAAAAAGAGTGGAGAAATGAGCCAGTGGAGAAGTTGCCCATGGCAACCAATCAGCATTGAAGTAACATTTATCATTTGCATACTATAAAATTATACAGTGCAGCTGATTGGTTGCCATGGGCAACTACTCCACTGGCTCACTTCTCCACTCTTTTCACTGCTTAGTACATCTCCCCCAATCCGGCCCTTAGTATCATAATGTACAATAAAGTGTGCTGCATCTATACAATGTAGTACAAATTGAGTTTAGACATGAGTACATATAAGAACAGTAACTAAAATACTATGTGTATCAACTGACATTCTTTATCCTTTACTAATATATTTTCCTTATCAGGTTATCATTTATTCTGTCATATACACCCTCAGGATGCTCAGTGCCTTATACATACAACGCCTTACTCAAAGCTCACTTAATAACAGGATGTAGTTATGTGACCAGCGGTCACATTACCTCCCTCTACATCACGCCCCCTACACAATCCCGACAGTAGGCATGCTGACCAACAGGGACTATTCCCACTCGTGGGTGTCCACAAAACCCTGGAGTGGGAATACAACGATACACACCCCTTAATAACGCTATAAGCTTAAATAACATTGCATCGCTACTCATCTGCTGCCGGAGGAGCACCTCTCATTTTGTACACAAACTACTAACAATATTTGATGAGTTTTGCACACTGTAAAAGTGAAATGTTATACATTTCCAGCATAATTAGCCTATGGGCAGTAGTTTGCTGTCATTGGTCACTCCTGGTGCTACATGGCCAAAGTAATCACAGTATCAGATGTGCACCAATGTGGTGCCCCAAGTTTTAAGATTGTGTCACTCCCACAACCAGGTACCATCATTCGCACTTGGAATAGCTTACACTTAGGGGTAGTGTGTGGCTGTAGTCTGCAGCACCTCCGTGCTAGTTGCTTTGGCTTTATCTCACACAATCAACTTGACGCATAAAAGGAATATATTAAAGTAAAACAAACTGGATATTAGAAGTCGCCTCAGAGTTCTATGACATACAGTATGGCTTTGTGATTTTATATGGTCAAAGGACTACATGGTAACATCTATTATTCTTATACTTTACAGCAGCAGGTACAGATGCTGCAATGCTAATTTTTGCTGCGAAGCAGCATGCTACAACATGGCTTGCTTCATGGCATGCCAGGCTGTGACTATTAGCAGCTGGTGATCGCTTCATTAATTCCTAATGGAATCAATGGAGTGATTGCCGGCTGCTAATAGCCGCAGGGCGGTATCCTATTAGCCCCAATGCTGTTTCGGCTGATCAAAACGTGCGGATATCGCGATGTACAGTATGACCGATGGTCATTATCAAGGTATCAATTAGAGGCCATTTTAATCAACTAAAATTCACCCCGTGGTTGCACCAAAACACATGGGATCGGGGATAAGTCCCCATTCCCATGTATTATTGCGGCTCCGGCAGCCCCTTATCGCGGATTATGCTTTGGGTGCATGAGGCAGACGGAGCATAATCCCCAATAAATGCTGGCATCAGGAGAAAACAATGCCGGCATTGGGTCTAATAGAATAGCCCCTGGCGATACCATTAGCAGTGGGAAAGTACTGCTGCTAATAGGATACTGCCCACAGTCTGGCACGCAGTGCAGAGGTGGATTTAGAAGTCTTGGGGCCCTAAGCAAGACACAAATTTGGGGCCCCCTTCCTCAAACAATCCTCAGTGTGCACCAATTGGTGTACCAATTGTAGCAGACAGGCCACGGCTCAATGTGCCACCCCCCAGTCAGTGTATGCTCCCCAATCTGCCCCCCCCCCCCACCTATTATAGCAGGCGAACGGTAGTTGTACTAGTGTACTTGAAATCACACTGTATGCATTGCGCACAGGCAGGTGCAGGCAACTGGTGCCTGGCAGCTATCTAGTCACTAACAGACTGACGGGAGTATTCAGCCAGCGCAGAATTTGGACATATTCAGCGTAAATCAGAAATGCCCTCCCGATTCCATGATCTGTCGGTGAACCAGCTGGGAACAGCTGGCCCTTACGGCTGCTTTAGTTAAATCTGCTACTAAAATCCGCTACTGCATGGTGGTGAGTTCTCTAACTTAATTGTCAGACCTCGTATAAGGGAGTCACACTAAATGCACTGATATATAGTCAATACAGTCAGTGACTGAGGGGTGCAATAATGGGTATTATAAGGGATGGGGGATCTGCTAAAAGGAGATGGGGCACGTGCTACAATCATGGGGGTGGGGTGGTGGTGCACTGATATATATTGCAGCCCAGGGGCGGATTGACTATGGGGATCACCAGGAATATTCATGGTAGGCCAACGTGACTGTGGGGCCTGTTTTGTGTGCCGCTTTTAGTTTCCAATCTGCCCCAGGTCTCAGATACAACTGCAGCGAAAGATACAAGGAAGGCCACAATTTAGTACAATCAGGCCCTATAAGGAGTGATCCCGCCCCACTCAACAGACCCCACCCACTCATGAGACCACACCCCCATTAGGGCTGCTTCCATACATTTTACGGGCTGGTTTTTCATCCCAATCCACCCCTGTTGCAGCCACCCATACCTTTTAATACTTAGTATTACACCCATGCAAGGAAAAATTACCAAGGTAATAGACCCGGCGCCTCAAAATGTGTTGTTTGACCCAAAGCAGCTGTTTGCAGGGATAGTCAATCCCTGAAAATTGCTAATAGGAAAAGGATATACAGCGCTAAACACTAGATATATGTCATAACGTGTTTTTATTAAACAGAATAAAATTTTGGTTGCAACCACATATGTAAAATATAATAAAATTAGTATAGTAGATAAAATAGGGCAAACACAGCACAGCACTTGGTTGTATATATTACCACTATTAGAGGCCAATCACAGTCTCCTGTATAGATCCTTTGGAAAGAAATGTGCCACAGTCCAAGGGGTGTATAAAACACTTGTAGAGATGTATAGTCCATACGAAGTGAATGGAGGACCTTGAAGCTTGATTATGGACAATTATAGTCCTAGTGAAAGCATGGTCTCATACTCGTCTGTTGGACATCACAAGCTCCCCTTCGGCATAAGGACTTCTAGGCGTATTCCAGAATCAGGATGTTTGGCTGTAGTGGAGGCCTCTGCAAACCAACGCGTTTCGCTGTAACAAACAGCTTTATCAAGGTGTGTCCAGCTCAGAGCAGGAGGAGGTGCTTAGTGCACAGTCTGAGAGTTCTTCCTGGGAGAGACAAATGCACTGACGTGCAGCTTCTACTCTCCTCAGTGTTTGACCTTGTCTACCCCGCAGCTACACTTTGTGTGTATACAGCTGGATCCTGAGTGTACTAAGACGCTGTGTTACCGCTGCACTGCTTCACATGTATACTGTGAGTTCCTGCTGCTGCAGAACATCTTCTATATACTGCAAGCTGTTATCTCTGTTATCTGAATAAACCAATCATCCTGGTTAAGTGCCATTGTTCGGACTAACATCCCTATCTGACACCGCAACACTCTGCCAATAGGTTATGGGCCCAGAACCCCAAGTCGGAAAGGCATTCTAAAATAGAGGTACATACGAAATAAAAGTGCAGCTGATTATAGAAGGAGTAAATGTATTAAGTATAGAGAAGGGTGTGGCCACGGCAGCTAAGGAGTAAGCAGCAAGTCTCTGGAGCTCCCCGGCTACATTACTCCTGTAAAATATCCTGACCCCCTCTGGTGTGCTTACCCGGCCTGTCTCCTTTTCCATACTGCTGGGCACCGGCGGGCACCCTCCTCCGCTATCTCCGCGGTCCGTGGAGCTGCGGCGGCTGACTTCCGGCCCTGCGGCCTGTGCCTCCTCTGGATCCCCGGCCTCAATTTCGGCGCCCTTGCCGCGTGACGCCCGGAGCTCGAGCGGCGGGCTGCCGCTGCCGCCGGACGCCGCGGGACGACTGGGAGGAGAAGACTACCTCTCCTCTCCCTGACAGGCTGCGGCCCGGAGCCCTGATGCCCGGAGAAGAAGCAGGTACTCCTGGGGAAGGGGAAGGGACACTGCGGCCATTTTAGAAGCAGCCTTCATAGACGGCCCCACTGTTCTGGCCTGCTATCCTTCCTGGAAAAGGTTATAAGTATTTGAAGGGCTGCCTGATCTGATACTGTTGGGTCCTGTGGACTGATCTGCTGTCTGGGACCATACTGCAGATTGCTCTCACCTGTTCTCATTTTCTATGCTAAATAATCACCTTGCTGGACAGCACAGGCGGGTACTCCAGGGGAAGGGGAGAAGTGGAGAAGTGCCTGTAACCTCGGGGGCCATTTTGGGTGCAGCTCCATACATAGCCTGACTGCACAGCTCTCCCAGTGTACCCTACAGGGGCTGCATATAGCTTGGAATTGACTGACCTGTTGCGCTGCACTAATATTTCACAGTGTACTACACACCAATATCCTACCTTTGTCTCCTGGAATTTGCTGCAGGATATTCTCTCCTCAATATTACCTTTATTATTTTTACTTTTACACAAACCCTGTGCTTCCTATCCATTGATATATTGACCTGAAGATCGGGCACGGTTGCTTCCCGCCACTGGATACATACAACCTTGCTGCTGCCGCCTTCTAATTGCACTTCCATATTGCAACCCTACCCGGGGGTGTGTGTGACTGCTCTTTGTTCAATATGGTTAGGAACGGCCAGAGTGCGGCCGCGGCCAAACTAGAAAGATTTGTTAGGCAACCCAACCCCAGGGTGTCATCGGCTCCTCCTCAGGGAGCCTCTCCAACACACTCAAGCTCCCCCTCTGCGTCTACTGCCAACTCCCCGGCGGCGGCGGAAGCGCCGTCTATTCAGCAGGTGCTGGAGGCTATAGCTGGCAGTGAACAACGTCTCTCTGATAAGATTGAAAAGGTGCAGTGCGACCTCTCCTTACTCCGACAAGATGTTCAGCGTATCCGTGAGAGAGTGGGTGAGGCGGAGACACGTGTCTCCAACTTGGAAGATATGTGTGGCCCCCTCAAGCAATCCGTGTCCACGGTGACCCAGCAGGTTTCCTCCCTCCAAACCAAGCTTCTGGACATGGAGGGTCGGCTGCGCAGAAACAATGTAAGATTTGTGGGCCTGCCTGAGAGAGAAGAGGGCTCGCAGCCGGAGGACTTCCTCGAATCTTGGCTTAAAGAGATGTATGGCGCTGAGTCCTTTACGGCCCAATTCACGGTGGAGCGTGCACATAGGATACCATCTCGGCCGCTACCTCCTGGTGCCCCTCCTCGCACCTTCATCGCCAAATTCCTGCATTATAAGGATCGTGACTCGGTTCTCCGCCTGGGTCGTACGAAGGGCCCGTTGGTCCGTAATGGAGTCAGGGTGTCGGCCTTCCCGGACTTTGCCGCAGACGTCCAGAAGGACCGAGCCCAGTTTATGCCTATTAAACGACGTCTGCGGGACCTCAACCTCTCATACTCCATGCTGTTTCCTTCTCGGCTCCGGGTTGTGGCGGATGGGGAGACCAAGTTTTTTAATTCTCCTAGAGAGGCGGCCCAATGGCTGGACAGATTTGCACCAGGTGCTCGTCAGCTGGCTCCGGACTGACTCCCTGCGTTGAAGATGCTGGGGTCTTGACTACCGGAGGAGACGACCATAGTTCGGGGAGCCCCCCCCCCTTTGCTTTGGTGGCTCAAGACTTTTCACGTTCAAGTGGTACTGGTTAAAGAGGTTTAGCTGAGAATATAGGCCTTCTTAGCATTTGGTAGTTGGCGTTGGTTGTTTGGGATATAAGTAGGCCGGTGTTCGGGGTGGTGTACGGGGAGGGGAGGGATAATTGGGGAGCTGCCAGTTGCGGCTCCTCTTGCTGTTTTCGGTTTTCTTTCTTTAGTTTGTTATTTTTCATATCTATGTATTTTCTGAAACTAGGATGTCTCATATACTGGATGTTATGGCTTTCAACGCAGGGCTTGTATAGGATATATGTTGCTGTTGCTAACAGTGCAGATTCTCAGATATATTTTGGGAGATGTTTATCCGTGTGGCACATAGAGTTTACCTGGGGTCATGATTAACCTGAAATTTCTGGCATGGAATGTCCGAGGATTGAATAACAAAATAAAACGCTCTTTGGTTCTAAATATGATTAGGAAATATGACCCGGATATTGCATGCCTCAGCGAGACCCACTTAGAGGGAAATAAGTTGTTATCTCTACGACGGGCTTGGGTGGGATGGGCTTACCATGCCTCTCGTTCCTCCTTCTCCAGGGGTGTGTCTATTCTGATTAAAAAATCGGTGCAATTTGAGTTAATATCGATCAAAACTGACCCGTATGGGAGATTCGTATTCCTGGAATGCAAACTGAGTTCCCAGCCCTATTACATTTTAGCGGTGTATGTCCCCCTTCCTTTTACATATGCTGTGTTGCAGCAAGCTGCCTCTTTTATAGCTTCCTCTCCTACCACCCCGGTGATATGTCTGGGCGATTTTAATAATATACTAGATATGTCTTTGGATAGATGGCATTCTCCAAATGCTGCGGTGGTGGGTAGTGGCTCTACCAAGTTTGCTGATTTCTTGAATAGCTTGCAGTAGGTAGATGTGTGGAGGCTTCGTCACCCTGCGGCCCGTCAGTTCTCCTGTTTCTCCAGCACATATGGCTCCTTTTCTAGAATCGACCTGATACTGGTGTCCCCCGCCCTTGTCCCTGTAATCACTGACATCCGCTACGAGGCCCGAGGGGTATCTGACCACTCCCCTTTGTTGATGAATCTTGCTGTGGAAGGTCAGAGGGGGCACTCTTATTGGAAGTTGCACCCTTCTTGGCTGACTCAGCTGGGTGACTGCAGTGACCTGGAGACTCAGTGGGGGGGTTACTTTAACGACAATACGGGGTCTGCCCCGGGAACGATGGTTTGGGATTCATTCAAGGCGTTTTTGAGGGGTTCATATATTGGACGCATAGCAGCTCATAAAATATCCTCTAGGGAGAGGGAAAAGGCCCTTGAGAGTGACGTCAGAGATTTGGAGTCCCAATATTTGCTGGATGGTACCCCCACGACGAAAGCACGCTGGCTGGTGGCTCAGTCGGCTTGGCTGGCCCACCTGTCTGATAAAAACTCACGGTCCCTCCTCTTTAGGGCTACTAATATTTATATGCAGGCTGATAGGACGGGTGGCCTCCTGGCCCGGCTTATACAGCATGATCGTGCTAGGACTGTGATCACCCAAATGTCCGACAGTGATGGCTCCTTTGTTGACACCACACCAGACATTGCGCAGTTATTCCGATCTTATTACACCAAGGTTTATAGCTCACAGTTGACATGCTCTGCTCTAGATCTCTCATATTATGGGGGGGGGGGGGTATTCCGCTGCCCGCGCTCTCCTCTGAGGCCCGTGAGGTACTGGAGGCGCCCTTGACGCTAGCGGAGGTGACTGCGACTTTTGGTGTGTCCCCTAATGGCAAGGCTCCGGGGTGTGACGGAATTCCCTCCGAAGTATACAAAACTCATATTGATTTTTTCGGGCCCAGGCTCCATGCCTTATACTTAGATATATTTGCCAATAACGATCTTCCCCCCTCTATGTCAGAGGCAGTTATAATAGTGATTCCAAAGCCCGGTAAGGACCCTAGGTCTCCAGACTCCTATAGGCCGATATCCCTGATTCCCACCGACGCTAAGATCCTGGCAAAGATATTGGCAGTACGGCTTAACACAGTGATCACCTCCCTCATTCACCCGGACCAGACTGGCTTCATGCCAGGGAAGTCCACGTCTATTAACCTACGTAGACTGTATACCATTTTACAACTCCCACATGACTCCCCTTCTGACTCGGCTGTGGTCTCGTTGGACGCGGCCAAGGCCTTTGACAGTATTGAATGGGCTTATTTATGGGAGGTGATGGCTTGTATGGGCTTTGGGCCCAACTTTATCAGATGGACTAAATTACTGTATCAACATCCGAGTGCCAGGATCTTGGTGAATGGCTATGTATCCCCCTCCTTTCAATTGTCCCGTGGTACTAGGCAGGGCTGCCCCTTATCCCCCACACTGTTTGCTTTGGCCATCGAGCCCTTGGCCTGTTTGGTAAGATCGCACCCGGATATTGTGGGAATTTGTACGGGCTCACGCGAGGATAGGATAGCTCTCTATGCCGACGACATGTTGTTGTTCTTGCAAGATTACACCAAGTCAATGCCCATTCTGCTGCGTGTGATTGAGAGCTTTGGTGCTCATTCGGGTCTTCAAATCAACTGGTCTAAATCATACATTATGCCAGTCATAGGCCCCCCTCCTACTGTTCCCAAAATCTCCCTGCCATTATGTTGGACAATACAATTTAAATACCTCGGAATCCAAATAACTAACGACCCTTCTGATTTTATCCCTCTGAACCTGGACCCGACCATGCAGCAGGTCATGTGCAAATCCAAAACTTGGTGTAAGCTTCCACTGACGGTATCTGGCAGGGTTAATCTCATTAAAATGATCATACTGCCCAAACTTTTATACATTATTCTCCAGTCCCCTGTATATATCTATCCACTATTCTTTAGGAAATTGAATAGTGTTTTATCCTCACTGATTTGGGCTAACAAACGACCTAGGATACAGTTAAATACCCTCACCAGGCAGCGCTCTGATGGTGGCCTGGCTAGGCTATGCCTAACTTTCAAATGTATTACTACGCTGCTCAGCTGACTCATATTAGTGTATGGGCGCAGGATTCTGGCGCTGATTCTTTACATTGTGAGTTCATTCGCTGCTATTTTCCTCACCTCTCTCCTATGCAGGTGCTACTGAGTGGGAGCATAGCTCGGTTTCTTCCCCCTATTATTTTCCAGGCCTTAAAGATATGGCGGGCCCTGAGGGACCTCTTGGGGTACGACGACCTGGACCCAGATACCCCCCCTTTGGTACTCTGACTGGCTTCCTGAATTGCATGCGCTTGAGGGATGGGAGGTGTGGGCTCCTAGATCTGTGGTTTCTATTTCCCAACTTTACCTAGATAGTGTACTCAAATCCTTTCAGCAACTGAAAGATGAGTTTGATTTACCCAACTCCTACTTTTTCAGATACCTTCAACTTCGTCATGCCCTCCAGTCCCAGTTTGCTGAGTCCCCCCCACGAATCCTCCCATTTCCCATCAAGACCTTTGTGACTACATTGGGTCGAGCTAAGATGGTCTCCCTTGCGTATGGATATCTTCTTATCAAACTCCATACGGACCCTTTGACACGTCTCCGTGGAAAGTGGGAGGAGGATATAGGTCTAATAACTGAGGAGGACTGGGCCCTTGCTCTGGAATATCCTGCTACAGTTACCTAGTCTCTCAGGTATCAACAAATTCAATTCTTCATTCTACATAGAACATATATGACTCCAGCTAGACTGGCCACTTTTGGGACTAACAGATCTAGCCTCTGCCCTAAGTGCGGGGTGGATGTGGGAACATTTTGGCATCTAGTGTGGGACTGCCCGGGACTGCGGGTGTTCTGGTCGGGGGTCAGGTCGATTCTGGAGAGTACAGGAGTGACTGGCGGATTGCTTACCCCACAATTCTGTATTTTGGGGATGGGATGCTCTACTTCTGTGTCTGTTCTAGTGGATCTATATGCTCGCAATATATGTGCCTTGGCTAAGGTTTGCATTGCAAGGCTCTGGATGGCCCCTAGTGGCCCCTTAGTTTCTGCGCTCTAGACCCTAGTTAACGATACAATATCCAAGGAAAGATATATATATATATGAAACAAAACGCATCAGCCAAATTTGAAAGAGTCTGGTCTCCATGGCTAGAATCTCCCCACTCCCACCTGATCTCTCAACTATAGTGGGCACTGAGGTGCTATTGTGTTACTGACTCAATGATTAATGATGTATGTTTAGATGTTTGGCTGCTGAGCTCTGCGTGTTCGCCTAACTACATGCACGACTGATAAGGTCCTGGATTAGATGATTTCTCCTTACTATGCTTCTTTCTATGTTTCTTTCTTCTTTCCCTTTTCCTTTTTTTTTTTTTGTACCCTCTTTCTTTTTGGGTTAGTTTAAGGGCGAAAAACCAAAAAGTTAATGGGGATTTATATATTGGTTGCGGATCTTGCAGGTCCAAACGTGCCGAATAATTATATGCCTTTGCTCATTTCCTCATGGACACAGCCTGACACTCCACTGCTGTAAACTTATCTCATAAATGAGGATGTGATTTGTTTGATATATGTGATATGCCGTTGATATGCAATTTCTGTAACTTAATCTTCATATTTTTGAATAAAAATTACTTTATTAAAAAAAAAAGTATAGAGAAGAATGTACAGTACAGGGAACAGCATGAACTTTACAAAGCTGAAAGGCTCAGAGAATTACACAACGTGGAAATTCGCCATGGAGATGCAGCTTAATTGGGATAAGTTGTGGAAAATCACAATTGAGCCAGGAGCAAATCCAAACTTGGTTGAAGTGGATAGAGCCTTCGAGATGCTTGGCCATGAAACAACATGTCTACCCCATGATCAGCAGGAAAGTGTCAGCCAAAGACATGTGGGCAGCTCTGCAAATGGTACACGAGGTCAAAGGTCTGATGAGAAGAATAAACTTGAAGCATATGCTGTATGGGACAAAGTTAAGTGCCTGTAAAGAATGAATGATTATATTGATAAAATGCTGTTCATAGCTCAGCAGTTGGCATCTGTGGGGGCATAGGTGGATGGCAAGGAAGTGGCGGTGGCAATGTTACAAAATCTGACACCAGAATTTGATTTCCTGGTAGTAGCTTTGGAGTCTAACGATACCAAGCTGACAACAAAAATTGTAAGAGCCAAACTGCTGCAGTTCCAAGAACGTATTCCTGTCGAGACACATGCTGAGAACTCTGCCTTATTCACAAAAGGTACTAAGTCCAGAAATCTCAAGTTAAAGTGCTTTATATGTCACAAGGTGGGGCACAAGGCCTCAGATTGCAGACTGAGAAATTGCAGTGGTACACAGAAACAGCATGACAAACCAAATGAGTCAGTATTGAACGTAGCAGATAGGATTGTTGGTACATGGACACGGGGTCCACAAAGCATTTCAGTTGTAATCAGGAATGGATCAATTTACTGACAGCATGTTAACCCATTACAGTAAAAGGGATTGGAGACAAAGTCCTTACTGCTTCAAAATTTGGGACAATCACAGTGCATCTGAGAATTAAAGGTGAAACAGTTATTACGGACATCCAAGACATCTTGTTCATGCCAGAACTGGGAAGCAATCTCATTTCTATAATCAAATGTATGATGCAAAATCCGAAAGGGACTGTAATTACTTCAGCAACCCGGTGCAACCAACTGTATATCCTGGACAGCAAGCAGTGTTCTACAATGGCGGTCTCTGATTCAAACCAATCGATGTAGCTGTGGCACAGGCTCCTAGGTCCTCTGGGATATGACAACATCTAGAAACTACTTAATGGAATAGCAACTGGAATCACTGGGGTAAATTTACTAACATTCGTAATTTTCGGAAAAAGGTCAAAGTTCAATCACGAATGACATCGAAAGTGTAAAACTGCAACTTTTTGAATTTATTACGACTAATTTACTAAGCTGCCGTATTCGGGTTTTTCTTTTCTTCCGATGTCGATGTCATTCGTGTTTTTTTTTTTTTTTTTTACGGCAGTGATTAGCAAAACACTGCCGACTTTTTTTACAATTAATCTCGGCCGGATCTGTGTGATCCGTGCTGGGGTTCATTTTTTTTTTTTTTTTAATTAAACACTGTAAAATCTTAAAAAAAAATTGCGTGGGGTCCCCCCTCCTAAGCATAACCAGCCTCGGGCTCTTTGAGCCGATCCTGGTTGCAAAAATATGGGGAAAAAAATGACAGGGGTTCCCCCATATTTAAGCAACCAGCATCGGGCTCTGCGCCTGGTCCTGGTTCCAAAAATACGGGGGACAAAAAGAATAGGGGTCCCCCGTATTTTTAAAACCAGCACCGGGCTCCACTAGCTGGACAGATAATGCCACAGCCGGGGGTCACTTTTATATAGTGCCCTGCGGCCGTGGCATCAAAAATCCAACTAGTCACCCCTGGCCGGGGTACCCTGGGGGAGTGGGGACCCCTTCAATCAAGGGGTCCCCCCCCCAGCCACCCAAGGGCCAGGGGTGAAGCCCGAGGCTGTCCCCCCCATCCAATGGGCTGCGGATGGGGGGGCTGATAGCCTTTGTTGTAAAAGAAAAGATATTGTTTTTAGTAGCAGTACTACAAGTCCCAGCAAGCCTCCCCCGCATGCTGGTACTTGGAGAACCACAAATACCAGCATGCGGCGGAAAAACGGGCCCGCTGGTACCTGTAGTACTACTACTAAAAAAATACCCAAAAAAAACACAAGACACACACACCGTGAAAGTATAATTTTATTACATACATACATACACACATACATACATACATACTTACCTTATGTTCCCACGCAGGTCGGTCCTCTTCTCCAGTAGAATCCAAGGGGTACCTGTTGAAGAAATTATACTCACGAGATCCAGGGGTCCAGGGTCCTCAGGGAATCCAGGTGTAATCCAGGTACTTGAATAAAAAAACAAAACGCAGAGCCGAGCCACGAACTGAAAGGGGACCCATGTTTTCACATGGGTCACCTTTCCCCGAATGCCAGAAACCCACTCTGACTTCTGTCTAAGTGGGTTTCTTCAGCCAATCAGGGAGCGCCACGTTGTAGCACTCTCCTGATCGGCTGTGTGCTCCTGTCCTAACTGACAGGCAGCACACGGCAGTGTTACAATGTAGCGCCTATGCGCTCCATTGTAACCAATGCTGGAAACTTTCTGCCCTCACCGCTGACCTGAAAGTTCCCACCATTGGTTATAATGGAGCGCATAGGCGCTACATTGTAACACTGCCGTGTGCCGCCTGTCACTCAGTACAGGAGCACACAGCCGATCAGGAGAGTGCTACAACGTGGCACTCCCTGATTGGCTGAAGAAACCCACTTAGACATCAGTCAGAGTGGGTTTCTGGCAGTCGGGAAAAGGTGACCCATGTGCAAACATGGGTCCCCTTTTAGTGCGTGGCTCGGGTGTCCGTTTTGTTATTTTTTTCAAGTACGTGGATTACACCTGGATTCCCCGAGGACCCTGGACCCCTGGATCTCGTGAGTATAATTTCTTCAACAGGTACCCCTTGGATTCTACTGGAGAAGAGGACCGACCTGCGTGGGAACATAAGGTAAGTATGTATGTATGTGTGTATGTATGTAATAAAATTATACTTTCACGGTGTGTGTGTCTTGTGTTTTTTTGGGTATTTTTTTAGTAGTAGTACTACAGGTACCAGCGGGCCCGTTTTTCCGCCGCATGCTGGTACTTGTGGTTCTCCAAGTATCAGCATGCGGGGGAGGCTTGCTGGGACTTGTAGTACTGCTACTAAAAACAATATCTTTTCTTTTACAACAAAGGCTATCAGCCCCCCCATCCGCAGCCCATTGGATGGGGGGGGACAGCCTCGGGCTTCACCCCTGGCCCTTGGGTGGCTGGGGGGGGACCCCTTGATTGAAGGGGTCCCCACTCCCCCAGGGTACCCCGGCCAGGGGTGACTAGTTGGATTTTTGATGCCACGGCCGCAGGGCACTATATAAAAGTGACCCCCGGCTGTGGCATTATCTGTCCAGCTAGTGGAGCCCGGTGCTGGTTTTAAAAATACGGGGGACCCCTACTCTTTTTGTCCCCCGTATTTTTGGAACCAGGACCAGGCGCAGAGCCCGATGCTGGTTGCTTAAATATGGGGGAACCCCTGTCAATTTTTTCCCCATATTTCTGCAACCAGGATCGGCTCAAAGAGCCCGAGGCTGGTTATGCTTAGGAGGGGGGACCCCACGCAATTTTTTTTTAAAATTTAACAGTGTTTAATAAAAAAAAAAAAAAAAAGAAAAATAATTGAAAAATAAGCACTTTCCCACCCCTTCCCACTGATATACATGCACGGATCTCATGGATCCGTGCATGCCTATCCAATCACGAATAAAAAAGAAAGGTCTGTTTTTTTTTAGCACTTTTTTACGAGTTGTAATTTTTCACGGCAGTGTTTTTTTTTTTTTTGCTTTGCACTTCTTAGTAAATTACCGAGATTCATACTTAAACAGCCGCGTTTTGACCGATGGTGTATTCATTTGTAATTTTTTTCTTGGACTTGCAAAAAATTACGAATGCCCTCATCACTGCCGTGATTTGAGTTTAGTAAATTACCGAGATGACACTTTGATGAAAAAACGGCATCTCGGTCAAAATCGGGAGCTTAGTAAATTTCCCCCACTGTGTGTAATACTGAGAGAACTTGTGTGTGAGAGTTGTATGAAAGGAAAGCAGACTCGCACCCCATTTCCTAAGTCTGCTAGTAAAGCGGAAATACCCCTAGCCCTAGTGCATAGTGACGTATGTGGTCAGATGGAGATGGAATCAATGAGTGGTGACAGGTAATTTATAAAATTTATTGATGATGCCACAAGGGTGACACGTGTATTTTATAAAGGCTAAAAGTGAAGTTGTCAATAAAATTGTGGAATACAAGAACCTGATGGAGACTCAGATGGGTCTGAAATTAAAAGTCATGAGATCCAACAATGGCGGAGAGTATGACAACAGGGTTTTATCACAGTTCCTGAAAAAATATGGCATACAGCATCAACTAACAATTGCTTACACGCCAAAACAAAATGGTGTGAGTGAGCGTTCGAATCATACAATTGTTGAGAGAGCACGGACTATGTTGAGTGATGCACGCCAGGAGAAAAGTTTTTGGGTGGAAGCAGTGTCCACTGCAGTATATCTTAAAAACTGTGCACCCACAGTAGGCGTAAAAGGTAAAACGCCACTGGAGGCGTGGTCCAAGAAAAAGCCAGCTGTCAGTCATCTCCATGTCTTTGGCTGTAAAGCTTATGCACATATACCTAAGGAGATCCAAAGTCAGTGGAATGTATTATGTTAGGATACACTGAAGAAAGCAAAGGATAGAGGCTTTGGGACATTACAAGTAAGTGTCTACTAAAGTCTAGATAGAGATGTAGTGTTCTATGAGACTACACAAATCACTGGAAAGTGGAACAAGAATCACAGCAACAATATGTATCGCTGGATGTACAGGCAGCGGAAAGCGTGTCTGAACCTGAAAGAGGTAATGCGGATGGATACCCAATCAGGAAACAGCTGTTCCATGAGGAGCAATAAAGGTGTTCCATCCAAAAGATACAGGCCCTCATTCCGAGTTGTTCGCTCGTTGCCGAGTTTCGCTATATTGCGATTAGTCGCTTACTGAGCATGCGCAAGGTTCGCAGAGCGCATGCGGTTAGTTATTTTACTCAAAAGTTAGGTATTTTACTCACGGCATAACGAGGATTTTTAATCGTTCTGGTGATCGGAGTGTGATTGACAGGAAGTGGGTGTTTCTGGGCGGAAACTGGCCGTTTTATGGGTGTGTGCGGAAAAACGCTGCCGTTTCTGGGAAAAACACGGGAGTGGCTGGAGAAACGGGGGAGTGTCTGGGCGAACGCTGGGTGTGTTTGTGACGTCAAACCAGGAACGAAACTGACTGAACTGATCGCAGTGGCAGAGTAAGTCCCGAGCTACTCAGAAACCGCAAAGAAATTTCTATTCGCAATTATGCGGATCTTTCGTTCGCAATTCTGCAAAGCTAAGATTCACTCCCAGTAGGCGGCGGCTTAGCGTGTACAATGCTGCTAAAAGCAGCTAGCGAGCGAACAACTCGGAATGAGGGCCACAGTGAGGAATATGCAAATATAGCTTACTGTGAACCCCAAAATATACAGGAAGCAAAATCAAGTAGCGACTGGAAAGAATGGAAGTCAGCAATAGATACAGAGTTGTCAACAGATAGAGAGGGGAGGAGGTGCAAATCCCCACACCTAAATTTCCCCCCAGCACACTAAAAATTACTTGTAACCATACCTGAACCTATCTGGTAATAGAAATTCAGAGAATTAGTCACACATGTTTGCAAATGCATGTTTAGCTGCTGAGCCACTTCACGGCTTCTCTGATATCAGCAGTCCTAACACTACATAATAGCAGTGCCCACATAGGGCCATGTAATTTGTCACAGTAGGCCTCATGATAAAGGCTATTACTAAAACACATCCAGAGAGCTAACTTACCCGGGAGCCACCCCCAGGATCTCCCATTGGCACTACAAGGAACAGCATGCCTTCCAAATACTGTTCCCATTCAATGCCTCTCACACACATGCAGACAAAAATGGCAGTTGCTCAGTCATTCCTGGAGATAATTATATATCAGGTGCTAGAAAGGGGGAGGGGTCACAGCAAACAACAGACAGAGAGGGGACGGGGTGCAAGTCCCCACCCTTAAATTTCCCTCCAGCACACTAAAAATTACCTGTAACCATCAGGGCCGGTTCTAGACCCTTTGGCGCCCCGGGCGGAAAATGGGGGGCGTGGCTTCATACAGGGGGCATGGTCAGTTACGCCCCCTGTACAGTGGAGTAGCGCCGCTGAAAGAGAAAAAAAATACTTACTATCCCCGCTCCCGACCACTGCAGATCTCCGCCGGCGCCGCTCCTTTCCTCGGATGACAGACACTAGAGGTCAATTATGACCCCTAGCGTCTGTCAGTCCCACAATGCTGTGCAGTGCGCGATGACGTCATCGCGCACCGCACAGCAAAAGTCCTCTACACGAAGGGAAACTAGACGCGTAGCGTCTAGTTTCCCTTCACAGCGGGGGACAGCGGGACCAGCGGGGGACACAGCGGCCAGTGGGGGGCACAGAGTAGTGGATCTTGCCATGGTGCGGCGCCCTCCGGATGGCGCCGGCGCCCTCCGGAAGGCGGCGCCCCGGGCAAAAGTCCTGCTTGCCCGTGGCAAGATCCGCTACTGGTATCCATACCTGAACCTATCTGGTAATAGAAGCTCTGGATGATAACAGTACATGGACTCTGGTTGACAGGCCAAATAACTGTAAGACAATCAAGAACAAGTTGGTCTTTTGCAGAAAGCTGAATGCAGATGGGACTGTTGCTCATTATAAAACCCGCCTTGTTGCTAAATTATATACACAAATATCCGGGATCAACTATAGAGAGATCTTTTCTCCTGTCACAAGGTACAGCACCTTAAGGTCAGTTTTTGCCATTGCTACACTTCATGATTTATTGTTATACCAGTTAGACTTTGATTCTGCAGTCCTAAATGGAAAGTTAATTGAGGAGCAAAGATTGACGCTAAAGGATTTAGGCCTTGCAAATCATTTGTTAGGCATGAGAATTGTACAAAACCTGAAAGATGGGACTGTTACAATTGATCAACAGACATATATTGAAGCAATACTTCACAAGTATGGAATGTCTGATGCAAAATCAGTGAGCACTCCTATTGACAAAAGCATAAAGATGGTAAAGTCCATGTCACCAACCAGCCAGAAGGAGATAGAGGAAATGAGAGAGGTTCATTATCAAAATGCTATGGCAGTTTAATGTATGCAAGTATTGGGACTTGCCCTGACATCGCACATGCAGTGAGCCGGGCAAGCCAGTTTGCAATTAACCCTTGGAGGCAAAACTGGATTGCAGTCAAAAGAATCTTAAGGTACCTAAAAGGTACAAGTTCATTAAAGTTGGTGTTTACAAAGTAAAAAAAACATGACTTTGGAAGTTTTCTGTGAGGGCGAATGGGGATCAGATGAGGATAACTAACACAGGGTACTTGTTAGTTTTGGAAGGCGCAGCCGTCAGCAGGGCAAGCAGGAAGCAACCCACTGTTGCCATATCCAACACTGAGGCAGAGTATATGGCACTTACGGACACTGCAAAAGAAGCTTTATGAATGAAGGAGACTTTATGTGAGCTTAGCCTTCTTTACCACAGTGAGACTATCAACATTGCGTGTGATAACAAGAGAGCAATTGATTTGTCTTCCAGCACCAAGCATTATGGACAGTGCAAACACATTGCTTGCCATTAGACATCACTTTATCTGTGAGTTAGTGGAAAACAAGTCTGTCAATGTGGATTACATAGCAAGCGAGAGCAATGCTGCTGATATGCTGACAAAGGGACTGTCATCACACTTGCTGAATATGTTCATGACAAAATGTGGACTACAATACTTTTGAGAACTGTTGATTTGTTTTACTATTTGCTTACCATGCTTTATTAATGTGTTTTCGGTTACAGGAAAATTTTTATTGAGAAATGTTTTGATAAAGTGTTATGCAAATGTATATAACCAGGGAGATCCTTGAGCAGGGGTGGTGTTAGACAGTGAATCACTCTGTGCTCTGTCTTCATTCCCAACACTAGAGGCAGCTTCCCTGCTCTAGTGTTTTCCCTCCTAGTGTCAGTTCAATGCAGGAGGAGATGCTTAGTGCACAGTCTGAGAGAGTTCTTCCTGGAAGAGACAACTGCAATGACATGCAGCTTCTACTCTCCTCAGTGTGTGACCTTGTCTACCCCGCAGCCGCACCCTGTGTATACAGTCGGATCCTGTGTGTAGTGAGACACTGTCTTAACGCTGCACTGCTTCACATGTAAACTGTGAGTTCCTGCTGCAGAACATCTACTATATACTGCAAGCTGTTATCTCTGTTATCTGAATAAACCAATCATCCTGGTTAAGTGCCGTTGTGTGGACTAACATCCCAATCTGACACCACAACACTCTGCCAACAATACACTGTATTTTAAATAACACTGTACACCCATCCCCCACTCCTGCCTGAATGCAATGTGAAGTGGGGGGCTGTTATATAAAATTTTAATAAATAATGTAATAAAGTACATAGGAAGACTTCATGTTTATTCTGTGCACATCCTGGCACCTCTCTAAGCATCTGATGTCATACACACGTGAGTCATGACTGGTCACATGAACAGTACTGCAGGACTGGAGACACAGGCATGTACTGGAGTGGGCACCCAACAGCTGCATAATCACTGACAGCCTGCTGGGAGTATTCAGCCAGCCCAGCTCTTAGACAATGAAGCTCGTTGTTCAATGGAAATGCCTTTTATACAACCTTGTTGGCGGCCCCCTGGGACCAGCAGGGCCCTAAGCAGCTGCTTTGGTTGCCTTGTGGTAAATCCTCCACTGACGCCATGCAGCATGTCGCATCACAGTAAGATAAGCATGCCTGCACCTGTACATTATTTTCTGTATTCATGCATTGTCACAGTACATTCTAAAATGAACACTTCAATGGAAGGGAGGAAAGAAAATAGAAGCGCTCAACACTAACTGACCCTGTGATCCAAGATTAAATCACAACCAAAGTGTCCAAAGGGATTTTTGATATAGTAAAATATATTTATTACAATACAATAAAATTAGCACAATAAACCAGATATATATCTGACATAAAAACCCTTATCCTCACTGAAATTATGTTATCAACAGATATTCTACATTCATATCAGTTACAAGTGTCAGCTAGATGACTAGTAGCAATATAGTTGTAACAATTGTTGCAATAGAGTAACCAAGCTGTTTATTTGGCACTATTGAATATATACTCAGACACAATTGTTAAATGTAGAATTAATTATAGATATGGAATACACTCATAGGCTCTATATACCAGAGCTGTATTCTGACACGTCTCTAAAGTTCCAGGAGCCGATGGCAGGTGATAATGAATAATTAAATTACCTCTCCGGTAAGGCTGGCTGGTCCCGAGCGTCCTCGGGTGAGTCCAGAAAGCCTAGATTGAACTGCAGAGTTAAAAGCACTAACCGTGCTAGCCGGGGTCCCGCTGTTGAGTCTGCTATCCCTGGGCGTGCACCGCCCGTTGCAGTTTGTAGGGAAAAGACAGGTAGATGACGGCTATATTGGAGAGCCCGCTGCAGGAAAATGCACCTTAGTGGAACTCCTCGATCTCCCTGGACTGGCACCGTCCGTTGGAGATATAGGGGAGAGAGGCTGCTGGTTAACCACTGGTGCTGTGCGGAGATGGAAGTACGTCAGGACTCCTCCCCCTTACGCCTCACTGACCCATTGTTGTATCTGATACTCTCCGCACGGCTCCGGTAATTCTTTCACGGGAGCAAACAGTGCGTCAGCCAGGACAGGATAAAGCCGTACTTCCATCTCCGCACAGCACCAGTGGTTAACCAGCAGCCTCTCTCCCCTATATCTCCAACGGACGGTGCCAGTCCAGGGAGATCGAGGAGTTCCACTAAGGTGCATTTTCCTGCAGCGGGCTCTCCAATATAGCCGTCATCTACCTGTCTTTTCCCTACAAACTGCAACGGGCGGTGCACGCCCAGGGATAGCAGACTCAACAGCGGGACCCCGGCTAGCACGGTTAGTGCTTTTAACTCTGCAGTTCAATCTAGGCTTTCTGGACTCACCCGAGGACGCTCGGGACCAGCCAGCCTTACCGGAGAGGTAATTTAATTATTCATTATCACCTGCCATCGGCTCCTGGAACTTTAGAGACGTGTCAGAATACAGCTCTGGTATATAGAGCCTATGAGTGTATTCCATATCTATAATTAATTCTACATTTAACAATTGTGTCTGAGTATATATTCAATAGTGCCAAATAAACAGCTTGGTTACTCTATTGCAACAATTGTTACAACTATATTGCTACTAGTCATCTAGCTGACACTTGTAACTGATATGAATGTAGAATATCTGTTGATAACAATTTCAGTGAGGATAAGGGTTTTTATGTCAGATATATATCTGGTTTATTGTGCTAATTTTATTGTATTGTAATAAATATATTTTACTATATCAAAAATCCCTTTGGACACTTTGGTTGTGATTTAATCTTGGATCACAGGGTCAGTTAGTGTTGAGCGCTTCTATTTTCTTTCCTCTCTAGTTCATCAGTCTAGGAGTAACACACTACTCCTTATAGAGGCGCACACACTTCTGACACCTGGGATCTTATTTCTAAGCTATTAGCTTTGTAAAAAATTTTATTAAGATAATTGAGACACATTGGCGCAGCAAAAAAATCTCCCTTCCCCACTTCAATGGAAGGTATTAACTGTTTGACATAATCAAAGAATTAATGATTTAATTTTCCAGTTGCTTATACAAATAGTCACAAACCTAATATCTTATGTAATGTAGTGGATAGTTAATTAACTACTGAATTATATCTTATTATATATTCAAGCTTTCTTCATTAAAATCAGAACTCATTGCTTGTTCAAATATTATTTATAGTAGTTTATACCCATATCAACTTCTCTTGTGTGTTACTGTATATACATTTTATGAACTGTATCTTGACATTTTTTCGCTACAGTATGTCAAGTAATGTTATCTTTCCAAAAGCTAACTTTCTGTAAATTGAACCGTTTAGATTCATCTAAGTTACAGTATATCCCTAGGTGCCTTTACTATACAGCCATGCAGAAGTGCCAAGGGAGTGGGCACTAATTACCTGGGTCCAGGTCCCGGAAGAGGCATGAGCCAGCCTTGCAGGTGGAGCAATCATGCAACCTCTTTCTGGAGGCATGCACAATGTTCTCAGGGACTATTTTTTCTGTGGGAACTGGTCACTCTCCTATGCTTGGACTTGCTGGTTCTCTTGCACCGGCACCCAAGACATGTCACAGCGGCCCTGAAGCCATGTAGCAGTTGTGAACCTTGAATGAAAATTAATATATATAAGTGGATCTCTGTAGATTCATGTATTGTGAAATCCATGCTTTGAATTTAATGTTATGGGGATTACACTCCATCTACAAGCCAGCATTATAACGGTGTGTACTGTATGTTCCAAGTGTATTTTGGGAAAACAATCATTTATTTAATTTATAGGTTACGTTGTTAGTTGATGACTTCTATTTCTATGGTAGTATGATTTCAATTAACATTTTTTTGCTGCACACTTTAAGTCCTAAATGTGGATTTCCTGGATTTACATATATCCTTACACCCTGCGGCCACTTATGCTACAGAGCTAAAGTATGTGGAGCTGTATAACTAATTAAAGGATCAGTGTAAATACTTCTTGCTTCCTTGCTTAGAATTTGATCAGTGACATTTTTAGCAAAGTAATTTATCTTAAACAACATGACAGAAGAATTGTGAATTAGCTGCGCCCGCAGGAGGCCCACCGCCATGTTCTTGATCACATGGAACCCCTTTCCCCGAATCACATTGAACCCCTTTCCCCAAATGCCGGGACCCCCCGTGACTCCTGTCACTAGAGGACCCGGCAGCCAATCAGGCTTTTTGTGTGCAAGGGAAAAAATTGCATCTTTTCAATGGAAAAACATTTGGATGCGATTTTTCACCTGCGATTTTTGGTACATATTCAAAACTTGCGATTTTTGACAAAATCGCAAGCTATTACAATTGCGATTTTCAGAAAATGTGCAAATTTGTGGTAAAAATCGCACATTATCCGAAATCGCACCATATTACATTTAGACTATGCAGTTCGCACTTCAGTCAACTTTTCCTCTGTTAACACTTTCAGCTGGGGTTTGGATCGGGTGACCGGCGTTTGTGAGACCACCGATCACCATAATGATGCCAGCTTTTAGATAGCCGGTGGGGGAAGGGGGGGGGGGGACGGACACACGAGCCCAACGAAGCCCATTGCGGGCTCGCTGCGCTAGTCACAGGTTCTATTCCCACTCTATGGGTGTCCCGGAAAAGGGAATAGTTCCTGTTGGTCGCCACGTCGACCGGCGGGCTATTCAGTATTTGGGATCCCAGCATCGGTAATGTGAAGTCCCCTAGCCGCCGGTCACATAACCGCATCCTTTCAGCTGACCCCTTCTCACTGCATCTGCGACATTCCCTGTCTCCTAAAACTTTTCGTATATCCGCTTAATGGAGGATTTGTTTGGTGCAGCTTTTTCATATTTTTCTGTTATGGTCTCCTGCTTCCGGGCATAAATGTCGGAGTAGATGTACTGCGTGACAACGAATATACGCTGCTGCAACGTGTATCCCATGGGTCCTCAGTTCCTGTTTTCAATGTTCTTTACAACCTGGAAACGTAGAAAACACTTACATGTGTTTCCCCATACGGTTGCGTAACTTTTTGAACACCCTGTTTAATAATAATGATAACATTAATGTGTCAATGATAAATACTGAAAAATCATTATGATGGGATGTACTAACCTCTCTCACAGAGTTAACTAGCTTTCTCCGCCCTTCCCTGATATCTTTTCGGTAACCTGTCTCCTCCCTGTCCCAGCGCTGCTATTCGCTTCTCCCCCTCACTGCCGCGGCCACCTGTCTCCTGCCTGTCCTGGTGCTGCTATTTGCTTCTCCCCCGCACCGCCATGGCCACTCAGGACTCGCTGAGCCTTGGTATTCACCGGCATCCTGAGTGGCCATGGCGGTGGCGGTGATGGGGAGAAGCGAATAGCCCCCCCAAGTGGAGTACTATGGAAGAGGCAGGAGGGGGGGCAGCAGGATATCAGTGCTGGTGGGCTGATGTCCGCCAGCGAATATACACCCCCTTGGCAATGAGCATTACCCTTGGCAATGAGCTTTACGCTTTACAACGAGCATTACCCTAAGCAATGAGCATGGATCCCAGACCATGAAACCCCTGGCAACGAGCATGACACCTACAGATGGAGCCACGCTTATCTTGGCTTTTCTGCTGCACCTAGCCACACCATGGTTTATTAGCATAAGACCATCATCTATTTTTCTCAGCTGCAGAACAATACAGAGAGAACAATTCATCAGGGGATTAAGTCATTACAGCAGGGGATTAAGTTTGCCCTGGCTCAGTTAATCCTATTAAAGGTCAAGATAAAGATGGCTCCATCTGTAATGCATGAAATCCCTGGCAACGAGCATGACACCCAGCGCATGAAACCCCTGGTGACCAGTATAACATCCAGTGCATGAAACCCCTAGAAATGAGCCTGACACCCAGTGCATGAAACCGCTTGCAATGAGTATGACACCCAGTGCATGAAATCCCTGGCAACGAGCATGACACCAAGAGCATGAAACCCCTGGCAACGAGCACGACACGCAGAGCATGAAATCCCTGGCAATAAGCATGGCATCCAACGCATGAAACCCCTGGCAACGAGCAGGTAATTTAAAAGTAATAAGCTTTACTGTAGGGCATAATGTATCACGGGCATTGTGGTGCATGGCATAATATTGTGCAGGGGACATAATATGGTGCAAGGGGCATTACTGTGTGGGGCCTAATATGGTGGAATGTTTTTTTTCCCTGTGGTGGCTGAGGTCTGTTGTTGCAGGGTCAAAAACTGGAGTGTAAGGTAGTATTTTCCTGCGAGTGCACGTCTATTTTAGTGAGGCCACGCCCCCTTACCTATGGCACACGCAAAATAGTTTTTTATGTCTATGGGGGGGGGGGGGGGGGCGGGCACATTTTTTAATGTCTATGCGGGAGCGCATTGTTTTTTATGCTCGCACTGGGAGCAAAATTGCATAGAAACAGCCCAGGGTCCTCACTGAGTAGGAGAGTCTGGCAAAGGTCCACCAAAGGGCAACCAGCCACACAAATTCCTAGGAAAATGCCCCCATTTGACTGGGGACTTGGGTTGCAGGGTAAAGGAGCCTGGGGGCTGGGGCTGTCTCCAGGGGAATCCAGGCCAGTAAGGTGACAAAGGAGAGGCAGAACTCCCAGCAGGAGATAAGAGAGGCAGCTGAGGAGCAAGAGAGAGCTCATAAAGATGGGACTGTACCTGTGGTGCTGTCTCACCATGTAGCAGCCAGGAGTTCAATGCAGACTAGTGGGTGATAGGGATGCCCAACGGCCAGGAAGATGGACAGGATGGGAAAAGTTTGGGGTCAGCGACTGTGGCACCGACACAGAGAGTTGCCATAGTGAGATAATCCTGGCTGCGTTGAATTGGCGCTAAGACCCACAGAAGACCCAGGCAGTACGCACCCTGGGAGATGAGGACCCCTGCTGGAAGTCCAAGAGGCCACATTCAGTAAAAGAAAGGACTACACGGGATCCCTTAGGCGCAGCTTAGGCTCTGCTTAAGGCTGGGGGTATAAGACAAGGGGGTTTAGTAAGACCTGTACCCAGGGCCGGTTCTACACCTTGTGGCGCCCAGTGTGAACATTTCCACTGACGCCCCCCCCACTTGACAAAATAGGGGCGTGGCTTCATAGGGGAGGGGCGTGGCCACAGTTAGGCCCCCAGATTTGCCCCAAGTAGTTGTCCCTCCCAGTTGATTTCCCCCCTGTAGCTGTGCCCCCTGTAGCTGTGGCCCCAGTAGCTGTGCCCCCTGTAGCTGTGCCCCCAGTAGTTGTGCCCTGTCGCTGTGCCCCCTGTTGCTTTGCCCCCAGTAGTTGTGCCATCTGTTGCTGTGCCCCCTGTTGCTTTGCCCCAGTAGTTGTGCCCCCTGTTGCTTTGTCCCCAGTAGTTGTGCCCTCTGCTGCTGTGCCCCCAGTAGTTGTGCCCTCTGCTGCTGTGCCCCCAGAAGTTGTGCCCTCTGCTGCTGTGCCCCCAGTAGTTGTGCCCTCTGCTGCTGTGCCCCCTGCGCTGTCAAACACACACACAAAAAAAAAATACTTACCACTGCCCCACTCCTGCTTCTCGACAGCTGCTGCTGCTGCTCCGTCTGGCAGCGGCAGCTCCTCTCTATGGGAGAGACATCATGACGTCTCTCCCATAGCAGCGCCGCACAGACACTAGAGGTCAATAATGACCTCTAGTGTCTGTCACTGGAGCCGGCTGCAGTGGACACCCACACAGCCCATGGCGTCTGCTGCAGCCGGGGAGTGGGGTGTGGGTAGGTGGCGGTGCCTGCGGCCGCACCCCCAGGCCACAGCGCCCCTGGGCGCAGGCACTGCTTGCCCGCACCAAGAACCGCTCCTGCCTGTACCCTTAGGAGAGGGGATAACTAGATCTGTTTAATTGCATAGACTGTTTAATCCTAAAACGATGCACTACAAGTACTGCCATGACCTGCATGTATTGCACTGTTTTAACTAAAGCTGATTAATTGCCTAGACTGTTTGCTTAAACCTAAGCTGGTGCACTACAAAATTTACAGTGGCCTGCATGTGTTGAACTGTTTTTAACTAAGCTGTTTAGTCGCATAGACTGTTGCTTAAACCTAAGCTGGAGAACTACAAGTACAACAGTGACCTGCGTGTGTTGTACTGTTTTAACTAAAGCTGTTTTATTGAATAGGCTGTTGCTTACGGGATCCGGTCTGAAGATCGACAGTGTCTAGGTCGACAATGTTTAGGTCGACCACTATAGGTCGACAGTCACTAGGTCGACATGGATGGAAGGTCGACAGGGTTTCTAGGTCGACATGTGCTAGGTCGACAGGTCTAAAGGTCGACATGAGTTTTTCAATTTTTTTTTATTTTTTTGGATTTTTTCTTACTTAACGATCCACGTGGACTACGATTGGAACGGTAAAGTGTGCCGAGCGAAGCGGTAGCGGAGCAAAGGCACCATGCCCGAAGCATGGCGAGCGAAGCGAGCCATGCGAGGGGACGCGGTGCACTAATTTGGGATCCCGGTCACTTTACGAAGAAAACGATACCAAAAAAAATAAAAATCCTCATGTCGACCTTTAGACCTGTCGACCTAGCACATGTCGACCTAGAAACCCCGTCGACCTTCCATCCATGTCGACCTAGTGACTGTCGACCTATAGTGGTCGACCTAAACATTGTCGACCTAGATACTGTCGATAAAACGAACCACACCCGTTGCTTACACCTAAGCTGGAGCACTACAAGTACTACATTGACCTTCATGTGTTGAACTGTCTTCAGAGTGTTTTTCTTTTCTAGATAGAGCTTTTACTTAAGCCTAAACTGGTGCGCCACATGTACCACAGTAACCTACATGTGTTTGATTAATTACATAAACTGTTTTTATTGTTAGAATTCTGGTCATTCATTCTAATAAATTGAGAATCTGTTTTCAAAGAAAAACTGTTGTCGGTCATTGTGTCTGAGGAGAGAATTTACCTAAAGACCTGCTTCTCTGATCATACCCCAAACCTGGCCATTGTAAGTACCCCACACTCAGTTTCACACCTACTTAGGGGTATTACAGGTAACACAGATCAGACACACAAAGTGGAGCTAAAAATCCAAATTTGGCATCTGCTCCACTCAACAAATAACAACACATTTTTCCTGCAAAAAGTGCCCTTTGTTCTTTGATAAATTTGACCCAAAGTTTTGGATTGTAATAGTACAATATTGTAAGAGCAGAAGGAAATATCAATTTGGTGCTCACAGTAACTTTTTGTGCCAAAAATAAAACAACTTTCCTATAAAATTAATGTTTATGAAGAATTTAAAGGTTTTATCAATGGGCCAAATTCAGACCTGATCAGTGCTGTGTGTTTACTTTTCGCACAGCAGCCGATCAGGTCTGAACTGCGCATGCGCCGGTGCCGCAGTGCGCCGGCACATGCCAGACAGCCGACGGCTGTCTCAGCCCTGCGATCGCCTCTGCCGGCTTGACAGGCAGAGGCAGTCGCTGGGTGGGAGGGGGTGGGACGGCGGCGTTTGGCCGCCGTTTTAGGGGCACGGTCTGGGCAACGCAGGCGTGGGTGGTGGGCCGCGGCGGCTACATTTAGCACATCTACGATCAGGTCTAAATTAGACCCAGTGTCTTTTTTGTAAGGAGAAAGCATTGGGGGTCATTCCGAGTTGATTGCACGCTGCTGATTTTCGCGGTGCTGTGATCAGGTCTCTACTGCGCATGCGTATGTACCGCAATGTGCACGCGCGTCATACGGGTACAGTGCGGATCGTTGCTGAGCTATGGATTTAACGAAGAATCCATACGCACAGCCGATCGCAAGAAGATTGACAGAAAGAGGGCGTTTATGGGTGTCAACTGACCATTTTCTGGGAGTGGTAGGGAAAACGCAGGCGTGTCCGGGCACTTGGAGGGCGGGTGTGTGACGTCAATTCCGGCACCAAAAAGAATGAAGTGATCTCAAGGGCTGAGTAAGTTCAGCTCTACTCTGAAACTGCACAAAATGTTTTTGCAGAGCTCGGCTGCACAGGCGTTCGCACACCTGCAAAGCGAAAATACACTCCCCCGTGGGCGGCGATTATGTGTTTGCACGGCTGCTAAAAACAGCTAGCGAGCGATCAACTCGGAATGAGGGCCATTGTACAGCCATTCCTGTGAAGTACTATTTATAAAAGTGGTTTGATAAGCACATAGCCCATATTGCTTTAATCAGAGTTTCAAACAATGCTATATGTTTTTTGTTTTTTTTTAAACCTCTGATTAAAAGCATCTGGCCATGAATCAATGGCAAATATATAGCTGGCAATCTGTATGATTGAATATTGATATGTCCTCTGCTCATGATTAACTAATGTTTTCCATAGACAAGACAGTGACTAATGCAAAAAGTTGCAACAAATATTTAACAGCTTATTACAGTCACTGTTTTAAACAGTTTATGAGGAGACTTATAAGCAGAAGTTTAGTATGTACCCCTGGTGGGAGGCTCCTCCACAACAGTGCCTGGTAGTGGTAAGCTAACCAGTGACGTGCGGTGAGGTGAGGAGGAGCCTTTCCTGTCATACTAACGTTTGTGCCAGAGTTTTGACTATATAAAGTATATGTAAAATACAAATAACATGTTTGAAATATCTTCTTTTTATTATTCTAATCATTTTTATAGCCAAAACTCTGACCTAAACAGTCTTCACCTGTCTATCTTTTCTACACATCTCTGATTAAAACTCACCATATTTCCAGAGTTTATACTGCTGCACCTGTGTATAATACACACATTAACCCTTTGGCTCATATATTGCATGTAAATCTGGCTCTGGTACTAACCCGTGAGTCCTGAGCAGTTTAGCTCACCGCACGTCCCTGAAATTAACTGTCACATTAAAAGAAAAAAAGCTGCAGCTGTTTTGTTCAGGTGAACAGGGAGAGCCGGCAGGGATAGGAAAGAACAGGCGGAGATGGGAGGACCACAGGGAGAGAGGCAGTGGCAAATGCAGGATCTCTAGAGGGGAGAACCAAGGGGATCGCTCGCTAGCTGCTTTTAGCAGTCGTGCAAACGCTAAGCCGTCGCCCTCTGGGAGTGTATTTTAGCTTAGCAGAAGTTTCAGAGTAGCTTCAGACCTACTCAGCGCTTGCATTCACTTCAGACTGTTCAGGTCCTGTTTTGACGTCACGAACACGCCCTGCGTTCGCCGAGCCACGCCTGCGTTTTTACTGGCACGCCTGCGTTTTTACTGGCACGCCTGCGTTTTTTCGAACACTCCCTGAAATCGGTCAGTTGACACCCAGAAACGCCCTCTTCCTGTCAATCACTCTGAGGCCAGCAGTGCGACTGAAAAGCTTAGCTAGACCCTGTGTGAAACTACATCGGCCGTTGTGAAAGTACGTCGCGGGTGCGCATTGCGCCGCATACGCATGCGCAGAAGTGCAGTTTTTTTGCATCATCGCTGCGCAGCGAACATTTACAGCTAGCGATCAACTCGGAATGACCCCCCAAATGCAGTCCACAATCCCCCACTCTGCAAAACATTGAAGCAAGTGCGTGAGTCTGAGGGAGCTATAGAAGAACCTATTAATGACACTGTACCTTAATATAAACATTGGTCTTTTTATACACTGGATAGTATATGGAATACAGTATTTATATTTAACTCTATAGATGGTCTATAGTATAGGCTATATCAAACATTTCAATAATATAAATAAGTGGTCCCACAGCAAACTTGGGAGGAGAAACCTTTACCACTGGGCATGTGCAGCAGCTCTGCTCTCTCCCTTAAAATGCATGATGTGGAAGCAGCTCTAGTAATCATATTATATACCATTGCTATTGTTGTCATAATTTGATTCACTTGTCAAAAGGAGGGGAGTTTCCGGGCAACCGGAACCCCCCCCCACCCCCTTTGCTCTTTCCTATGGGATGGGAGGATCACAAGGGGAATAACGGGCAGACAAGAGGCGCACAGGGGAAATTACAGGGAGAGATGGGGGGACCACAGGGAGGGATGGGAGGAACACAGAGGGAATAACAGTGGGAGACAAGAGGAACACAGGGGGAATTACAGGGGGAGATGGGAGGAAAGAGAATAAGAAAAGTCCAAAATGCATACATACATACATACATACATACATACATACATACATAAAATAACAATGAGTGCCAGAGAGCCACAGCCTCATGTTAGGCCAGCCCACTGGAAAAACTCCTGATGAGGATTATCACCAATCTGCCCAGTGGGAGAACTTCATTGCACCGAGGCTCACCGCAGGGAAGGCGCCCAAAGTCGACAGCATTACAATGAGTCAGATTGACTCATTATATGCTGCCACATGCCGACAGTCCCCGGAGTGTGCATTGCTGTCTGCATCTGTGCGCCGCAGTCCATGTCAGAGGGGGAGCGGTTCGGTCAGAGGGGGAGAAGGGACTGCCATGCCTTCTTCACTCCGCTCTTCCCCTTAAAGAAATATGACTGGTTGCCAGGTCAGGGTTTGGAGGTGTCGAGGAGAGCGGCGGTGGCAGCAGTCGGGCTTCTTTGGAGCTCCCGGCTGTGTGAGATGCTCTGCAGGGTGCTGTGTGAGGCGGCAAAGAGAAGCAGTGACTCTGTTTCACTTCAGGCGGTAGGGTCCAGGAAAAGACCCTGAAGAGAGAAGATTATGCAGGACCTGTTTGCCTTCAATAAGGTGGTGGGTCTTTCTGGGGTATGTACCTGGTGGGGTCCCTGGTATTGAGGTGCAGCCTTTGCGGTGGAGGGGATAGGCCTGGTGTCACCCCTGGATGGACCATATCATATATTGTAAGCTCCTTAGAGCAGGGCCGCCTTCCCTCCTGTTCTCACAGCCCTCTTCTCTTGCACTTCAATTACAGTTCTCTCCCACTCATTGACTGTCTATACCTGCATTTCCTCCTGCTCGTGACTATTCATATCTTCCAATGGCTGCCCACCCCCAGTAGTATGCCGATTACTCCTTTGCTTCCTTACATCTCAGCTGTATTGTGTACTGAGAACTGTGGTGCTAATTGTTACCTGTGCTCTGTTTTTTAGTTTTCAGTGATGTTAATTTCTATATACCCAGTATTGTTCTAATGTGTGTTGTATGTACGGTACTGTGAAACACTTGTGGTGCCTTATAAATAAATAAATAATAATAATAATAATAATAATAATAATAATAATAATAATAATAAAAAAATAATAATAATAATAATAATAATAATATAAAGTGTAACATACGGGGGTCACTAATGCTGTATGTAGTACTGTACATAGCGATCATTGATACTGTCTGTATTATATGGTGGTAAATCTTATAGGTAAAGGGTCCATTGGTATGGGGGGGGTGTACAGTGACAAGTTGGGGGGGTGGCGCGCCATAGCAAATTATTGCACCTGGCCTACCACTCACTACTTCCGCCACTGAATCTGCCCCCTGTTCACAGCTCTGTATTTAATAAAAAAGAAAAACAACAAATGCTGCCCCCTTCCCTGAATCCGCCGCTGGCTGTGTACAGCCCAGCTTCCTGATCCTTGTGATTGTAGGGTGGCTAGAGAGTGTGGTGACTAGCTGGGCCAGATCAGGGCTAGCAGGGGCAGCTCGCTCGGCTCCCCACTGGGGATCTGACATTAAGATCATGTGAAAATCCCCGGCGTCAACAGCAGGCTGCAATGCACCGAGTTCCGCACCTGATCGCTAAAGAGATTGTGATCGATAACTCTTGAATCATAAAAAAAATGCTTAAGGGTATGGGCAGACTTAAGAGGGGGAGTGGCCAGCCACCAGTGAAGCTTGGCTAACCATTAGAGAGCGCCTGGTCTAGGATACTTTATAAAAAAAAAAAAAAAAAAAATATATATATATATATATATATATATATACATAGTAAATACTGCTAGTGCATGCAATGTTCGTAATTAATAACAGCATTGCACTGTAGAAAATACACCATAGTCCTGTGTAGTATAATGTAACATGTATAACATATAATTTTAAATGCACAGTCTGGAACCTAATCCCTAGAGGTGGGCCCTCAGGTAGTGTGGCCCACCAGAGGTTTCCCCTGTACCCTTGATGGCCAGTCGAACCCTGATAGCGAACGATTGTTATGTATTGCATGTAATGAAAATTTTTCGATGATAGCTGCAATCACATCAGCCCTATTATACAATTTGTTAGTTTGAAAATTAGGCGGTGGGGGGGGAGATGTATGAAGCATTGAAAAGAGTGGAGAAGTTGTCCATTGCAACCAGTCCTCCCCCCATCTATAATATAGCTGGTCAACTGCTTAGTGACAATCAAAAGTGTGTCTACTGTAATTAAGGGATATTTTTATAGTCATTTCTAAACAGCTATTTTGGTGTAGACCTTGATAGTCTTCCCGAGTCTACAGCAGTAGAGGGAGAATGTCTGTAGCCATCACTACATCATATGATCTAGCTCAGGATACTTATTCTAAATATGTAATAAAACATTTGAATCCACATGTATAAACAACAGTCCATTAACATTGGCCATTTGCTTTTTATTAATAACCTGATCAGGAGCCATTTGTCTCACCAGATCATTAAACTTAATTTGTCGTCATGCTGTGCTTTTTTCTTTCTACATTACTACTGTGTCTCTATCAATCCATTCCTTTCACAGACCATATGTTTACTTAACGTCTAGCAGATCCGTGTTACATACTGTATGGTATTTCAAAAGTATTTTTTCTTTAGGGCCTATTGTGTGAAAAGAGCAGCATGTATATCAGCTTCCATGCTAATCTGACCAGGAAAAAACCGGTGGCATTAATATAAAACAAAAAATTTTACTGGGGTGATTTTCAAAAACATTTGTAAAGATAACCATCCTATGCTAAATATTAAATTATATTTATATTTAAGCTCTTCTCCCACCGAATGGCAAACAGTGTGCGTCCAATATCTAAGACCCTATGCCATTTGGCAGAGCCTCACCAACCACTGCTGCTCTATAATGGTTAATTCTGCATTTTTGTCTGGCAGGCAAATATTACATTTATCCATTGTTTAGTGAAGAATGCGGATTGGGTGGCTATAACTATACATGAAAGGTATATAACAATATATTGCTTACGCTTAAATGCTGCTTTACCTTTAGTTTATGAATGAAAATTCCAGGATGTAAGAGAACACACACACTGGGTCATATTCTGTAAAGGGTGTAGTATGGTATGTCGGCGGCCGGGCTCCCGGCAACCAGCATACCGGCACCTGGATCCCGACCGCCGGCATACCGACAGCGTGGCGAGCGCAAATGAGCCCCTTGCAGGCTCGCTGCACTCGCCACACTGCGGTCACGGCGCGCGCCACGCTATTTATTCTCCCTACTGGGGGGTTGTGGACCCCCAAGAGGGAGAAAAAGTGCCGGCTGTCGGGATTCCGGCGCCGGTATAATGTGCGCTGGGATCCCGACAGCTGGCAAACTGAAGACCACCCTCTGTCACTACATATTGTTATGCTACATGATGTGTGTGCCACAGAGCTCTGTTGGAAGAGCAGTGGATCCTGCTATGAACCATGCAGGTACTGCTGTGCTTGCAGGTGCCCCTTCAGAGCTTGGAGCCCAGTGGCAGGCGTCTCCATTGCCTCTGGGAGTTCCGCTCCTGGGTGCAGGTAAGAGGGAAATCTAAGAGGATGTGATGGAGAGTATCTTGTGATGAGTTCAGAGATGTATAGTATTAGAGGGATATGTTGGTGAGGGCAAGCCAGGATAGGGATTTACAAAGTAGTACATTGTGTGTGGAGAGGTGAGAGAAGAAGATCAGTTCTGCATCAACATTTCAGATGAATTCAGTGGTGAAAGATGGATGAGGAGAAGGCTAAACAGGATTAGATTGCAGTAGTTGTTAATGTGGGACATATGATAATAAGGTGAACTGGATGTGTGGAGTAAAACTAGGAAGCTAACACCACTGAAGAGGGCACTCGGGAGAATACAGCGGGCTACTCACACTGGGAAGAGGAGCGTGCACACACAGGAAAAAAAAGAATAGAAGATAGGCTAGGGGAGGAGAGCTAGATTTTGAAGTTGTCTGTATAGAGTTGGCAGTTGATGTTAGGAGAATATAGATTTTAAGGATAGGAAAGCTGAGGGCTGAACACAGATCATTCAATCAGAATTGGAGGAGTGGATGGGAAGATGTGCCAAATACAGAGAAACAGAAAGAGCATTTACATAAGAGAACTAGGAGAGAACAGTACAGTAAGTGAACCAGGAGAGAAGAATACAGCATAGAATATATATATATATATATATATATATATATACAGTATATAATCTTCTAACACTTGCTTGGCAAGATTATACTCAACATAATCCCTCTAATGAATAGGAAAAGTACAGATGGAATTAAAAAGTTATTGCTACTATACAGACTGCATCTCCTGAAACCAATCAAGCCAATCTGGCATGGATCAGTAGACCGGCGGTCACAATACCAACGTTGGGATCCTGGCTGTTAGATGGCCGGCGAGGGCTTGCTGCGCTCACCATACAGTGGGATTGGTGGCTTTCTGTGCTCGCAACAGGTTCTATTCCCACTCTATGGGTGTCGTGGACACCCACGAGTGGGAATAGTCCCTATTTGTCAGCATGCCGACCATCGGGATAGTGAGGGGTCAGGCTGTTGTTGCTAGTATCAGAGCCGTAACTAGGACAGTGCGGACGGTGCATTGCACACAACGCAGTTGGTCTGCGGGCGCAACCGTCCGCCTTACCCCGAAATCACCAAAATGTTTTGCGCAGCCGAGTATCATCCACCCGCTGCAATGTATAACAGTAGCAGCGTACCTGGCTCCTTCTCTCTCTCTCGAGTGCACTGCTATTGAAATACAGTACAGCGGGCTGTGCTTCTTGTCTTGTGTGGGCTCCGCCTCCTTCCCGGCTGGGTACTATGGGCAGCGGAGGCGGCAGCTAATGAAGAGGAGCGCAGACTAGCTCCTGAGAAGACGCGGCCGTGGTGACACTGGAGCTCGGCCGTAAGGAGCAGAATGTAGAGGCAGAGATGCTGCTCTCCTGAGTCCTGCGAGTCACACACCTATCTTGGACGCCGCTACTCCCCACCCATAGCGCTGCTGAGAATAGAGGAGAAGCTCTACTCAGGACAGCTCCGTGACATTGGGGACATTGTGTCAGACTGCAGGGCAGTGCTGGATGGATGCTACCATTCGCCCACTGCTTTTAGTGCTGCCCTGGAGCAAACGTAATTATAACTCATTCTTTCCCTTTATCTTTCTCTCTCCCTCTCTCTATCCCTCTCTCTCTCTCACTCACCCTCCTTCCCTTTGTAAAAGCCTGCCATAATGTGTGGGGACTCTGTCTAGTGTAATGTGTAAAAAGACTGACTCTGCCTGCCATAATGTGTAAAAACAGGGACTCTGCCTAGTGTAATGTGTAAAAAGAGGGACTCTGCCTGCCGTAATGTGTAAAATGGTGACTCTGCCTGCCGTAATGTGTAAAAAGGGTGACTCTGCCTGCTGTAAAGTGTAAAAAGGGTATTCTGCCTGCGTAATGTGTAAGAGAGGACTTGGTTGTTGTAATGTTTAAAAAAGGGGGCTCTGCCTGCGTAATGTGTAAAAAGAGGGACTCTGCTGCTGTACTGTGTAAAAAGGGGACTCTGCCTACTGTAGTCTCTAAAAAGGGGGACTCTGCCTGCATAATGTGTAAAAGGGAGCTCTACCTGGCGTAATGTGTAAAAGGGGCTCTTCCTGGTGTAATGTGTGTAATCGGTGCTACTATGCAATTTAAACAATGTAGACTACTGTACAGTGTAACAGGAATTGGTATTATTTTGTGGCCACGCCCCTTCCCCATGAAGCCACACCCCTATATTTTTGTTGCGCTCCTACGTCGCGCACTAGCTCTGTTTTGCTTGTGGGGAGGGGGGCACCGATGCTGTTTTTCGACACAGCACTAAAATGTCTAGTTACGGCACTGGCTGGTATTATGACCGGCAGTCACAATACCAGCAACTCCTGACCGGTCACAGTACTACATCCCTCTGGCATTACCACCATTTCCAGGCCTGCATGTATAATTTTCTAGAGCAAAATACAGCTCCGCAAAATGTATACAGTAATACAATGTTTGCTGGCAAAATACAGCCTTGCATACATACACTATTGATTTTATTGAAGTTTTTATTGAAATCTCCAAAGTGTAATGTCTAAATGTACCAAAAGCATAGAACAAACAATTGTAGATAAAAAATAAATTGGAATAATTTTGTTTAACAAAATGTTATCTACATATCAGTCTCATAAAAGTGGCCACCTTTTACATATATAACCACCAAACATACTTGTGGCATTCTCTTCAATTATTGTTTGGGAAGCTCTTCCCAACGTTGCTACAGAAGTTCCCATAAATATGCTGCACTTGTGAGTTCATTTCACCCTTCTGTCCAGTTCATCCCAAACCAGTCTGGAGACTGTGTTTTCCATTCCTTGATTTGTCGCCTACCATCTTGTTCTGTTACGCAATGTACTGTAGCCTGGCAAGTAGATGAACCCTTGACCAAATAAGCATAGACTAGAGGGTATTACATGGTGCTGCAAAATGTTGCGGTAGCTCTTCTGGTTTGGGGCGGCAGTGAGGGTGCAGGTTGTTAGCTCAGGATCCAGCAAAAGAGCCCTACACCATCATGCTTCTTCCCCATGTTTGACAGTAGGTGTTACACACTGAGGAACCATCCTTTCACATACTTAACAGTTTGCAAAAGCCCTACATGATGAACTAAAGATTTAAAAATGTAATTAATTGATCTATAAGACCTTCTTCCAAGCTTCAGTAGTCCACTGATGGTGCTTCATGGCCCAGGCAATCTTCTCTTTCTTATTTTGTAAACTTAGCAATGGCATTCTTACTGCTGCACAGCTACGATCATCCACACTGACACACGGGGGGACGCCCAGCACAGGGCTAGCCCGTCCTGCATGTCAGTCCTTTTTCTACTTCAGCCCCGTCGCTGAAGTAGAAAAGCATCGCACAGTGGCGATGCTTTTTCACTTCAGGGGTAGCTCCCGGCCAGTGCAGCTTTTACGTGCTGGCCGGGAGCTACTCGTCGCTGCCCGGGTCGCTGCCGCTGTGGCCCGCCCCCTGCACGGTCCAGCCACGCCTGCGTTGGCCAGACCGTGCCCACAAAATGGTGGCCAAACGCCGCCATGCTGCCCCCTCCTGCCCGGCAACCGCCTCTGCCATTAGGTTGACCACTATTGGTGGACAGTGACTAGGTTGATACCTGAAATAGGTTGACATGGAAAAAGTGAACAGTAGTGTTTCATTTTTTTTGGGTGTCGTTTTCTTCCTCAAGTGACCGAGAACACCAAATAGTGCACCGTGTCCCCTCACATGCCTCGCTATTCCCAATCGTAGTCCACGTGGATCGTAAAGTATGAAAAAGTAATTTTTTTTAAAAACGCATGTTGACATTTTCATGTGTCGACCTTTCCCATGTCAACCTAGTGACCATGTCGACCTAACGACCATGTTGACCTAATGCATGTCGACCAATAGTGGTTGACCTAATGAGTGTCGACGTAAGTGTTGTCGACCTAAAGATCAGATAACCACTGGCTGTATGTGCCACAGATTTTCTCTGTGATTTATTAATGCAAAGAGAACTGTTCTTTACATGTGATAACAGTTATCAGAAATGTAACTATACTGTACACTGTTAGATGTACAATACAAAGCACAATCTTCTTACACTTTATGAGACTGACAATTTAAAGGGTAACCAATGAACAGATAAATGACATGGTGTTCCACCAATCAGTTCTGAGCAGAGCCCCAAGGCAGGAAAAATGAAGCAGAAGTGTTACTTTTGAAGTCTGAACAAAAAACTTTGAGCACATGAAAATACTTCACCACTTGCCATGAACAGTCTCTGTCTCTTATGTTGAGGTGGCCACAAGTGACAGATCACAAGCTGCATAGTTTAAGGCTTCACCTGCAAAGTATGAAAAGTAAGTGCAATATTTTAGTTTTGTTCATCCTCATACTTCTACATACTTTGTATTGTTTTTTTCTGTTTGCTAATATTTAACGATGAACTTTAGTATTCTAATTCTACTGTATGCTGCACTAGCCCAGTGTTATAGTTTGTAAAGCATTGTGCAATTTGACAATGTTTGGAAATTATAATTATCTTTGATGATGTCTTATTGGTAATATTAAACTTTACGCCATTCATTTACAAATGATTTGCTATCAATTACATTGCTATAAAATGTTTTTGAGAACATTAAGGATTATGGGGGAGATTTATCAAAGCTTGGAGAAAGATAAAGTACCAATCAGCTCCTAACTGTCATGTTACAGGCTGTGTTTGAAAAAAGGCAGTTGGGAGCTGATTGGTTGGTACTTTATTGCTCTTCACTTTAGCTCTCTCCAATATTTGATAATTCTCCCCCTATATTTAGGACTAATACAACCTGACAGTACATTTCAGTTATTGGTTGGTAACCCATAGCATTAATAAAACGCTAGTGACGCTGCATATCAAATGCTTCCAACTGTGGTCAAGTGGGCTTTAATGGAGGACATTTCTTTGACCTGTTGCATTTTCTTTCTGTTAGTGTAGTAAATACAACAGGCAGTTGTACTCTGATGCGCAGTTTCAGGAGGCAGTCATGGAGATGACATCGACAATGTCAACACCAGAATGTTGACATGTTTAAAATGTTGACATCATACATATAGACACCTTTAAAATGTTGACATTTACATTGAGCTTAGGGCTACCATCAATGTTAGGGGTACCGTTAGGGTTAGATTGACAGTAAAGGCAGTGTCGACATTCTGGCTATGTTGACATTACATCACTATCAACATGCTGAATGTCTACAAGGTCATTATTAACATTACGTGCATGTGGACATGTTCAATGTCAACATAACGACCTTGACCACTTTTCTGCTCCTGACTGCAGGTATAAGCAAAAGAAGGTACTCGGATCACCATCATGCAGATAAATGTATGGTTGTAGTGCTAGTGTGGGATTGGCCTATAGCTGAGAAATACGCATCTCATTTATTAAATGAAGCATTCTCAGTTTTCTGTAATAAACATACAGTACATCTCTAGTTATATACAATATGTAGCATACATGTGGACATCATAGATCATACAGTCTATTCATTTTTTTTTATTTAGAGAGATGTGTTATAATTACAAAAATCAAGTTTATTTTCTTTCTAAAGACAAGTGATAGAATGATACTGTAATATCAGCATTTCACTGAGTCACATTCATAGGCAGTAACCGCCATATGGTATCTCCCATTCATACTGTGGCACAGAATTTCTACTCCTAGTGTGAATTCCAATGTTTGCACTGGGAAGAGGGCACAGTGTAGCCTTTCATTTGCCATGTGTGTGATCTGCTGGGTGACGCTAAACGCTAAAGCAAGTTACATTATCATTTGCCATGTGTATGAGCTGCTGGGTGACGCTAAAGCAAGTTACATTATCATTTGTATTACAATATTTCTGAAAATGTCTCGATCACTTTTCCTGCAGTGCCCCCCTTTCATGGAAAGAGCTACAGAAGCATAATTCCAGATTTTAAAAAATAGCTATTGTACAACAGGCTTTTTATTTATCTAACAAATGTGTCTGTAAGCAATACCTATTACAGGATCTTATATACATTAACTTCTGGTCACAGGTTTCGTTCTATCTATCTAAAATGTAGGCTTATTGGAGGAAGGGCAGCTTGCAATAATTCTGGCAATAAACTACAATCACAGGTGACATAGCATATCTTTCAGGAATTTGGGCTACGCATGAGCAGAACAGTGAGCACATGCTCATAAACCCATGCACGTTTGCATGATTCTGCCACTTATGCCTGAATGTGCCTGAATGGGGGAGTGCAGGATAGGGAGCAGGACTGCATTCTAATGTAGGTCAAATGCATACTGGGAAAGACATTCAAACAGAATAGATGCTTGAAACAGCAGCATTATTTGCAGGTTCTCAGGGGTCAGCTGCAAATAGTGGATTATGATTATGATGATGATGATGATAACAGTTGTCAGCATGGGTTACGGTCAGGATCCCGCCAGTCGAGATACTGACAGTCACTATACTAACAGTGGGATCCCATCACTCAGAACACCAACAGCAGGATCCCAACAGTCAGAATATTGACAGCAGGATCCCAATGGTCAGACTCCTGAAAGATCTTGAAGGTAAGTACTGGGGCTGAGGTTAAGGTTAAGCACTAGGGTGATGGTTAGGCTATGGTTAGGGTTAGACTGCGGGAGGGGATAGTTGGGGATAGACTGCGGGAGGAGTGTGTTAGGATTAGGGATTGGGTTAAATTAGGGATAGGGCTAAATTATTTCCCTGGATCTACAGTATCAGCATCCTGACCGTTTGGATCTTCATCAATGGGATTTCGTAACCAACCCATCGGAACTAATGGTTTCCTTTTGATTACCTATTAGTTAGAACTACAGTGAAACTTGTTGATTTAATTGATTTTTAGGCAATATATAATATAGATATGCTTTACTTCAGAAATGTTGCAAGTCTTCTTACTACGTATATTATTGTGTTTTCCTTCAGAAGTATCTCCATGTTTAATATTTCCCAGGCAATTGAGGCATTCACAGGGCCCGGTTATTTAGGGCATGGCCTACTCAGGGAGATGTGGTCACACTCCTCCCAAACAATCCTCAGCAGCTGACTTGTGTCCCCAGAGGACCCCTCTAACAGGCCCCGACTCATTAATTAGTAACCTGAATCCCAGCCACTCTCAGAACCCCTGACTATATAATGTGCTTTTCCTCCAGAAGTGTAACCAGTCTTCAAAGTATGCAGTACAGATGTGTTCTCCTGGGTTGGGCCTTAGAGACCAGAACTGGGGATCCCAGCGGTCAACATACCGACCCCAGGATCCCGGCAACAGAATACCGGCAGGGGAAGTGAGCACAACAAAGCCCCTTGTGGGCTTGCTGCGCTCGCCACTCAGCGGGCTCGGTGACTTGATGTGCTCGCCACAGGTTGTATTCCCACTTTATGGGTGTTGTTGACACCCACGAGTGGGAATAGTCCAAGTCAGTCGTCATGCCGACTGTCAAGCTGGTAAGCGGGCGGGCTCACATGACCAGATCCCGTTCTACCCACACATTTATTCTTTGTGTGCCATGTGGCACAAGATGCATGGCATAATTTAGATGCTCTGCCATGGGTTACAATTCCCATGCAAAATTTCCATGCCAAAGGGGCTATTTGGCAGTATTTGAGGATACCTGTATGTGGACACATCTTTATAACGTTCTTTCAGAAGTGTAATTTTATGGCGTCAAAGTATGTTCACGTTTGTATAATACTAGATGGAGTTGATTGCATAACCTGCAATTAAATTTTAGCGTGCAAATCCATACACTTTCCCATAATACTGGGTGCAATTGTATAAAAGCATACCTCCCAACTTTGCTTTGAACCAGGGAGGGAAATCATCCCAAAATTAGGGGGCATTGCCAATCAGAAAGGGGCGTGTCCTCATGGCAAGTGCCTCAATTGCAAGCCATGCCCCCATTTTCATCATTATGGGGGCATGAACAGTGCTGAGAGAGCTGCTGGCCATGCCCCATGTCCCTCTCTGCCGGTAATAGACGCTGTGCGCATTCGCACAGTATCTATTCACCGCTGCTCTGCTCAGAGCAGCGAATGACAGGGGGGATCTCCCAACTGCCCCCCCTGCGGCCCACGGGTGGGACAGACCGTGAAAAACGGAACTGTCCCACCAAAATCGAGGCAGTTGGGAGGTATGTAAAAGTACTGTCAGAATCAGCACTTGGTGTGCCATTATACATTTTTGAGGCTCATAAACAGTGGTGCAAGAAGAAAAAAATTCTTAGTGGTACTGTGTGTGCCAACAAATGAGTGTGGCCACATGCCACATGGGGCGTGGCCAATGAAAATGGGAGCGTGATACACATATGATCCCAATAGTGCAGTGCCAGATACACATATGCCCCCAATAGTGCCAGATACACATATGCCCCTAATAGTGCCAGATATGCCCGCACAGTGCCAGACACACATATGCCCCCATAGTGCCAGATATGCCCCCACAGTTCCAGGTACACAGACAGTGCCTTGCTAAAGTATTCGCCCCCCTTGGCCTTTTCCCTATTTTGTTACATTACTACCTGTAATTTTTTTTTTTATCTGAATGGTGAAGTGAAATGAGAAAAATGTATATAAATTTTTTTTTTTAAATAAAAATTTGAAAATTGGCATGTGCATATGTATTCACCCCCTTTGCTATGAAGCCCCTCAAAAGTTCTGGTGCAACCAATTACCTTTAGAAGTCACATAATTGGTGGAATGAAGTCCACCTGTGTGCAATCTAAGTGTCACATGATATGTCAGTATAAACACACCTTTTCTGAAAGGCCCCAGAGGCTGCAACACCACTAAGCAAGAGGCATCACACCATGAAAACCAAGGATCTCTCCAAACAAGTCAGGGACAAAGTTGTTGAGAAGTACAAGTCAGGGTTGGGTTATACCAAAATATCCAAATCTTTGATGATCCCTGGAGCACCATCAAATCCATCATCTTCAAATGGAAAGAACATGGTACCACAACAAACCTGCCAAGAGAGGGCTGCCCACCAAAACTCAGACCGGGCAAGGAGGGCATTAATCAGATAGGCAACACAGAGACCAAAGGTAACCCTGAAGGAGCTTCAGAGTTCCACAGCAGAGACTGGTGACTGGTATATCTGCGCATGTGACCACAATAAGCTGTACACTCCATAGAGCTGGGCTTTATGGAAGAGTGGCCAGAAAAAAGCCATTACTTAGTGTTAAAAATAAGAAGGCATGTTTTGAGTTTTCCAAAAGGCATGTGGACGACACCCCAAATGTATGACGGAAGGTGCTCTGGTCAGTTGAGACTAAAATTGAACTTTTTGGCCACCAAGGAAAACGCTATGTCTGGCGCAAACCCAACACATCCCGTCACCCCAAGAACACCATCCCCAAAGTGAAACATGGTGGTGGCAGCATCATGCTGTGGGGATATTTTTCAGCAGCAGGGACTGGTAAACTGTTTTGAGTCGAGGGAAAGATGGATGGTGTTAAATACAGGGATATTCTTGAGCAAAACCTGTAATTTGAGACTGGGACGGAGGTTCACCTTCCAGCAGGACAATGACCCGAAGCATACTGCTAAAGCAACACTCGAGTGGTTTAAGGGGAAACATTTAAATGTGTTGGAATGGCCTAGTCAAAGCCCAGATCTCAATCCAATTGAGAATCTGTGGTCAGACTTGAAGATTGCTGTTCACAAGCGGAAACCATTCAACATGAAAGAGCTGGAGCAGTTTTGCCTTGAGGAATGGGCAAAAATCCCAGTGGCAAGATGTGGCAAGCTCATAGAGACTTATCCAAAGCGACTTACAGCTGTAATTGTCGCAAAAGGTGGTTCTACAAAGTACTGACTTTAGGGGAGTGAATAGTTATGCACGCTGAAGTTTTCTGTTATTTTGTCCTATTTGTTGTTTGCTTCACAATTAAAAAAAAACATCTTCAAAGTTGTAGGTATGTTCTGTGAATGAAATGATGCAAACCCTCAAACAATCCATTTCAATTCCAGGTTGTGAGGCAACAAAACATTAAAAATGCAAAGGGGGTGAATACTTTAGCAAGGCACTGTATGCCACCACAGTGCCAGATACACATATGACCCCACAGTGCCAGATACACATATGGCCCCACGGTGCCAGATATGCCCCCACAGTGCCAGATACACATATTCCAGATACTGTATGTTCCCACTGGACTGACTGACTGGGCAGGCAGGAGAGGAGAGGCGCATACTGCGCTTTCCTCTCTCCGACACGGTGTCTGCAAGGTGGTGGCCTGGCGGTACTGCGTACCGGCTGGAAGTTTCTTACCGGTATGCAGTACCGCCCCTTACAGCCATACTTGCAGCATTGCTCATAGATGACCCTTATTTTGTGTCATTTTTACTTGCTGTATTATATGCCTTATTCACAGAGAAACAATTACAGCAGTAACATTAACATTAAGATTTATGGGAACAAAATTGTGTCCAATAGCCCATATGCTGGATTAAGATAGCATTCTGTATTTAATGAGTGTCTTCGGAATCAGTTTTCTGTAAAATAAACATATTTTATGGTTTATGTTTTACAACATTTGCTTTATGACTTACAATGCAGCATGATTAATACATTTTATTTTTTAGATATATGTTATTTGAAAAAGAGAAGATGACATTTCCAAGGCTCATTGGTTTCCTCACTTTATTGAGCATAATAAAATGCCAAGAATCTGCTATTTCTGGTAAGTCATGAGCAAGTCAAAGCTGTATTTAACTGTACAAGAGTCTTCTTATGGCATAATTACTTCATAAATCCCAATATTAGTGGCCAAGTAAATGATAAGGAACTATATAAAATAACAAAACAAATGATAGTTAATAAATCATTTAACTTTTGTTTTTAAATATAACGTAGTTGGAGAGAGTAATAGTGTTTCCTAGCCTGCAGTATGCCCCTAACCTAGATTGATTTTGAATCTAATGCATCATCGAGGTTTGCTTTTTGTTTTTCTTTTTTTCCAACATTACCATTTTTATTGAATATACATAAAATAAAACATGAGGATACAAAAGAAAGGAAAAAAAGAATGGGGGGCGGGGTATTAAATGGGGAAGCAAAAACAAAACAAAACAAGGGGGGTAAGTGATATAGGTCAACCACAGGCATCAAATAAACAAACAAAAAATCAGAAATCACTAAATATACAAAGCAGTCAACTGATTCCCCAGTTGGGGGTTCGTTTACCTTGAATGGAGAGGAAGAACTCCCTGGAGGAGAACTTGCGGGGGGAGCGCCCTTACCCTCTGTTATATATAAGTGCCATTTGAGCCATTTCACAATGATAGAAGAGAGAGCTGTAGAATAACAGGCCTCTCCAGTTTCCATTTCGAAATGGAATTGAGTTTTAGAGATAACTTTCACGAATGGGGGAGGGGAGGGAGATTTCCAGTGTTGGGCAATAGTGGCCCTGGCAGATATCAAAATGTGAATGTAAAACGGGACATTCCCAGAAGACATGGAAAACAGTACTCACAGAGTGACAGAGACGCCAACAAAGTTTGGAAGTAGCAGGCCATATCCAATCTAAAAGTACATTGAATGTCTGCCTCTCATTGAAGCTGAACAGAGGATTTGGCCATTGAACCTGGGGGTGACAATAGCCCATACCAAAAAGATATGGCACCACTGGAGGAAGATTTAGATAATCCACTCAAAACATTATCGGGAGGGGGAGTTTTGGGGGGGGGGGGCAATACAGCAGGATTAGTACGTATTATATCCACCCAATGCTGAAGTTGGAAATAAAAAAAACAAGCAGAGGGGCCTAAATTAAATTTAGCACTAAAGTCAGCAAATAATAGGACAGAGGAAGGGGAGAAAAAATCTACTAAGGACCCAATGCCTAGCCGTACCCAATAGGAGATATGAAGTTGGGGTAATACACTATCTAGCGCCCGAAAAAAGACATCTCTAGTATGGTGGGTATAGTCAAGATGGGATGAGTGCTTAAGATCCCAAACTTTCAAGGTGATGAGAACAGCTACTGGGGACAATGGAGATTGAGGGTGGAGTCGCCGCGGTAACCAATGAAGGTCAGGGAGATAGAAATCTTGAAAGAGGGCACGTTCCAATTCAACCCAAGGTTTAGAGTGGGGAGGGAGAAACCAGACACATAACTGGGAAAGCAGGGCAGCCACATGGTACCTAGTGAGGTCAGGGAGGGTGAGACCCCCTTGTGAGTTGGATCGAATCATACTGGTGTAAGCTAGTCTGGGTGGGGGTTATGTTTCCACATGTATGAGAACATTATTCGCCTCATCTGACATAATCATTTACAAGGAATTGCATAGGGGATAGCAAAAATAAATACCCAAATTTCGGGCGTTGGGTATGGGATCCCGGCGGTCAAAATCCCAACGCCAGAATCCCGACCGCCAGAATGCAGACAGGGAGCCGAGCACAACAAAGCCCCTTGCGGGCTTGGTGGCTCGCTGCTCTCATCACAGGTCCTATTCTCCCTCCATGGGTGTCATGAACACCCAGGTGGGAGAATAGCTGTGGCCCCGCTGGCGGCATTTTGGCAGTCGAGATTCCGGCGTTGGGATTTTTATCGATGGGATATCGACTGTTGGGATCCCGACTACATCCCAATTTCGGCAGTAACTTAATCTTAAATGCTGCAAAACGGCCCACCCAAGAGACCTCGTGATTCATCCAGGCAGTGACTAAAGCCATTAGCTAAGTCATGAAGGGAATGTAGGTAGCAGTATGAAGATTCTCGATATGAGAGGGAATGGAGATTCCTAAGTACAACAAGGAAGAATCCTTCCAAATGAAAGGAAAGCGTTTCTTCAAAGGTCGGAGAATTAAAGGAGAGATATTAATAGGAAGGCTGTCAGATTTAGTGGGATTCAATTTGTAATATGAAGCAGTGCTATAATTGTCCAAGATAGACTGCAGGTTCACAAGGTCTCTGGATTGGTTGCAAACAATAAAACATTGTCTGCAAAGTGACAACATTTATGGGAACTATTACAGACTAACTCTGATGATAGTCTGAGAAATGGCTAACACAAATATTAACAGGGAGAGGGGAACCCCTGTCTAGTGCCATTAGAAATGGTGAAGGAGGAAGAAAGGAAACCATTGCTGAAGATCCTAGCTGATGGTCCGGAAAAACGGCCATTATGGAATGGAGAATATCACCCTGGAGTCCGAACTTGGATAATATCCTACCCATATAACCCCAATAAAGTCATCCAATGCTTTTTCAGCGTCAAGAGAAAGGAGAAGGAATTGAGACTTACTATGTGATTCCCACTCAATCAAATCTAAAACTGTACGAGTGTTGTCGGGACCCTGCGGCCAAGAACAAAGCCCACTTGGTCTGGGTGTATCAGCTGTGGGAGTAGAGGGTTTAAGCGATTAGCTATTAATTTAGCATAAATTTTTATATCCGTAAAAAGGAGTGCTATGGGCCAGTAATTCTTCCATTCAGAGGGATCCTTACCAGGCTTTGATATAGTCACAATTTGAGCCTCAACCATTTCCATCGGAAAAGAGCCAGTAATAGATGCTCTTGTATAAAAGCTGCAAGAGAAACGGGGAAAGGACCCCACTAAGTGCCGAATAAAGATAATTAGTAAAGCCATCAGGGCTAGGGGCTTTTCCTTTTGGCAGCTGTTTAATTACTAGCTATATTTCCTCCAAAGACCAAGGGACGTTCAGAGATGCCAGACTGTCTGGATCCAGAGAAGAGAGGCGAAGGATATCTAAAAAAATAAGAAATAGTATCAATGGAAGGTTTGGGAGTAGAGGAATTCTCATGTAGATTATATAATTTAGCATAATACTCCAAAAAGCGATTAGCAATATCAATGGAGTTAAGACATTGTTTACAAGAAGGGGAAATTAATCCGATTTGGAGGCCTGTTTACCCCAACAAACAGGAAGTTTTTTTTACAGCCGTATAAAATTTATGGCTGAGATGAGCAAGGGCAGAATCCATAAGAACATAGGTGGATTTAGACCTCATGGGTCCCTAAGCAAAGCACTGATTTTGGTCCCCTCTTCCTCAAACAATCCCCATCCAAGTTGGTAAGTGTATGCCAAGTCCCTTATTCACGTTACACTACACAGTAGAACCCCTTATACACATTACATCATACAGTAGTGCTTCTTACACACATTATGCCGACAGTCGTAGTGCCGCTTACACACATAATCCCCAAAGTAGTAGTGCTGCTTACACACATAATGGCCACAGTAATTGGGACCTTACACACATAATGCCCACAGTAGTAGTACTGTTTACACATAATGCCCACAGTAATTGTGCCCCTTACACAAATAACGCCCACAGTAGTACTGCCACTTACACACATTATGCCCACAGTAGTTATGCCGCTCACACATATAATGCGCATAGAGCTCATTACACACATTATGCCCACAGTAGTTGTGCCCGTTACACATATAATGTTTATAGTAATTGTGCTGCTTACACATATAACACCCACAGTGGTTCTGCTGCTTACACGCATAACGCCCACAGTGGGCCCACCTGTAATAAAAAATATGTTAATAATAATGTGTTTACAGCTGCTTTTAGGAGCAAGTAGCAAGGGGTACTCAGTTCCATTGGTCTAGCCTTACCTTTCCCTACCTCCGGCATGTCTCGCGGTATTCCTCAGCCTGTGCTGGCTGTCCACAGCTCTGGATGTCTTGCTGCCTTCCTCCAGCTGCATCCAGCGGGTGGCAGGGCGCGGATAGGTGACGTCAAGTGGCACTCGTCCGGTCTCTCGGGTGGTGGTCTCTGGTTCCCCCTTGCTTCTATTGCTGGTCTCCAACGCATTTCATGCATCTGGTGCACTTTTTCGAGGATGACAGTTGTTTGGGATCAGTCCAGTATTTATAGGAAAAAACTTTATTGTGCTTGATCAAGCAGACAGCCAGCACAGGCTGAGGAATACCGCGAGACACGCCAGAGGTAGGGAAAGGTAGGGCTAGACCAAAGGAACCGAGTACCCCTTTGAACTTGCTCCTAAAAGGAGCTGTAATCACATTATTATTAACATATTTTTTATTACAGGTGCCATGCAAATATAGCGCTCAAACCCCTCGCCATTTTAAACTATTTTCAAATATTGAGCTGCTTAGGTAACTTAAGTGCGGAATACATACTTTCTGTAATAGTTACACATATAACACCCACAGTGGTTGTGCCGCTTACACATATAATGCCCACAGTAGTAGTGCCCCTTACACATATAATGCCCACAGTGGTTGTGCCGCTTACCCATATAACGCCCACAGTGGTAGTGCCTCTCATTCATATAAAATCCACAGTGGTTGTGCCGCTTACACCTATAATACCCACAGTGGTTGTGCTGCTTACACATATAATGCCCACAGTGGTAGTGCCGCTTACACATATAATACCCATAGTTGTTGTGCTGCTTACCCCTGTCCCTGGAGCCTGCAGTTGATGGCGGAAGCACCCCACAAAGAAAAGAAACCAGAATGGAGAGAAAGACTGCTCCTGCAGTGTGATTCATTGCTCAGTGTCACTGCCCACAGTGGGACAGGAGGCACCGGGATCGGTAGATAGGACAGGAGGTGCTGGCAGACACCTCATATTCCACCCCCCCCAACCCCACACATACTGATTGTGGAGCTCTATTGCTCCAAGGCCACAGCAATGGCAGTGCTGGCAGGCACCTCACCTTCCATACCACCACCCTCCCCAACCCCCTTGCACTGATTGTGGAGTGGCACTGCTTCAAACTGCAGTGTCACTGGCAGGCACTTTGTCCTCACCTCCCATACCCCCCTCTCCAACTCACCCACACACTGCTCTAGGAGCTCTGTAACTCCATCTGTAATGGCAACACTGGCAGACCCCCCCAACACCACCCGACACCATCGATAAGCCCAATCACCCACTCGTACATCCCTCCGGCACACACTGATTGTGTGGCAGACTAAAGGCAGTAGCACGCCACTGACTGATAAGTTCTGATGGTGAGTCTCCGATCCTCCGTTCTGCAGGTGCGCACCTCACAGTCCTCTCAGCTGGGCTCATCTATCCCCACTCTCTGTGCTGGTCACATGTGCCACTATACAGAAAAGGAGGAGGGCTATGCTGTCACTGACAGAGCACAGAGCAGACTGTGTGTGGGTGTGAGCTTGTGCGCCAGTTCCCAGCGGCAGCTGTCCAATCAATGTGCATTGACAGCCTGCACAGCCTGGCCAGCTCAGATGTATTTTGAAAAAAAAAAAGTCCTCTGCAGCGCTGCTCCATCGCCGTCTGCGGCTGCGGATGGGCCCCTGACAAGCATCGGGCCCTAAGCGCGTGCCTGGGTTGCTAGTGGTAAATCTGCTGCTGAATACCAAGAATAAAAAGCTTCTGGAGCTGGTGTATTACCTCTTGCAGCTGTTTACGTAAAGCTCTGGTTGGGTGGGCTTGATTCTGAGACTCCAGCGACCAAAGATTCGACTCTAGAGCAGATTGCGTTTTATGAGAACGAGATTTAATCTGGGCACCCTTCTGAATAGACGTACCAAGAAGTATCACTTTCAAAGCACAGCTATGAGACTGTGCACTAAGCACCTCCTCCTGCACTGAGCTAACATTAGTAGGGAAAACACAAGAGCAGGGAAGCTGCCTCTAGTGCTGGGAACGAAGACATACCACAGAGTGATCCACTGTCTAACACCCCCCCTCGCTCAAGGCTCTCTCCGGTTACATACATTTGCATAACATTTCTCAATAAAGTTTTTCTGTAACCGAAAACACATTAATAAAGCATGGTAAGCAAACAGTAGGGAAAACACTAGAGCAGGGAAGCTGCCTCTAGTGCTGGGAATGTAGACAGACCAGAGAGTGATCCACTGTCTAACAAGGATTACACTGGACAGAATAGGCAATGCTTGGAAATGATGACAGACAATGGAAGAGATAGAAATACTAGGCAAGATCCTTGCAAGTTCACTATTTTCCATTCTACACAGAGCACCAGGTGAGGCAGCCATGGACTCCCACTATCATAATAAAGGTTCCTAATGCAAATGATCTAAGGTGTGAGCTATTGTTGCTTTTCACACCTTGTTAACCAACCCCATTAACATCCCCCCTTTGCAAATAATGTATATACAGTACCATTCAGTATTAGGTTGTTGCAGGTTCATTTTTTTTTATTATTTTATTTAACTTGTTTAACTTTGCAATTTCAAAAATTTGAAACATTTGCATCAAGATTTTTTACATTTATTTAGATTCCACCCTTTGTCGGTAACCCCAAAATAAATAATTGAGAGGTTTACTAAGGTTACTTACAAAGAGATCATCTATTAGTCTACTTTTGGGAGCACAAAAATCTTTGAAGCTTACTGTACTGGTAAAATAGTAAACTGACCTTTCTTGGTCCTTTACTGTGGAAGAATGTAGTTCGGTATTTCAGACCTTTATTCATTTAACAAAGTATATTTTCCATGCTGAACAATTCTATAAACTCTTACTTATATTATATTTGACCCCTGAGAAGCTACATATGATTTAGCCTTTCCTTTTCAAAACAACGCTGGCGTAACTGTTGGTACTTTACTTCACTTGTACTGGACATACCTGGCTTCATCCCAAATGTGGACAATGTGGAGGAGAAGAAGACTCTTTTGTGGGCGCACTCTTTACTTTACATAAATATAGAAAATAGTCAAAGTAGATAAAAATACAAATTTTAATAATTCAACAAAATAATTACTACACAATTAAGACAATTAGTGGTTCATCAAGAAGATAAATATGGTCAAATAATTAACAAAATATTTGAAATAGCACCATGTGCTGATATGAAATGAAAAAACTGGATTTTGGCTGACGGGAGAAAATTCTAGACGTTATATATTCAGTGGTATATTGTGCTAATAAGCCAATTACTGTTAAGCATTCCCCTGTAATATAGTCTGGATACTGGTAGTACTTAAGAGGAGTATGACACTGTCTGGTCTCCTGCCAGAGAAGATAAGAGCGGAGGGGGCGGAGGGGGGACAGGCAAAGAGTGGAAGTTGGAGAGCAGTGTGAATCTGCTGTCAGTGTTAGACACTATATGGGCTCAATCAATGAGCTCTACTACACTGAGTATTCCTCAATGGTCACCCACTTGAGTACTAACCCAGCCCAACACTGATTAGCTTCCGAGATCGGACGGTTTCGGGCGTCTCCAGTGTGGTATGATAGTAGAGGAAATGACCAATATTGCGAAGCTCTGGAATCACTGATGAGAGTTCACGAATTTACAAAGTTATTCAGGACAGATACCAGACATAGAGGAAATTAGATGGATCTGCTGCCAATGTTAGACAGGGACTCGACCCTGAATCACTGGTGAGAGTCCACGAAAATAAGGATTGAAAGAAAATTAAGTAGATAGTAAAAGGTCTGATGGGGTTTAAATCCAGATGCGGCAATAGTAAAATGAACTGGAATAATAGCAGGAAGTGATCAAGCCCGGCGAACGGGTGAAACGCGTATTCCGACACAACCACTGACCTTTTGGCTGACCGGAACCTCGGACGTTATCTGGCCCGTGCCCGTGCCCTCCGTCTCCCCTGACTTGCACTCCATACCCATCGCGGCTGACTGCAGCAGCGGACGTCTGACGGCTGCTTGTGTCCGACAGGACACCATCGGACCGGCGGCTCCTGAACTCCTCCCATCGTTATCTGGCCCGTGCCCTCCGTCTCCCCTGACTTTCACTCCATACCCATCGCGGCTGACTGCAGCAGCGGACGTCTGACGGCGGCTTGTGTCCGACAGGACACCATCGGACCGGCGGCTCCTGAACTCCTCCCATCATTCGAGATGTCCGGGGCGCATAGAAGACTGACAGCACCCTTTGCGAGGAGACGGGTGTCAAGATTCTAGAAGGGGTGATTCTACCCCATTTCGGCGCGGGTAATATCAACTCTTTTTTCCCACTTATCCATAGCAATCTTACTACACAGTGTTTATTGGGAGTTACAGGCCCGCAACAGTTTAATATGTTTCTCTCATTTGCTCCTGCGAGCACTTATCACCATCACTCTGCTATCATACATTTTTTATACTAGACGGACTTTGTGCTAACAGGTACTTGCCTGCCTTATATAAATAACTGCCATATTAATGTATTATGTTATAATGCTGCATTTTCATTTTCCTGCATGTGATGGTATTGGCAGTGATCCAATCTAAAAACTTTGATAAATCCCCCCCAGTCTGGACATATCATTGCAATTCAGTTACAACTTCACTGATATTTAGTTATATCCTTTTGGGGTATTGACAACCTGCAGTGGAAACTTTTGTAACAGTTACACTCTAGGTGCAATTCAGCTACAACCTCATTGCTACTTTCAAGTACCAATAAGTCATATTGGATACTTTCCCATAGCTGGTACTCTGTTATTAATTAATACTCCTCTTAAGTACTACCAGTATCCAGACTATATTACAGGGGAATGCTTAACAGTAATTGGCTTATTAGCACAATATACCACTGAATATATAACGTCTAGAATTTTCTCCCGTCAGCCAAAATCCAGTTTTTTCATTTCATATCAGCACATGGTGCTATTTCAAATATTTTGTTAATTATTTGACCATATTTATCTTCTTGATGAACCACTAATTGTCTTAATTGTGTAGTAATTATTTTGTTGAATTATTAAAATTTGTATTTTTATCTACTTTGACTATTTTCTATATTTATGTAAAGTAAAGAGTGCGCCCACAAAAGAGTCTTCTTCTCCTCCACATTGTCTACGTTCCCCTACTGACTCAGGGTGCACCACCAAATAATATCAGAATTAGAAAACATCGTTTTCTTGCAATTACCCGATTTTGGTCTAGAAAATTAACTTTCTATACTCAATATCTCCTGTGCGGTATTCCCTCCCCTCATGTTCATCCCAAATGTGGTCTCAAGCTGTTGCACTTATTACTAAGGTTTTTGGGGTTGTTTATTCTCCTAATGCCCTGTTGCCAATATTTCACATACCCTAATAACGATAGATATGTAATGGGACTCATACCTATTTTATCCAAGCTGTTGATATCCCAACATTGGCATTCTACTGTTATTCCCAGTTTGGGTTTAGACATCAGGCTTGATGGTCTTGCTCACAAGCTTACAATCTATAATGTACTATACTCTACACAAATGCAGCTGTTTTCATTGCTTATTGCATCTTTTAAACTTAGCATCATTTTTTGTTGTCACAGTGTACGACTTTCTTGAAGAACTTAGGTTGTCAACATCTGCAGATGTCAAAATAGTAAATGGTTCCAAACCAAACATATCAGCTATCCACATAAACTCTGCAGTGCACCTCAAACAAGACAGGTAAGAATAAATGTTATATTATGCCACAACTTCTGCCAGAACACACCTAACACGCTGTCTGAGAGTTTTTTGAAAGTGCTGTATAACAGTGTGCACAGATGGTTGCGTGGACAACTTTGCAAATCACTAGCCTTATTTGTATGTTGGAAAGTAAGGAAGAGAAAGCAATGAAATATACACGTAAGTGCTGTCATGAAAATGGAATGCTTCAGGTTCAGAGCAAATAATAGCTTCAGTAACACTGTCAAATTATATAGAGAAACTGGGCCATGAGAGAACATGTCAGGTAGAGAATTTGAGAAATGTTATAGAGAAGAGGCCAAAATAAAATTGCATCTATCAGATTTAGCCAATCCAGTGGACTGTTTTGGATAAACTGGGTATAGATCTATTTCCAAGATCATGTCCATTCTCTAGCAGTGGATTAGACCTACAGTACCACTGATATGTGGGAAAACCCCCAGTTCTATGATTTCAGTTCACTCTCTTGTACTGTCTTCACCAAACACTCAAAATAATCTGTAATATAGTCCCAATCAATTGAATACAATGTACGGGACACAGCGAAAAACAACTAACCAACTCAATCAATCAATCAATCAATCAGTCAGTCAGTCAGTCAGTCAGTCAATCAAATCAACAAACATTAAGTACGGACAGTAAAAATTTCTATGGTTAATTGTGCCCATCAGTGGAAATGAAGATACTATTTCTAATAAATGCTGGACATGTTTTATATTATCCTGGTGAGCAAAATTATCAAATGTCATCATACTTCAATTTTAGTGATGTCACACATATTTCTTGCTATTAGGCCATACTTGCCTATCTGACCCTCTCCATGAGGGAGAAAATGCTCTGTCCCTGGACTTTCCTGGTAATGTATGATTGCCATCACCTGTGGTGAGCTAGTTAATTGATAAGAAAGGTGTTTCACCACAGGTGATGGCAATTATACATTACCAGGAAAGTCCAGGAACAGAGCATTTTCTCCCTCATGGAGAGGATCAGGTAGGCAAGTATGTATTAGGCCAAAAACCCAACTGTTTAATTGTAAGAAGACGATTACATCTTCCTCTGGAAGGAAATAAAGAAATTTTATGAAAAAAATCATGTTAATGATAGCATTGCACTGCAATCAGACTCATTAGCAACATCATAACAACTACAATAGGCAAAGTCCATTCGCAAAAATGTTTGTGTTGCAGTCATCCAATAGAATTTACATTAAACAAATAAAAGTAGAAAATATAAAAATGTTTAGTGTTAAATTCCTAGTCATATCATGAGAGATAGTCTTATTTTTAAAAGATCAGGGAGTAATTTATATTTTATATCCACTAAGAAAACTGAGGAGCCTGGAATGACTCCAATTTGACAGGTTAATTTACTATCAGGAGTAGTGTCAGGCTGCAGAATAGAAACAAAGGTAGCCTCAGTCATAACACTGCAAATCAGGTCAATTAAATAGTGTTATGACTTATGAGGGCTATTACTGTTTATAATTGTATGCTACCTGCCCTGACCTCAGTTTGTAACCTTTGTATTCTGTTAGCCACCTGCCCTGAGCATGGATATGTAAAATATAAAACATTACTATATTGCTTTTAGTTCAGTTTCCATGTATCATTGGGGGTCATACTGATCCGATCGCATGCTGCGGTTTTTCGCAGCCGTGCGATCGGGCCCGGAATGCACATGCGCTGCGGCCGCAATGTGCAGGCGCGTCGCCGCCTGGCGACGGGGAACGCCAGGCAGCGATTGTTCTAACGAAGATTTCGATCACAGCGGCGATCGCAAGGTGACCGACAGCAGGAAGGCGTTCTGGGGTGGCAACTGACCGTTGGGAGTGGAGAGGAAAACGCAGGCATGTCCAGACGTTTGCAGGGTGGGTGTCTGACGTCAATTCCGGGACCTGACAGGTTGAAATGATCGCAGTGGCTAAGTAAGTTCAGAGCTACTCAGAAACTGCACAAAATGTTTTTGTACAGCTCCCCTGCACAAGCGTTCGCACACTTGCACAGCTAAAATACATTCCCCCATAGGCGGTGACTATCTGATCGCACGGGCTGCAAAAAGTTGCAGCGTGCGATCAACTCGGAATGACTCCCATTGTTTGCAACAGCCTCTATGTAAACCAATATAACCAGGTACATAAGACCCGAGGGCAACTGAGTTCCAGTGAAAAGATTGTACTCTATGGGAAAGATAAAGACCAGACTCAAGTTTTAGAGGTTTTCCAGGAAGCTGTCTTTATGCATTATACAGTCGTTTTGTCGCTTCTATTTGTTTTAATTATGCAAATAAGATGCACATTTTCAGCAAAAAACACACTCGGCGTGGTTGCGTCGCAATGGACCTGGCAGGCAAAGAGGGGATATTTGGCGCAATTGCAGCAACATTAAAAAAGCACGCAATTGTATTGATTATAGTACTGAGCTTGTATTACAATGTAGTTCTCAGTCTCTGAAGCACATACAGTACAGAAGCTATCGCACCCGTGCGGCGGGGGGAGGGCCAGACATGTGTGGCGGACTAGTGCTGTGCTGGGCGTCCCCCCGCATGTCAGTATGGCTGATCGTAGCCGTGCAAAATCTTGAACGGCTACGATCAGGTCTAAATTAGCCCCTGAATCTGCCAAAATAAAAGTAATTAATGATAGAGGTAAAATTGAAAGTGAAAAAAATATTTTTTGCAAATCGCAAAAAAATCCTTCATAACCTAAAAATAATTCTCAAAAACAGACCAGTATTAAGGGGATGTGGTCAATTTACCAACAATCAAAATCCCGATGGTCAAAATACCGACAACCATTGACTGACGGTCGAAATCCTAACAAGGTCAAAATCCCAACATGGTCAAAATACCGACATTTGAAATACAGACAAGATCAAAATACCAACATTTAAAATGTCGACAGGTCAAAAAGTTGACATGAGTTTTTAATGATTTTTTTCATTGAAACAGACTTGTTCATACTTTACCATCCCAGTGGATGTGGAGGAGGAATATAATAATGTGCCGAGCACAGTGAGATACCATGCCTGAAGCATGGCAAGCGCAGCGGTATACTTTTACAGTGTCCATGTTGACTTATACACCAAAAAAACACAATGAAGAACCCATGTCGATTTTTTGACCTGTCAATATTTTAAATGTCGGTGTTTTGACCTTCTCAGTATTTTAAATGTTGGTATTTTGATCCTGTCAGTATTTTGACCTTGTTGAGATTTTGACCATCAGTTAATTATTGTCGGTATTTTGACCATCAGGATTTTGATTGTAGGTAAACCTGACACTAAGAAACTCCAGGGACTAATGATTAGTAACAGAAAGAATTTAGTTTAGTTTAGGTGCAGAATATCCTGCAATGGTATACTGTCTTTAGGTCAAAAGTAAAAAGATCGACATTCAATAGGTCGACCACTATTAGTTGACATGCATTAGGTCAACATGGTCTAGGTCAACATGGTCGAAATGTCGCATATGGTCGATGTGAGTTTTTTTTTTTAAATTGTTCTAATTTTTTAAAACTTTACCGTCCACGTGGACTATGATTGGGAACGGTAACTTGTGCCGCGTGCAGCAGTAGTGGAGCGAGGCACCTTGCCCAAAGTACGACAAGCAAAGCGAGCCACGCGAGGGGATGTGGTACACTAATTCGGGTCCATGTGCTAAAAGTTAAAAACTGACACTGTCAAAACCTAAAAAACTCATGTCAACTTTTTCATGTGTCGACCTTTTACTTGTGCCAACCTTTTTCTCATGTCGACATTGTCCAAGTCGACCGTTTGGGGTCGACCTAGACATTGTCAGCTTTTTTACTGCTGTCGTAATGAACCATATCCTCTGCAACCATATACTGTATGACAATACATTAAGAAGTTCTCCGCATTGCAGGATATCACCATTATAAAAACACTGTCTATTGAGCTTGCTACATACTGTATGCTGTAATATTGCAATGTGTGCAAAAAAACATCCTGATGCCTGATAATCAGTGCTTAAAGTGATCCTACAGACAAGGTGGAACTCACCCCCAGCACCCCCTCCACACACCCCTCGCTTGTGTAATAAAGGGATTGCAAAAAAGGGGCATGGTCACCTAATAGTATCCCTAATTCAAATTACGCTGCGCAGTAGCACAATCTTATTCACATTACACCACATAGTAGTGTCCCTTATACACAATGATATATGATGGTATGAGACACATTAGTGCCCCTTATACACAAAGCCCACAGTAGTAGCACCCCAAATACACATAATTCCCACAGCAGTTGTGCCCCTTATACAATGCCCTCAGTAGTAGTGCCCCTTATGCAATGCCCAGTGTAGTGGTAGTGCCCACAGTTGTAGTGCCCCTTATGTGGAGCCCATAGTTTTGGTGCCCCTTATACAGTGTCCCCAGAAGTAGTGCCCCTTATGTCCCCAGGAGTGATGCCCCTTATTCAATGCCCCGTGTAGTATTGCCCCAGTAGTAATGCACCCATAGTTATGCCCCCAGTAGTTATGCCCCCAGTAGTTATTCCCCCTGTAGATATGCCCCCAGTAGTTATGCCCCCAGTAGTTATGCCCCCTGTAGTTATGCCCCCAGTAGATATTCCTACTGTTATGCCTCCAGTAGATATGCTCCCTGTAGTTATGCCCCAAATAGATATGCTCCCTGTAGTTATGCCCCAAGTAGATATGCTCCCTGTAGTTATGCCCCAAGTAGATATGCTCCCTGTAGTTATGCCTCCAGTAGATATCCCCTCTATAGTTATGCCCTTAGTAGTTCTGCCCCCTGTAGTTATACATCTAGTAGATATGCTCCCAGTAGTTATGCCCCCAGTAGTTATTCCTCCTGTAGATATGCCCCCAGTAGTTCTGCCCCTAGTAGTTCTGCCCCCAGTAGATATTCCTACTGTTATGCCTCCAGTAGATATGACTCCTGTAGTTATGCCTCCAGTAGATATGCTCCCTGTAGTTATGCCTCCAGTAGATATGCTCCCTGTAGTTATGCCCCAAGTAGATATACTCCCTGTAGTTCTGCCCCTAGTAGTTCTGCCCCCTGTAGTTATACAGCCAGTAGATATGCTCCCAGTAGTTATGCCCCCAGTAGATATGCCCCCTGTAGTTATGACCCCAGTGGATATGCCCCCTGTAGATATGACCACTGTAGATATGCCCCCTGTAGTTATGCCCCCTGTGGTTATGCATCCAGTATATATGTCCCCAGTATATATACCCCCTGTAGTTAAACCTGCTTTAGTTATACATCCTATAGTTATGCCCCCAGTAGATATGCCCCAGTAGTTTTGCCCCCAGCTGGTTCCCCCCAGTGTGTGTGTGCTTTCACACACACACACACACACACACACACACACACACACACACACACACACACACACACACACACACACACATAAAACACAATACTCACCAGCCCCGCTCCTGCTTCCGGATCGCTGCCTTCTGCCTGTCCGCCCGCTCTTCGGAACTATAGGAGAAACGGCATGATGTCCCTCCTATAGTGCACCCTGTGGGACTCAGGAGCCGGAAGCCAGAGCTCAGCAGTGAGTTCCTGCCACCGGCTGCCACTGAGAGGAAGGAGCCGGGCGCCCGCTGGTAAAAAAATATCAGTGGGCGCCCTACATGTCCATGGGTTAGGTGAGCTGGAGGAGGTGGAACTCCATTCCAGCTCCAAATGGAACTGACAGAATGCAGTTCCGATCTGTACCAGCTCTCTTTAACCTCTGCTGATAATAATCTGATTGAAATTGTTCAGAGCAGTATTGGGCATGTGCAGTCACAGAATAGCTGCTATTGGCCTAGGAATGGTTATCTTCCTTTCTTGGCCCAGTAGCAATTGGCATATGTCATCCAATTTTGCAACCACCATAAGTAATTAATGTTACAGATAACTGTATGGCATTCTTAACAGTCACAGGTTTAAAAGGATATTAAAATCAAAACCAATTGAATAAAGATTACCACAATAAAACATATTTAGACAATAATAGTGTAGTATACTAAAATTACTGTCTGAATTTATATTGTACATTTACTCTTTTTTTCTTTTTTTTTTTAATAGCAGTTTTCCAGCAAATGGAATAGCTGCAGATTTCTCCATCATAGCCACGTTTAAAATATTATCAAATGCGCCACAAGACACCTGGACTCTATGGCAAATTATAGACACAAGCAAAAACCTAAGAGTTTCCCTACATTTTAATAATGATACCCAGACGATGACATTATCATACTCTACCCCATCCAAGACTCTCATCTTCCAAACATCTAGCAATATTGAAAAACTTTTTGATGGCAAATGGCATAAGTTATCTTTCAGCGTAACTGGTGATAAAGCCAAAATGATTTTAGATTGCATTGAAGACAGTACAGTTGCCATAAGTGAAAATAAAAAGAATGGAATCAACTCATTCATGAAAATAGACCCAGACGCCAACAGTTTGGTAAGAATTTCCAAGCTAAATTGATAAATGATATCAAATGTACATCAATGTAACTGTGGAGCTGCTTTCTGTGTTTTGCTAGGTATCCAGATGATAGAGCTACACGGTCTAGGTAGACAGTCAATAAGTCAACACCATATGGTTGACATGAATTAGGTCGACAGATACAAAAGGTCAGCAGGTACAAAAAGTTGATAGGTCAACACGCAAATGGTTTACACATGTTTTTGGGGTTTTTCACAACATTTGCTTGATTTACTATCCATGTGTACTACGATTGGGAATAGTAACCAGTGGTGAGCACAGCGAGGTTCTACGTTTGTACTGATGTTTGTCAAAGAAAATTAAATGTTGACATTTTGACCCTGTCAACCTTAACCACTGTTGACCATTGATCTGTCAACCATTTCTACCTGTCACCCTAATGCATATCAACCATATGGTGTTGATCGGTTGACTGTGTATCTAGACAGTGTAGCTCTTCTATACCACACCCGTTTTGCTGGTAATGGTGAATTGACAGTGCTACTGGGACATTTATTGAGACTGGTACATATGAAAAAATCTACTGTAGCCCAAGCAACCAATCATATTCTTGCTTTCATTTTTATGTTGTGTTTGAATATGGTCAGAGTAGCTTTTTAGCTAGGGTCAGTGTGCACCTTTCTGTAGTTTGCAACTCCTACTCGTTCCAGGGTTGCCAACATTCTGGCTGCCTCCTCCATGAGAGGGCAGCAATCTCGGCGCTGTAGGGGGCGGTGTGGGCGTGACACGGCTTCAGGGGCATGGCATTTGCCGTTACGTCATTGTGACCACGCCCCTGCTATACAATGCCGATAATGAATAACGATAATGTAATTCAGCACAGATCGTGTCATCGAATGCCCTCGGATTGCCCACTTGTGCTGTGTAAGTGGACAGCCGATGGGAGGTTGTGGGGGTGCTGCTCCGCTGCGGGAGACCAGCCACCCTTTCTGGAGGGTCAGGAGTGGCACCTATTTTTGTGAGCCTTCTGGCCATTCCGGGAGGGTAGGCAAGTATAGCTTATTCTTTACTGTACGTTGTCAATTTTGAAGTGGACTGGTTGCTGAGTGCTGACAATCACATGCCAGAAATGTCCACAGCAGGACAGTATTTCATGGGCTGATTTTGTGGGATGCAATAACCAGTTCACTTCTGTAATTACATCCAGGCCTGGATGTAAAATGGACAATGTCATGATCTGAGGAGAGAGGTAAGAGGGGAGGATACAGATTGTTGGGGAAAAGAGGAGGGTTCCACAAACAGCACAGTAGTGAGGCATCGTTGCAATTGATATAAGAATACTGTGATGTGAAACACACTTCCATACAGTATGTCTATATTACATGGTTTTGTATAACCAACTTGTTATCAATCTACTTTTGCTGCTTGACAGGAAGTCCCCAATTTCAAAGTGGGTGGGTTAAACTACTAATTTGCAATTAGATCATCAGAAAGCTCACAGCTCACAGAGATAGTATACTGATCTTGTTAAAATCAGTGACCTCAATACTCGCGTCATTATGGCTGCATATGACAGGGGCAATACCATAAAGTGCAGAGGGACATGGAGGCAAGCAGGATGTCAGAAATCTAGAATTAAGCTGTCCATAGACTGCCCATCTGACACAGATGGGGAGAAGTGTAGGCCAAATAATCAGAGTGCTTCCATAAACAACATGTTATATGGAGACGATCTCAATTCACTGGCTGAAGTCGGGCTGAACAACAGTTGGGAGGATCAGACAAATACAAAACAAACGATTTATGGGCAGCTTTAGATACAGTAGTGGAAACAATAGGATCCTCTGATATCACAGAGTAGCTAAGTGAAGATCATGTAGACTGATTAAAGAGGATAGTGGTATCAAAAGCACATCTATCTCTCTCTCTCTCTCTCTCTCTCTCTCCACCCATCATTCTAAGGTTATCATTGTAGATAATGTAATACTTTGAATATCTTGGCAAAACATTACATTTTATTTTATTTTTTGCTATATAGGTTGACATCCAGCAGCTTGAATTACACAGTGATCCAGAAAAAGCCTTGTCAGAGCAATGTTGTGAACTTAATGATCAAGTGAGTGAATAACCTTGTTTGTGAAGCTATATCAGCACATTCTGAAGTATGTAACCACTGAGCATTAGTCTTGTTAGTCTTATGGAAACGGTTAAATAAATAGTGCTACATAAATGATGTAACAAAGCTAAGAAGGATAGATACACAGGCAGAATGTAAAGGAACACATTCAGGAAACCTGAAAGTATCTTCTTATTTTCTCAAATTTGTTGTCCTTCTGTGGACAATGCATGTTATTAAAGGAACGTGGAAGAGTATTTATCCTGTTCTGAGTAATTGTAGCACGTATTATTATTATTTTTTTGAACACCATACTGTACACTATGAAGGTCTGCATTCAGAGGGTTGGGACAATGGGCCTTATTCAGAGGTAGATGCACCGCCGATGTCACACACAGTGAAGCGAATTATTGCTACAGGTGTGCTTCCAAGGCGTACCACACATGCATTTCAGTTGTGTCAGTGTAAGGTCACAGTTGCGATTTGATATGCATGCACACAAAGGTGTATTGAAAATGTAGTGGGCACTGCTGTGTGGTGTGGTTGTGTTATGAGAGTGACGTGGATGTGTTGGTGAAAGTGTTATGTTCACAGATGCTCAACTGCTCACACAGGAGGCCATACTCTGATGGAGAGACTGCACCTGCGGGCTGGTACAAGATTCCATGTTGTGAATGATGGTGGCATCTTTAGATGTCACCAATCAGTATTACAGCCTGTGCAGACACTTACTGTGGGCACCTCAGTCCTTGCACATTTGGATGCACTGATGTACACAAGGGAAGGACTTAGCAGTGTGTTGAATATTTGATGTATGTCACAACAAAAATGTATAGTGAAGTAGATGTGTGACTGCTCCCCAAAGGCTAGAAGCCACTGAGGTGTTGAGGTAAAGCAGCATGTAGATTTAAAGAAAAAATGTATTACAAATTTACATGGATAGAAATAAGTCATACAATGGGATTTTCCGTGGTCCTTGGATATTGAGAGGTAGATGTACTATTGCGGCACAGATCGTAACAATATAGCTCTTCCTGCTTTGCCTCTTTACCGAGGCAAATCAGGAAGCACTAGTGCTAATATGTATATACACAGTGGTGCAAGTAGAATTTTTTCTTAGTGGCAGCGCATCATGAGGAGTAATTACTTGGGGTTTGAACTGTGGCATGTTTGAACCAACCCTCTTCTTTTCTTCTAGAATCTCTAAATTCTATTGTTAGTGTATGACTACTTTTCCACTTATACAAAGCTCAGTAGTAGGTGAGATGCTTTGTGGGATCATGGAAGTTTGAAAACCTAAAACGTTTTGCAAAAGAGTAAATTGTAATTATTTATTATAGTGATTTATATCTGATTATTTTCATCCACATTTTTCTTTTTCTTTTTTTGTTCTTTTAGTGTGCAGGATCTGCAGAGTTGAGCCTAGGTGCTAATTCTCCACGATGTTCCACTTCCAAGTGCTCACATGGCCTGTTAGGTCCTCAGGGACTTTCAGGTGGAAAGGTAAAAATATATTTCCAAAAATAAAAAAGTACATTCAGCAATGAAAAATAAAATGTTTTTTTTTTTGCTTAATCATTTGTGTATTTATGAAATTGATTATTTTTATTTTTTGTTATTTTTAGGGTGAGAAAGGTCATGGAGGAGAAAGAGGAGAAGCTGGAAGTTTAGGAAATATGGTATAATTCCTTAGAAATGTACCAAACGTTAATGTCTTCCAAACATTAATAGCAATTGATATAATCCATAGTGTACACTAGAAAAAAATAATAATTTTGATTTGTTCTTTAATTATACAAGCTAATATTCCACTAGACTGACAGATCATAACTACTGAGCCAGCCCTTGGGCTTTCAGCTGGCTGTGCGCAGGGTGCAAGATGGGATGCCATTGCTGGAGGTTAAACGCCAATTACACCATTCGGCGGCAATTTAATTCCCCCCATAGTGTTCATAAAAATAGGAGTGAAGCTTTGAAAGACATGTTGTCCAGCCATTTCTGCTAATGGACATAGAACAGTTACAGTACATGCAGCAGAACTTCCTAATATTGCATGTGCATGTCATGGTATCCCTTAGCATATTCTAGCAAATTCCCAGCTTAACATGTTTAGGATGGGCTATATCATATACATTAAGATTTAGAGGAATGTTCCACTAGCAGCTGTACCACAGGCACCAGAAGCATAATACTCTATAGGCAGCCCTCCAGAGCCGCGATAACACATGTTACTGCCCAAAAATGGAAACTTTTTGGCCATAAAATTCGGGCTAGAACAGGATAGCCAGATACTCACTATTGGTCTAAAAATGCGAAATTAGCCCGCCTTTTGTGGCCGAAAAATTAACAGGGCTAATTGGATACCAGACATAAATTTTTCTGTGAAACCAATGTGTACTGTATTTTCACTTTAATGGTTTTATATCATTACATTATATCTGTTTAACTAGGGAGTTCGTGGAAATCCTGGTGATTATGGCAGAATTGGGGATACAGGCTTTAAAGTAAGTAATTTATTTTAAATATTTTTTGAATATTTTAAAAACTTTTATGTTTTATATATGTCTCTAGAAATAATTAACTTTATATTGTTACTTAGGGAGAACCTGGCATAAAAGGTGAAAATGGTGAAAGAGGGATATCTGGTGAAAGGGTAAGTATATATATATTGTTGCCTAAATCAGAGTATCCTTGTGCTGATTGGTCATATTGTTTATAAATGTTTTTTCCCTGTAAAATAGAAATATTTAAAGTAATGTGCATACTTGAATTTGTAGATTTGCTACGGCAGCCATAAATATAAATTATAATAGATATTATTACAGACTGGGAACTCACACGCGATTCCAATGGAATCTTGCGCTTAATTTAATCTCTCATTACATTTTAATAGTTTTATTATTTTTGCAGTGTGTAAAGAATTAAGATGAGCCGTTATATTATTATGAGGCTTCTGGAAGGTTTTTTGTTTCTTCTCACTTATTTATTAATGTTTTCTTTTTACCAAAATAAAGTGAAAAAGGATGTTTTCACACCCTTTTCACATTATTTTAGTTTCACCTGTATGTATTAAAGGGCTTTTGGAGCAGGTTTCCTGAAAAACTTCTCCAAACCCTTTAATTGTCATTTTTTTTAGTAACCCAGATGGCATTTCCCTCACTTATAATGGAAAACGTGATGTTACCAATTTTTTTTTAAAAAAAGTAAAACATTACCGCAGGGAGCCCTGTGATAACTACACCAGCCCAGATCACAGGGCTCACGGCGATATGCGATATCTGATGGACACACAAGCTGATCACTGTGTTGAAAAAAAAAAGCATACTCACCTTCCCAGGGTCCGGTGATTGGTACCGCGGTGCGGGCAGCCGGACATCGAGGCTCCCTCCTGCTCCTGTGACCTCCGAAGCAATAAAGTGATGCTGTAAAGCTGCAGCTCACTTTACAACACGGGAGGTCACAAGATCAGTGGTCTGGAGGGGTCATGGTGCAAGGGGGGGGTCGTTGCGATGGGGAGGGGGATGCCGGTGTTGATGGTAGCGTTAGTGATGTCTAGTGGCACATACGCACCACACACTCTGGGTATTTTTCACAAAATTATTTATTTGAAATGATTCAGTAAAATACTTGGCAGTACTGATTAGTGGGTACAAAGCAGGAATGGTAGCATCATACTCAAATATGAGTTGTACTTGTGGTGTAAAGAAATACTTAGATTTAATATGCAACAAAAACTTTCCAGGGTTACATGCAAGAAGGATTAGACTTTGCTATGAAAGTTAGTTTAAAAAAAAACACGATTAAGGTGCAATACATACAGTAGTTATGCAGTAAATGGGACAGTTTTTCTCACCTGCAGGGAGTTGTATCAAGCCTTTGAGAGAGATAAAGTGGAGAAATTGCCCAATCCAATCAATCAGCTTCTGTTATTTATGTAGCATAATCTATTAAATGAAAGTTAGACACTGATTGGTAGCTTTGGGCAACATCTCCACTTTACCTTTCTCCAAGACTTGATACATCTTCCCCTGGCACCATAGGTATAATGTGTCCACTGCAAAAAATATCCTCTAGCCCACCCCATGTTAGACAAATAAAAATTATGTACACCATTATAACTGAGATGTTGGTTTTTTTTTTTTTAAAGGGTGATCGTGGTGATCCTGGATTTAAAGGACTCCCAGGAGCAGATGGTTTCAAAGTAAGTAAAGCAATGATACAATATCTATATTCAGTCTATTGTGCTATTGCTATTCACATCCACTTTACCAATAACAATTTAATTTCTAGGAATATAATAAAGATCTATTGGCGTGACCCTGACATTTCCCTTCACATTTCCCAGTTATCTTAGAAACAAATTGCTAGCTTCAATAAAGTTATTGGCACACACATGATCACTGAGGTACAAATGTACTGTGTGAAGCAATGATACACCCTTTTTTGTCTATATTTTCACTGAAAAGGGTTATTACTTCTGTAGTAAATTATATTTAAAAACAGACCGTGATGAAATCAAATATTTCTCCAGTGTCGCCATCGGCATCTGTTAAAAACTCCACCTCAGCTATGTCAGTGAATCATGATGTGCACTTACTCAGCGATGAAAACTAATCTTTTCATTGCTTGTCCATTAACATATAGCACAATCTGGGGATGGGTCTATGGATAATTACAGGGGCATAAGTAGACTTAGGGATGCTCCACAGCAAAATTTTCACGGACCCCCTTTTCACGAACCCCCTGCTCTGCTCACCTACTGATCCCTGTTGGTGGCGCCTCCTTTGTTAGAAGTGTGCTGCATTACTATGATTAATGATTAAAACCTTGCTGTAATATGACACAATTACTAATGCTACTTGAACCACTAGGGGTGTAAATTCATACCAGGCGCCCAGCTGAGGGGTCAAAGGAGGAAGCACTGTAGTGTGCCAGTGATCCTGCCAGTTGTGGATAATTTCCACCACTTCCATCCAGTTCTCTTCAAACTCATCCCCCCTTGTGTTTCTTCAGCCTCATTCCCCTTGAGTTAGCTTCCTTCTGTCTCCCCAGCCCCCCAGTGTCTGCCCAGCTCCAGCCAGCCCCCTTTGGTCTTTCCAGTCCCCCAATGTCTCTCAGCCATCCCCCTTCTGACTCTGCAGGCCCCAGTGTTTCTCCATTCAGCCCCCTTCTGTTTCCCCAGCCCCCCACTGCCTGTCCATCTCCAGCAAGCCCCCTTTGGTCTCTTCAACCCCCCAATGTCTATCCAGCCAGCCCCCTTCTGTCTCTCCATGCCGCCAGTGTCTCTTCAGTCACCCCCATTCTGTCTCCCCAGCGCTCTAGTATCTGACCGGTTCCAGCTAGCCCCCTTTGGTCTCCCCAGCCCTCCAGTGTCTACCAGCTAGTCTCTCCAACCAGCCTCTTCTGTCTTTTCAGCAAACATCCTTCTGGTTCTAGCCTCACAGTGTCTCTCCATCTCCAGCCCCTGCATCCCTCCACCTCCAGCCCACAGACAATTACTTTCTGTGTTTTCTGGCTGCTGCTGTTCCTCTTCATGCTGCACTTCCTTTCTGTCATCAGTGTGGCATGAAAACTTTATTGTACCAAGAATCCACCAGCAAGCAACAGCGGCTCCCTGGAGTCGGATCCCACAGAGCTGCTGCAGTGATAGCAGGGTGCAGTGATTAGCAGGGCACAGGCAGCAGTTTTAGATGGATTTTTCTGTACCCCTTTTGCCTCCCTGACGGCGAGCATCTGGAAGCCAATGGGGTACCCAAGCACCCTGCAAGCATCCATTATTAATTCCTTGAAACGCATTGGATTACAGTAGCGTAGACTGGAAGTGTCAGGACACCGGTACCAGATGTACCCGCTCGAACTCTCACACAGGAGACCAGCCACGGAGGTGATACAAACAGGCATCCTGAGGTAACGTAGGGACAGCTAATTATGTATGTGCCTAAAGCCAACACTGCCAGAAAGCAACACAAGGAATCCTGCATGGTTACAGATCCACAGCCTTTCATAAAAAAGGGCTGTAAACATTACTGTATCCTATTAGGATCAAAGCATTTTGGTATTGCATTCTAACATATACCCTTTTTCCACAGCGCTCTGCCTTTTATTGATACTATATATTGCCTATTTCTATCAGAGCTACTTTATTCCACTAACAGGCATGGCAAATATTTTATTTAGTTTTTGACAAGTGAGAATATTGAACATGGACTCAGAACATCATTACATTAGCTTGGGACAAATGTGCACCAACAAAACACTTTCTGCAAGTCACTTTGGTCTCTTCCTCTACCTCTTATCTAAAAAACCACACCTATGTGGAAATATCAGCTTTAAAACACATTGTATCAGTATGCTGAGACGTGCACTAAACGACATTGACTGGGAAGGTTTGTTTCATGGTAAGAATACTACGGAAATGTGGGAGGCTTTAAAAGGGTTCCTCGATAGCAACATTCGCAAATTCATTCCCATGGCCAGTAAACGCAGGAGTACTAAAATCAAACCGATGAGGCTTAATAAAAAGGTCAAGTAAGAAATGGTTAAAAAGAGGCATGCTTTCAAAGCATTTAAATCTAATGGAATGGTGGAGTCATTCCAGTACTTCAAAGAATGCAATAAAAAATGCAAAAAAGTAATAAGAGCAGCTAAAATAGATAATGAAAAGCAAATCATTATAAAGAGTAAAACTAATCCTAAAAAGTTTTTTAAATACATAAACAGTAAAAGGTTAGAAAAGGAGAATGTAGGTCCAATAAAAGATGAATTGGGAGTCCTGATTAATGATAACAAAATAAAAGCAGAAATACTAAACAAATTGTTTTTCATCAGTGTTCACCAGAGAAGAACAGATGGTGGGAGTAGATCATAATGACAGTGATGATAATTACATGTGGCTAGATACTTGTTTAAGTGAAGATGTAGTCCGGGAGAGACTAAGCAAAATTAAGATTAATAAATCACTGGGCCCAGATGGACTTCATCCAAGGGTTCTTATGGAGCTTAAGTCACAACTAGAAAGACCCCTATACTTGATCTTCTATAGTTCAATTTGATCAGGCATGATACCATAAGATTGGTGTATAGCAGAGGTAGTGCCATTATTTAAAAAGGGAAATAAAAATCATCCTGGTAACTACAGACCAGTTAGTTTGACATCTATAGTGGGGAAAATATTGGAAGGAATTTTAAGAGATAGCATAGAGGATTATCTACAGACTGCTAAGATTATTAGCATGAACCAGCATGGGTTTGTGAGGGACAGATCATGCCAAACTAACTTAATTAGTTTCTACGAGGAAGTGAGCGACAATCGTGACCAGGGGAAAACTGTGGATGTTGTCTATTCAGATTTTGCTAAAGCCTTCGATACAGTGCCAAACAGGAGACTAATTGTCAAATTAATGGAGCTTGGCCTAGGAAAAACTATTTGTACATGGATAAGTAATTGACTGAATAACGGGGAACAGCAAGTAGTGGTGAATGGGATGTTCTCCAGCTGGGCAACAGTAGTCAGCGGAATACCACAAGGGTCTGTACTAGGGCCACTATTATTAAATAGATTTATTAATGACCTAGGAACAGGCCTGGAAAGCACAATGTCACTCTTTGCTGATGATACTAAACTGTGTAGGGTAAGTAATTCGGAAATCGATGTGGATTCTCTACAGAATGACTTATTTAAACTTGAAATTTGGGCATCCAAATGGAGAATGAGGTTTAATATAGAAAAATGCAAAGTTATGGGACAAAAAATAAACTAGCATCCTACACATTAAATGGAGAAAATCTAGGGGCAACATTAGTGGAAAAAGACTTAGGGGTACTCACAGATAATAAGCTTAATAACAGTACACAATGTGAAAGTGCAACAAAGAAGGCAAGTAAGGTGCTATCATACATAAAACGGGGAATTGAGGCAAGGGACGAGAGTGTAATCCTGCCACTGTACAAATCATTGGTACGTCTGCACCTGAAATATTGTGTTTAGTTTTGGGCACCAAACTATAAAAAAGATATCTGGGAAATCGAAAGAGTTCTAAGGTGAGCTACCAAATTGATTAAAGGGCTGGAGGCACTGGATTACGAAGAAAGACTTATTAGGTTAATTACTTCTATTCTAGAAAAGAGGCGTCAGTGAGGAAACATTATTAATATCTTCAAATATGTAAAGGGACAATACAAGGAGTTATCAAGGGATATGTTCATTAAAAAAACTCTGTCTAGGACATGGATTGGATAAATCTATCTATCTATGTAATCTATCTAATATTATATTAGTAATATAATCTATTGCTCTATTTATTTCAGGGGATTGCTGGCCCACCAGGAGTCAGGGGACCATATGGCCCAAAAGGACAAAAGGTAATATTACATGTTACATGTGGCCTAATTCATGTGTTTGAAATTGCAAATGTACATTAAAAGATACTTTCATTAAATATAACTGTTTTTGTTCAGTGAAATGCATTTACCATACTATACATCTAACTGTCTACAAATAAGAAGGAATAGCTATTTATAAGATTAACATTTCTATATTTGAATAAATATTTTTATTTTAGATATTTTATAATTATCCTTAGTTTAGAAAAAGATCACCTTATAAAAAATACTGATAAGAACAGATCAGCACGACAAGTTGACATATTCATAATCAAACCTGTTTTCTTCCCCTACGGTAAGTATAGAATTCTGGTGCTAAAACGGAGACTGGGCTTATTTGCTTTTTAAATTATTGTAATAATTACATACTTGTGACTTTTAGTATAAATTAAGAATGCTAACAATGTCAGTAATGTTCAGGCGTTATCCAATTGCAGGAGTGTAATTATAGAAGTAAGCACTGTTTTTTGTTTTTATTTTACTTTTTTTTATTAGTAAATGTGAATCAGTAAACACAGTGAGCTAAGTATATTTTCCATTTATTAGGGAGACGAAGGAGAAACTGGATATGAAGGAATTCCTGGATTCAGAGGAGTGAAGGTAGGTAATACCATAAAGGACTAGTGAGAGAACTTTGTGGAGTGACATTTAAAGGAAAATTAATTAAATGTAAAAGAATAAATATAAAAAGTTCTATGTCTGCCTGTCCTTTAATGTATGTAAGTATGTATGTATGTATGTTATGGTATATATGTATGTATGTTGGTATGTATGTATAAAATAGTAATTGAATAGCATCAATTGTATTTGACTTTTCTCTGCATACATGCATTCGGAAAATATAAGTAATATAAGTAATGTATAATTTGACATAATATTATTAATGAATAGATGCCATCAGCAACATATAGGATGGTGTGGATTGAAATTGTAAACTGTCCCTACATTGTGCTGCTCTTGGGGGTATTATGTACAGTGGGAGTGGTACTAGCTGAGGAAGTACCTGTTAGGCGCCGGGGTCCGCTCGTCGGTGCGGCCCGGCGCCTAGCAACCAGGGACGCCGTGCGCGTTCAGCCGCCGGCTCCCTGGCAACGCTAGACGCCGGGCGCACAGAGCCGCTCTGACCTTAGCAACGGGGACGCCACGTTCAGCCGCGTTCCCCGTTGCTGGGTCTGTCCTAAATTACCTGATTATGTGCTGGCCGTGCAGCATGCAAGCTGCACGGCATTTCCATTGATTACCCTGTCTGGATCTTGATTGGAGGGTTCCTGAATAAAGGCACCCTCAGGACTTCTTACAGACGCCGGTGATAGCTTCCTGTTTGCCTGTGTCTGCTACAGAGAGTTTCCAGTCCTGCTCAATCCGGTTGTTCCTGTCCTCAGAGATCCTGTACTCGGAAGTTTGCCATCTATTCCTGGAGTCTGACCAAGCACCTTTAACATCCTGTGGTGTTCGTGAGTCGCGGCTCAGCCGTGTGTTGCGGCTTGTCCGCTTACTGTTTATTATTTAGTTAATTTGTGTTCTGGAGCTTTTGCGGAGGATTCCGCTCCCACAGATCCACTCTGGTATCCAGCGGTGCTGGATAGGAGTAACGGATCAGTGGTTCTTTGGTTGTCCTTTTCCCTGGCGGCTAGTCCGCACATACCTTTGGTTAAAGTTAGTTAGCTTGTAACCCCTGGCCTGGTTGCTTAGTCAGAGGGCCCCTTGTTATCACCCTGTCTCGGATTTCCCTTTGTCTCCCATTAAGACCTGCGGGGGCATCGGGGTTGGGCAGACATAATCCGCCCTTCGAACGCGGCTGCCATGGGCTCAAGCAACCATAGTCTCGCAAGGGATTTCTGATAACACGGGCGAGACAACGGAGTTAGGGCGCCAGGGGTTACTAGGCTCTCCTGCTCCCACAACCAGCATATCTTCCCAGTACTCAGACCTCTGCCATAAGATCTCTTCTGGTCTGGAGTACGGGAATCATAACATTATCACCGGCCAGACAAAAGAAAAAATTTAAATTAACAGGAGTTAATTTTTTCACTTATTCAGTTGGGAGATTTTGTCGGCCTCATGAATCCCGCCGGTATTGGGCCAAATCCTGGCCAGCTTCTAGTTAGTCAGATTCAAGAACTTACTCAGATGGTTCAGGATCTGTCCCTCCGGGTGAGGTCACAGGAAGATCTGTTACGGACTTCCCCGAGGGTCATCCCTGAACCAAAAATGCATCTGCCTGACCGTTTTTCTGGGGATAGAAAACAGTTTTTTAATTTTAAAGAGTCTTGTAAACTTTATTTTCGTTTAAGACCAGTCTCCTCAGGTACGGAGGCTCAGCGGGTTGGAATTATTATTTCTCTGCTTCAGGGGGATCCTCAGACCTGGGCTTTTGGTTTAAAGACAGACGATCCGGCCTTATCGTCTGTAGACGCCTTTTTAAAATCTTTAGGGCTATTGTATGACGACCCTGATAGAGAGGCGTCCGCTGAGAGTCAGTTGCGTGCTCTTAGACAGGGTAGGAATCCCGCAGATAATTATTGTACGGAGTTTTGCCGTTGGTCGAACGACTGTGGATGGAATGACCCAGCCCTGCGCAGTCAGTTTCGCCTCGGTTTATCTGAATCTATAAAAGACAGTCTCCTTCAGTATCCCGCTCCTGAGACTCTCGATAAACTCATGGAGCTCTCTATTAAGATAGATCGTCGGCTCAGAGAGCGGAGGGCTGAAAAAGGGGCATCTGTCGGGTCTTCTCCTTGTGTGCTTTCCATTCCTGTAGACATGGAGGAGCCTATGCAGATAGGTCTCTCCAAATTGTCTCCTGAAGAGAAATTCTGGTCTTTGTTTATACTGTGGAGGTAAGGGACATTTTGCCCGTAGTTGTCCGAACAAATCGGGAAACTTCCTGACCAAGTGAGTTGTGAGGGGGTTCACTTTGGTCTGCAGCTCATCTCCTCAAATAATTCACTGTTAGTTCCTGCTAAAGTTTCCTTTGGCAGCCTCTGTTCCTCGGTCTCTGCTTTTGTGGACAGTGGAGCTGCAGGGAACTTTATGGATTTAACATGGGCCAAGGCCTTAGGTATTCCTCAGTTAACCTTGGGTAGGTGTGTCACCATGCATGGTTTAGATGGGAGTCCCTTGTCCAATGGGGTTATTTCTCTAGGTACACCTCCTGTTTTACTCTCGGTGGGTGCCCTGCATTCTGAAAAGATTGAGTTTTTCCTTACTCATTGTCCAGCAGTTCCTGTGGTTCTGGGTCACCCTTGGCTGGCCTTTCATAATCCCATCATTGATTGGCAGTCGGGGGAGATCTTACAATGGGGTACCATCTGTAGGAAAGAATGTATTACGCTTCCTATCCGAGTAGCTGCCGCCGTTCCTGCACCCATTCCTGAGGAATATCAGGATTTTGTCGACGTGTTTTCCAAGGGCAATGCGGATATTCTGCCTCCCCATAGGCCTTACGATTGTGCCATTGAGCTAATTCCTGGTGCCACGTTGCCTAAAGGAAGGTTATATGCATTGTCTGGTCCTGAAACTGTGGCCATGAATGAGTATGTGAAAGAAAGCCTTGGGAAAGGTTTTATCAGGCCATCTAAATCCCCATTAAGTGCAGGTTTCTTCTTCGTAGAGAAGAAGGATGGTTCACTCAGACCCTGCATTGACTTTAGAGCTTTGAATAAAATCTCAGTAAAGAATACTTACCCTCTGCCGCTGATCTCTGTCCTCTTTGATCAGCTACGTTCGGCTGTGATTTTTTCCAAAATTGACCTTAGAGGAGCATATAACCTCATCAGAATCAAGTCAGGGGATGAGTGGAAAACGGCATTCAGTACTCAATCAGGCCACTATGAGTATCTGGTTATGCCATTCGGCCTGTCAAACGCTCCGGCAGTTTTCCAGGATCTCATTAATGATGTGCTCCGTGAATTTCTTGGAAGATTCGTTGTAGTCTACTTAGACGATATTTTGATATATTCTGACTCTGAAGAACAACATGTTACCCAGGTGCGTCAGGTGCTAAAGAAATTACGTGAAAATCACCTATATGCCAAACTGGAGAAGTGTGAATTTCATGTCACGGAGGTATCCTTTTTAGGGTACATTATTTCCCCTCGGGGATTCCGTATGGAACCGAAGAAGCTCCAAGCCATCCTTAGTTGGGCGCAACCCACCAATTTAAAAGCAATTCAGCGCTTTTTAGGGTTTGCAAACTACTATAGAAGATTTATTCACTCTTTCTCTGACCTAGTTGCTCCCATTGTGGCACTTACTAAGAAGGGAGCAGATCCTACCAATTGGTCATGTGAAGCTGAGTTATCTTTTCAGGCCTTGAAACAAGCCTTTGTCTCAGCCCCTGTCCTTAGACATCCCAACCCAGAATTGCCTTTCATTGTTGAGGTTGATGCCTCGGAGGTTGGAGTAGGGGCTATCCTTTCTCAGAAGGATCCAGATTCCCTTGAATTACATCCTTGTGCCTTTATGTCCAGGAAATTCTCATCTGCAGAATCCAACTACGATGTTGGTAACCGGGAATTGCTGGCTATTAAATGGGCTTTCGAGGAGTGGAGGCATTGGCTTGAAGGAGCGACCCATACCATTTCAGTTTTGACTGATCACAAAAATCTTCAATACATTGAATCTGCCAAACGACTGAATGCCCGGCAGGCTCGTTGGGCTTTATTTTTTACTCGTTTCAAATTCATTATCACCTTCAGGCCAGGTTCCAAGAATACTAAGACAGATGCCCTGTCACGCAGTTTTCTTCCAGTTCAAGACAACAGTCCTGTTACTCCCATACTTCCGTCTTCAGTCATTCGGGCAGGCCTCACACAGGATGTATTTACCCAGTTAAAGCTGCTTCAACATCAAGCTCCTGGAAATACTCCTGCTGGTCGTCTTTTTGTCCCTGAGTTTTTGAGAGCTACTGTTTTGGCGGAGTTTCATGATAGCAAGGTTGCCGGGCATCCGGGAATCGCTAAGACTTTGGAATTAGTCTCCCGCTCAGTATGGTGGCCTGGTCTTTCCAAAGACATTAAAGAGTTTGTTTTTTCTTGTCAGGTCTGTGCACAGCATAAAGTTCCCCGTTCTTTGCCTATAGGTCAACTTATGCCCTTGAATGTTCCCCTTAGGCCATGGTCGCATATCTCCATGGATTTTGTGGTGGACCGTTTTAGCAAAATGGCCCATTTCATTGCTCTTCCCCGATTGCCATCTGCCCAGGGATTGGCAGTCTTGTTCCTCCGCCATGTTTTCAGACTCCATGGCTTACCCACTGATATTGTCTCTGACAGGGGTCCACAATTCATTGCACAATTTTGGAAGTCCTTTTGTGCTTCGTTGAAGATGAAATTATCATTAACCTCCGGCTATCATCCCCAATCCAATGGACAGACTGAGCGAGTTAACCAATCTCTTAAACAATATTTGCGTTTGTACTCGGCCAAACTCCAAAATGACTGGTCTGAGTTTCTTCCATTGGCGGAGTTTGCTTATAATAATGCCTGTCATTCCTCCACCAATGTGTCTCCATTTTTTGCAGTTTTTGGTTTTCACCCCAGAGCTAATTCATTTTTTCAACATTCCTCTGTCTCCTCTCTGGCCCTGACCTCTCATCTTAAACTTATTTGGAAAAAAGTGCACCTGGCTCTCAGAAAAGCAGCATTCCGGGAAAAAAGATTTTCTGACAGACTCCGGCGGCCGTGCACTTTTAAAGTAGGAGACAGGGTGTGGTTGTCGACTCGCAACATTAAACTCCAACAAACCTCAGCCAGATTGGGTCCTAGATTTATTGGACCATTTCTCATTATCAAAAAAGTCAATCCAGTTGCTTTCCGGTTACGCTTACCAAAAACTTTACGGATCGGAAATACCTTCCATTGCTCATTGCTTAAACCTTATGTTTCGTCCAGTAGATTTCCTCGTAGAATATCTCAGGGGAGATCTCCAGTAAATGTACAGGGTCAGCAGGAGTTCTTGGTGGAGAAGGTTCTCGATTCCAAGTTGTCCCGGGGTCGGCTTTTTTTTTTGGTACATTGGAGAGGTTATGGGCCAGAGGAAAGGTCTTGGGTCCTGGATGAGGACCTTCATGCCCCAAGGCTCAAAAGGGCATTTTTTCGAGAATTTCCTCAGAAACCTGGCTTTAGGGGTTCCTTGACCCCTCCTCAAGGGGGGGGTACTGTTAGGCGCCGGGGTCCGCTCGTCGGTGCGGCACGGCGCCTAGCAACCAGGGACGCCGTGCGCATTCAGCCGCCGGCTCCCTGGCAACGCTAGACGCCGGGCGCACAGAGCCGCTCTGACCTTAGCAACGGGGACGCCACGTTCAGCCGCGTTCCCCGTTGCTGGGTCTGTCCTAAATTACCTGATTATGTGCTGGCCGTGCAGCATGCAAGCTGCACGGCATTTCCATTGATTACCCTGTCTGGATCTTGATTGGAGGGTTCCTGAATAAAGGCACCCTCAGGACTTCTTACAGACGCCGGTGATAGCTTCCTGTTTGCCTGTGTCTGCTACAGAGAGTTTCCAGTCCTGCTCAATCCGGTTGTTCCTGTCCTCAGAGATCCTGTACTCGGAAGTTTGCCATCTATTCCTGGAGTCTGACCAAGCACCTTTAACATCCTGTGGTGTTCGTGAGTCGCGGCTCAGCCGTGTGTTGCGGCTTGTCCGCTTACTGTTTATTATTTAGTTAATTTGTGTTCTGGAGCTTTTGCGGAGAATTCCGCTCCCACAGATCCACTCTGGTATCCAGCGGTGCTGGATAGGAGTAACGGATCAGTGGTTCTTTGGTTGTCCTTTTCCCTGGCGGCTAGTCCGCACATACCTTTGGTTAAAGTTAGTTAGCTTGTAACCCCTGGCCTGGTTGCTTAGTCAGAGGGCCCCTTGTTATCACCCTGTCTCGGATTTCCCTTTGTCTCCCATTAAGACCTGCGGGGGCATCGGGGTTGGGCAGACATAATCCGCCCTTCGAACGCGGCTGCCATGGGCTCAAGCAACCATAGTCTCGCAAGGGATTTCTGATAACACGGGCGAGACAACGGAGTTAGGGCGCCAGGGGTTACTAGGCTCTCCTGCTCCCACAACCAGCATATCTTCCCAGTACTCAGACCTCTGCCATAAGATCTCTTCTGGTCTGGAGTACGGGAATCATAACAGTACCCTGGTCAGGAAAGACGTATGTCCTTATATGTCTCAGATATCTGAATACTGTTTCTGCCTGCAATGAGGCAGAATGGGAGGTTCAGGGTAACTTGTGCGTTTGCGCCATTGTGCAAGTAAGGCGTAAGCCAAAAACTAGGAAGAATACGATTTTCAAAATGTTATGAATAAAAATAAGCTATTTGGCCTAAGATCCAACAGAATGGTCTATGGTAAGAACATGATAAATCCACAGCATAATGTCTCTAGTGGTTGCAGTACTTGATTAGCAATCCAAAATGTCAACCTCATCTCAATGTTATTTTCAGCATATTTGTAATCTGATGCTGCATTGTTAGCCCAACATGACCCTCTTTAAAATCACCACTGATCTGCTGTAAACAAAATTTCAATAAAATAATTAGCAAGTACAATGTGTTATAGCAAAATTATCTTTTTAAAATCCTAGGGTGATGATGGTTTCGCTGGAGCTGAAGGACGTCCTGGCAAACAACTACAAAAGGTATTGTAAAATCATGTAATTTATGGGTGCAATTCTAACAAAGGGGGTAATTCCAAGTTGATCGCAGCAGGAAATTTTTTAGCAGTTGGACAAAACCATGTGCACTGCAGGGGAGGCAGATATAACATGTGCAGAGATAGCTAGATTTGGGTGGGTTATTTTGTTTCTGTGCAGGGTAAATACTGGCTGCTTTATTTTTACACTGCAAATTAGATTGCAGATTGAACTCACCACACCCAAATCTATCTCTCTCTGCACATGTTATATCTGCCTCCCCTGCAGTGCACATAGGCCCTCATTCCGAGTTGTTCGCTCGGTAATTTTCTTCGCATCGCAGCGATTTTTTGCTAATTGCGCATGCGCAATGTTCGCACTGCGACTGCGCCAAGTAAATTTGCTAAGAAGTTTGGTATTTTACTCACGGCATTACGAGGTTTTTTCTGGTGATCGTAGTGTGATTGACAGGAAGTGGGTGTTTCTGGGCGGAAACTGGCCGTTTTATGGGTGTGTGTGAAAAAACGCTGCCGTTTCTGGGAAAAACGCGGGAGTGGCTGGAGAAACGGGGGAGTGTCTGGGCGAACGCTGGGTGTGTTTGTGACGTCAACGAAACTGACTGAACTGATCGCAGTGGCAGAGTAAGTCTCGAACTACTCAGAAACTGCTTAGAAATTTCTATTCGCAATTTTGAGAATCTTTCGTTCGCAATTTTGCTAAGCTAAGATTCACTCCCAGTAGGCGGCGGCTTAGCGTGTGCAATGCTGCTAAAAGCAGCTTGCGAGCGAACAACTCGGAATGAGGGCCATGGTTTTGCCCAGTTGCTAACAGAATTCCTGCTGCGATCAACTTGGAATTACCCCCAAAGCTGTAAAGACCAGGCTGCTGAACAGTGTCAGACTAACAGGAATTTGGAGATCAGATTTAGCTCAGGATGCGCCAAAGTATTATTATTATTTTTTGGCATAACACAATTAGCCAAATGAAAAGAATGTGAAATGTTTGGAACATTGCTGCATTACAACATATTGATGCACAAGTCCATGTTATTATTTTGTTATAAGTTTACTCAATTATTTAATATGCATTGGAAAATGAGGTAACCAAAGGGTTAGTTGATTGCAGTTGAATAATACTAGTTTTACAACCCGCTATTCTTTTTATGTATTCCAGAACTTACATTTTATTTATTTGTTACCAGTTATTTATATAGCGCACACATATTCCCCGCAGCCCTTTACAGAGAATATTTGCCCATTCACATCAGTCCCTGCCCCAGTGGAGCTTACAATCTATATTTCCTATCACACCTATCACATGTACACACAGACACATTCACGCTAGGGTTAATTTAGTTGGGAGCCAATTAACCTACCAGTATATTTTTGGATTGTGGGAGGAAACCGGAGTACCCGGAGGAAACCCACGCAAGTATGGGGGGAATATACAAACTCCACACAGTTAGGGCCATGTTGGGAATTGAATCCATGACCTCAGTGCTGTGAGGCAGTAATGCTAACCATTATACCATCCGTACTATACATATGAAATGTGGCAAAAATCTAACATGAATATTTGCATAAAGGAATGGTAATGGATCCTTGGCAGTGACATTTTAAGAAATGAGGGGCTGCCTGTAAGCTAAAATATGGCATCTGTCCAGTAGATAGAAAACACTCTTGCACAGTGCCAGAGTTTTGCAATTATACGCATGGATGTCAGGTCCGTATTAACGTCTCTCTTTGTAGAGGCTTTCATCACATACAATACAGTCCCCATACAGTCCCAAAGAGTTTTGTAAACGAGGCTTCAATGTGTGTGTAAAAGATGTACCCTCCGCCCACTGTAGATACACCACTGGCCCTTCGGTAACCTATTCTGCTGGAGGACAGCCATCTGCTGATCTGTCATGGAATGCTGTCACTATGACAAAAAATTTAACAAAAATGTAAACATTTTTCTCTTACGTCCTAGAGGATGCTGGGGTCCATTTTAGTACCATGGGGTATAGACGGTTCCGCAGGAGCCTTTGGCACTTTAAGACTTTTCAACAGTGTGAACTGGCTCCTCCCTCTATGCCCCTCCTTCAGACCTCAGTTTAGAAAATGTGCCCAGGAGACTGGATGCACACCTGTGGAGCTCTACAGAGCTGTGCTGGAAAAAGACTTTCTTAGGTTTTTTATTTTGCAGGGAAGCTGCTGGCAACAGCTTCCTTGCTTCGTGGGACTTAGGGGGGGAAGTAGGAACCAACTTATCAATTAGTTAATGGTTCTGCTTCCGCTGACAGGACACCATTAGCTCCTGAAGGGTACTAAACACAGCCCAAGCCTGGCCAGCATTCACTCCCACAGGACTGCCGCCACCCCCTAACAGAGCCAGAAGGCTGGTGAGTATATTACTGGAGTCCTGCAGAGAGAGGTTCTCCGGTCATCGTTGGCGGCATACAGGTACATGCGCAGCGGAGGGACGCTGCGCGCCATGTCTCTCAGCACAAGGGTGCAGAGAGTGCGGAGGGGGGCGTGCTCTGAGAGCATGTTTTAAAACCTTACTCTCACTGGCAAAAAGGGTACATACATGTACAGCCGCTGATGTGCCATCCCCAGCCAGTATAAATATTACATTGCTGAGGCTGAAGGGCTCCTCAGACTTGCCAGAACACTCACTGGGTGCCATTTTCTCCTGCAGAAACTCCAGTGTGAAGCTCCTGAATGCTATTTCTCCTCATGACAACGCTGATACAAGTACAGGGTGTAAACGAAGGGGCAGAGAGTGTTCATTATAATTAGGTCTATGGGTCTATTATTGGTATATGCGCTGTAAGTAGGTAATATTTCCACAATTCACAATAAGGCGCGGTATGTGGACTGGCAAATCCCTCTGTGTCTCTCTGACAGACTTTAGTGTGGGTCTGTCTCCAATAGCTCCCCTGTGTGATAGGTGTGTGTGTGGGTGTGTGACTGTGTACAAGTGTATAACATGTCAGACATTGGGGAGAGTTCTTCCCAGGAAGAACCCATTTTAGATGCACATGAGGGTAATATGGTGGCCCTTCCCTCTCAGAAGGAACCGGAGTGAGTGAGAATTTTCCAAAAGAAATTCTCTGAGTCTGAACAACAGACTTAATATTGGAGGCAGTCTGTGGAGGATGCACTGTTTACCAACCCCTCCATATCATCCACTCGTGTCCCATCCAGTTCCCAGAAAAGGTCTCTGGCCCATATAATGCAAGGAGACACAGACACAGATTCCGACTCTGACGTTGACACTGGGGATTTGAGAGGGGTAGACCCCAAATTAGCCGAAAGCATACAATGTTTGATAGCTGCTATAAAGGAAGTGTTGGCGTTTCCTGAAACAACACTGGTCCCTGAGGAAAAGGATTATTTTAAATTAAATAAAAAGCAGGTTGTGACTTTTCCTCCTTCAAAGGATTTGAATGCATTCTTTGAAGAATCCTGGGCTAACCCAGAGAAGAAATGTACCCTTCCCAGAAGGATATGTGTAGCGTACCCTTTCCCTGAGAAAGACAGGCACAAATGGGAGACTCCCCCAGTGATAGACACCTCAGTTTCTCGGCTGTCTAAGAAAGTAGTTTTGCCTGCCCCTGGTTCAGCCTCCTTAAAAGATCCAGTTGACCGTAAATTAGAAACAACCCTAAAATCCATATATATGGCTAACAGAACGGTGCTCAGGCCCACCATTACTTGTGTGTGGGTGGGTAACGCTGTGGAAAAATGGTCTGACAACTTGCTTGTTAACATAGACACAGTTGACAGGGATGAAATAGTCCTAACTCTCGGCCATATCAAAGATGCTGCAGGTTACTTAGTTGAAGCTATGAAGGATATTGGGTTGCTGAGTTTAAGATCCTCCGCTATGGCAATTTCAGCCCGCAGGGGGCTGTGGATCCGCCAATGGAATGCTGATGCGGAATCAAAAAAGTATATTGAGGCGCTCCCTTACAATGGAGAAGCCCTCTTTGGAGACAAGCTGGATGCCATGATTTCAACAACTACATCAGGCAAGTCAGCATTTCTGCCTTCCGCAGCTGCTCCACCTAGGAAAGGATATCATTCTCATACGATGCAGTTCTTTCAGTCCAACAAGTCCATAAAGGCAAAGGGTACCCCCTTCTTCGCAGGAAGAAGGCGAGGAAGAGGTAAAAAATCTACAACACCATCAGGCTCGCAGGAGCAGAAGTCAACAGCTACTTCTGCAAAAACCACAGCATGATGCTGGGGCTACCCTGCGGGAGTACGATTGGGTGTAGGTACGTCTACTGTTTTTCAGCCAGGTCTGGATTCACTCAGATCTGGATCCTTGGGTATTACAGATAGTATCCCAGGGGTACAAATTGGAATTTAAAGACCTTCCCCATGCCGATTTTTCAAATCAGCCTTACCAGCTTCTGTTCAGGACAGAACAAAGGTGCTGAACGCAATACAGAAATTATGTCAAGACAACGTAATTTCCTTAGTTCCTGTGTCACAACAGGAAAAAGGGTTTTATTCAAGCCTGTTTGTAGTGCCAAAACCGGATGGCTCGGTCAGACCGATTTTAAACCTAAAGACTCTGAACCTCTATTTGAAAAGGTTCAAATTCAAGATGGAATCTCTGAGACCGGTGATCTCCAGCTGGAGGAAAAGGAACTTCTGGTGTCAATTAGTGATGAGCGGGTTCGGTTTCTCGGAAACCGAACCCCCCCGCACTTCACGCTTTTTACACGGGTCCGAGGCAGACTCGGATCTTCCCGCCTTGCTCGGTTAACCCGAGCGCGCCCGAACGTCATCATCCCGCTGTCGGATTCTCGCGAGGCTCGGATTCTATCGCGAGACTCCGATTCTATATAAGGAGCCGCGCGTCGCCGCCATTTTCACACGTGCATTGAGACTGATAGGGAGAGGACGTGGCTGGCGTCCTCTCCGTTTAGAGTAGACTAGAGAGTAGTAGAGACACTTGATTTACTAATTTTGGGGAGCATATTAGGAGTACTACTTGCTGATAGTGTGACCAGTGACCACCAGTTTAATTAATCCGTTCTCTGCCTGAAAAAAAACTATACACAGTGTGACACAGTCACATACCATATCTGTGCTCAGCCTCAGTGTGCTGCATCATCTATGTAATACTGTATATCTGACTGTGCTGAGTGCTCACTGCTCACACAGCTTAACTGTGGGGGAGACTGGGGAGCAGTTATAGCAGGAGTACATATTTTAACAGTGCACACTTTTGCTGCCAGAGTGCCACTGCCAGTGTGACTGACCAGTAACCACTGACCACCAGTATATTGTGATTGTCTGCCTGAAAAAGTTAAACACTCGTCGTGTGGTGTTTTTATTCTATAAACGCATTCTGCTGACAGTGTCCAGCAGGTCCGTCATTATATAATATATACCTGTCCGGCTGCAGTAGTGATATATATATATATATTTTATATCATTATCATCCAGTCTATATTAGCACTGCAGCAGACGCAGTACGGTAGTCCACGGCTGTAGCTATCTCTGTGTCGGCAGTCGCTCGTCCATCCATAATTGTATACCACCTACCCGTGGTGTTTTTTTTTTTTCTATCTTCTTGATACTAGTAGCTTACTTTAGGAGTCTGCAGTGCTGAGCTGACAGTGTCCAGCAGGTCCGTCATTATATAATATATACCTGTCCGGCTGCAGTAGTGATATATATATATTTTTTATATCATTATCATCCAGTCTATATTAGCAGCAGACGCAGTACGGTAGTCCACGGCTGTAGCTACCTCTGTGTCGGCAGTCGCTCGTCCATCCATAATTGTATACCACCTACCCGTGGTGTTTTTTTTTTCTTTCTATCTTCTTGATACTACTAGTAGCTTACTTTAGGAGTCTGCAGTGCTGAGCTGACAGTGTCCAGCAGGTCCGTCATTATATAATATATACCTGTCCGGCTGCAGTAGTGATATATATATATTTTATATCTCATTATCATCCAGTCTATATTAGCAGCAGACGCAGTACGGTAGTCCACGGCTGTAGCTACCTCTGTGTCGGCAGTCGCTCGTCCATCCATAATTGTATACCACCTACCCGTGGTGTTTTTTTTTTCTATCTTCTTGATACTAGTAGCTTACTTTAGGAGTCTGCAGTGCTGAGCTGACAGTGTCCAGCAGGTCCGACATTATATAATATATACCTGTCCGGCTGCAGTAGTGATATATATATATATTTTTTATATCATTATCATCCAGTCTATATTAGCAGCAGACGCAGTACGGTAGTCCACGGCTGTAGCTACCTCTGTGTCGGCAGTCGCTCGTCCATCCATAATTGTATACCACCTACCTGTGGTGTTTTTTTTTCTTTCTATCTTCTTGATACTAGTAGCTTACTTTAGGAGTCTGCAGTGCTGACAGTGTCCAGCAGGTCCGTCATTATATAATATATACCTGTCCGGCTGCAGTAGTGATATATATATACTTTTTATATCATTATCATCCAGTCTATATTAGCAGCAGATGCAGTACGGTAGTCCACGGCTGTAGCTACCTCTGTGTCGGCAGTCGCTCGTCCATCCATAAGTATACTAGTATCCATCCATCTCCATTGTTTACCTGATGTGCCTTTTAGTTGTGCCTATTAAAATATGGAGAACAAAAATTTTGAGATTCCAAAAATAGGGAAAGATCAAGATCGACTTCCACCTCGTGCTGAAGCTGCTGCCACTAGTCATGGCCGAGACGATGAAATGCCAGCAACGTCGTCTGCCAAGGCCGATGCCCAATGTCATAGTACAGAGCATGTAAAATCCAAAACACCAAATATCAGTAAAAAAAGGACTCAAAAATCTAAAATAAAATTGTCAGAGGAGAAGCGTAAACTTGCCAATATGCCATTTACGACACGGAGTGGCAAGGAACGGCTGAGGCCCTGGCCTATGTTCATGGCTAGTGGTTCAGCTTCACATGAGGATGGAAGCACTCAGCCTCTCGCTAGAAAAATGAAAAGACTCAAGCTGGCAAAAGCACAGCAAAGAACTGTGCGTTCTTCGAAATCACAAATCCACAAGGAGAGTCCAATTGTGTCGTTTGCGATGCCTGACCTTCCCAACACTGGACGTGAAGAGCATGCGCCTTCCACCATTTGCACGCCCCCTGCAAGTGCTGGAAGGAGCACCCGCAGTCCAGTTCCTGATAGTCAGATTGAAGATGTCAGTGTTGAAGTACACCAGGATGAGGAGGATATGGGTGTTGCTGGCGCTGGGGAGGAAATTGACCAGGAGGATTCTGATGGTGAGGTGGTTTGTTTAAGTCAGGCACCCGGGGAGACACCTGTTGTCCGTGGGAGGAATAGGGCCATTGACATGCCTGGTGAAAATACCAAAAAAAATCAGCTCTTCGGTGTGGAAGTATTTCAACAGAAATGCGGACAACATTTGTCAAGCCGTGTGTTGCCTTTGTCAAGCTGTAATAAGTAGGGGTAAGGACGTTAACCACCTCGGAACATCCTCCCTTATACATCACCTGCAGCGCATTCATCATAAGTCAGTGACAAGTTCAAAAACTTTGGGCGACAGCGGAAGCAGTCCACTGACCAGTAAATCCCTTCCTCTTGTAACCAAGCTCACGCAAACCACCCCACCAACTCCCTCAGTGTCAATTTCCTCCTTCCCCAGGAATGCCAATAGTCCTGCAGGCCATGTCACTGGCAATTCTGACGAGTCCTCTCCTGCCTGGGATTCCTCCGATGCATCCTTGCGTGTAACGCCTACTGCTGCTGGCGCTGCTGTTGTTGCTGCTGGGAGTCGATGGTCATCCCAGAGGGGAAGTCGTACTCGTAAGACCACTTTTACTACTTCCACCAAGCAATTGACTGTCCAACAGTCCTTTGCGAGGAAGATGAAATATCACAGCAGTCATCCTGCTGCAAAGCGGATAACTGAGGCCTTGGCATCCTGGGCGGTGAGAAACGTGGTTCCGGTATCCATCATTACTGCAGAGCCAACTAGAGACTTGTTGGAGGTACTGTGTCCCCGGTACCAAATACCATCTAGGTTCCATTTCTCTAGGCAGGCGATACCGAAAATGTACACAGACCTCAGAAAAAGACTCACCAGTGTCCTAAAAAATGCAGTTGTACCCAATGTCCACTTAACCACGGACATGTGGACAAGTGGAGCAGGGCAGGCTCAGGACTATATGACTGTGACAGCCCACTGGGTAGATGTATGGACTCCCGCCGCAAGAACAGCAGCGGCGGCACCAGTAGCAGCATCTCGCAAACGCCAACTCTTTCCTAGGCAGGCTACGCTTTGTATCACCGCTTTCCAGAATACGCACACAGCTAAAAACCTCTTACGGCAACTGAGGAAGATCATCGCAGAATGGCTTACCCCAATTGGACTCTCCTGTGGATTTGTGGCATCGGACAACGCCAGCAATATTGTGTGTGCATTAAATATGGGCAAATTCCAGCACGTCCCATGTTTTGCACATACCTTGAATTTGGTGGTGCAGAATTATTTAAAAAACGAGAGGGGCGTGCAAGAGATGCTGTCGGTGGCCAGAAGAATTGCGGGACACTTTCGGCGTACAGGCACCACGTACAGAAGACTGGAGCACCACCAAAAACGCCTGAACCTGCCCTGCCATCATCTGAAGCAAGAAGTGGTAACGAGGTGGAATTCAACCCTCTATATGCTTCAGAGGTTGGAGGAGCAGCAAAAGTCCATTCAAGCCTATACAACTGAGCACGATATAGGAGGTGGAATGCACCTGTCTCAAGCGCAGTGGAGAATGATTTCAACGTTGTGCAAGGTTCTGCAACCTTTTGAACTTGCCACACGTGAAGTCAGTTCAGACACTGCCAGCCTGAGTCAGGTCATTCCCCTCATCAGGCTTTTGCAGAAGAAGCTGGAGACATTGAAGGAGGAGCTAATACAGAGCGATTCCGCTAGGCATGTGGGACTTGTGGATGGAGCCCTTAATTCGCTTAACAAGGATTCACGGGTGGTCAATCTGTTGAAATCAGAGCACTACATTTTGGCCACCGTGCTCGATCCTAGATTTAAAACCTACCTTGGATCTCTCTTTCCGGCAGACACAAGTCTGCTTGGGTTCAAAGAACTGCTGGTGACAAAATTGTCAAGTCAAGCGGAACGCGACCTGTCAACATCTCCTCCTTCACATTCTCCCGCAACTGGGGGTGCGAGGAAAAGGCTCAGAATTCCGAGCCCACCCGCTGGCGGTGATGCAGGGCAGTCTGGAGCGACTGCTGATGCTGACATCTGGTCCGGACTGAAGGACCTGACAACGATTACGGACATGTCGTCTACTGTCACTGCATATGATTCTCTCCCCATTGAAAGAATGGTGGAGGATTATATGAGTGACCGCATCCAAGTAGGCACGTCAGACAGTCCGTACTTATACTGGCAGGAAAAAGAGGCAATTTGGAGGCCCTTGCACAAACTGGCTTTATTCTACCTAATTTGCCCTCCCACAAGTGTGTACTCCGAAAGAGTGTTTAGTGCCGCCGCTCACCTTGTCAGCAATCGGCGTACGAGGTTACATCCAGAAAATGTGGAGAAGATGATGTTCATTAAAATGAATTATAATCAATTCCTCCGTGGAGACATTGACCAGCAGCAATTGCCTCCACAAAGTACACAGGGAGCTGAGATGGTGGATTCCAGTGGGGACGAATTGATAATCTGTGAGGAGGGGGATGTACACGGTGATATATCGGAGGATGATGATGAGGTGGACATCTTGCCTCTGTAGAGCCAGTTTGTGCAAGGAGAGATTAATTGCTTCTTTTTTGGTGGGGGTCCAAACCAACCCGTCATTTCAGTCACAGTCGTGTGGCAGACCCTGTCACTGAAATGATGGGTTGGTTAAAGTGTGCATGTCCTGTTTATACAACATAAGGGTAGGTGGGAGGGCCCAAGGACAATTCCATCTTGCACCTCTTTTTTCTTTCATTTTTCTTTGCGTCATGTGCTGTTTGGGGGGTGTTTTTTGGAAGGGCCATCCTGCGTGACACTGCAGTGCCACTCCTAGATGGGCCAGGTGTTTGTGTCGGCCACTAGGGTCGCTTAGCTTACTCACACAGCTACCTCATTGCGCCTCTTTTTTTCTTTGCGTCATGTGCTGTTTGGGGAGTGTTTTTTGGAAGGGCCATCCTGCGTGACACTGCAGTGCCACTCCTAGATGGGCCAGGTGTTTGTGTCGGCCACTAGGGTTGCTTAGCTTACTCACACAGCTACCTCATTGCGCCTCTTTTTTTCTTTGCGTCATGTGCTGTTTGGGGAGTGTTTTTTGGAAGGGCCATCCTGCGTGACACTGCAGTGCCACTCCTAGATGGGCCAGGTGTTTGTGTCGGCCACTTGGGTCGCTTAGCTTAGCCATCCAGCGACCTCGGTGCAAATTTTAGGACTAAAAATAATATTGTGAGGTGTGAGGTGTTCAGAATAGACTGAAAATGAGTGGAAATTATGGTTATTCAGGTTAATAATACTTTGGGATCAAAATGACCCCCAAATTCTATGATTTAAGCAGTTTTTTAGGGTTTTTTGAAAAAAACACCCGAATCCAAAACACACCCGAATCCGACAAAAAAAATTCGGTGAGGTTTTGCCAAAACGCGTTCGAACCCAAAACACGGCCGCGGAACCGAACCCAAAACCAAAACACAAAACCCGAAAAATTTCCGGTGCTCATCACTAGTGTCAATGAACATCAAAGATGCTTATTTACATGTTCCCATCTACCCTCCGCATCAGGCATACATGAGGTTTGCGGTGCAGGACTGCCACTACCTGTTCCAAACATTGCCTTTTGGGCTCTCCACGGCTCCGAGAAGATTCACCAAGGTGATGGCGGAGATGATGGTGCTTCTTTGCAATAAAGGAGTCAACGTAATCCCATACTTGGACAGTCTCCTCATAAAAGCGAGATCCAGGGAGAATCTAGTGCAGAACATTGCGCTTTCCCTGACGGTGCTTCAACAGCACGGTTAGATCATAAACCTTCCAAAATCACAATTGGAACCCACAATGAGGTTATCATTTCTGGGAATGATATTGGACACGGAAGCACAGAAAGTATTCCTACCAGTGGAAAAGGCTCTGGAGATCCAGAAGATGGTCAAACAAGTTTTGAAACTAGCACGCGTATCGATTCATCAGTGCATCCACCAGACTGGCCAAGGAGGGCTTGGTATCCAGATCTTCAGGAGTTACTACTGGAGGATCCTCTGCCTCTTCCTCTTCGCGAGGACCTGCTTCACCAGGGGCCGTTAGTTTATCAAGACTTACCGCGGCTACGTCTGACGGCATGGCTGTTGAGCGCCAGCTCCTAGCCCATAAGGGTATTCCCAATGAAGTCATTCCCACTCTTATTCTGGCCAGGAAAGGGGTAACGTCTAAACATTACCATCGTATTTGGAGAAAATATGTATCTTGGTGTGAAATCCAAGAAGTCTCCTGCGGTGGAGTTTCAATTAGGACGTCTTCTCCTATTTCTACAGGTGGGTGTGGATGCAGGCTTGAGATTAGGGTCTATCAAGGTCCAAATTTTGGCCTTGTCCATTTTCTTTCAGAGACAGTTGGCTTCCCTTCCTGAGGTCCAGACGTTCATGAAGGGGGTTCTGCGCATCCAACCTCCCTTTGTGTCTCCTGCGGCGCCATGGGATCTTAATGTGGTATTGCAGTTCCTTAAATCGGACTGGTTTGAGCCTCTGCAAGAGGCGGAGTTGAAGTTTCTCACTTGGAAAGTCATCATGCTGTTGGCCTTGGCCGAGTGTCTGAATTAGGGGCTCTGTCACAAAAGAGTCCTTATTTGATTTTCATGAAGATAGAACTGAACTGCGGATGCGTCAGCATTTTCTTCCAAAGGTTGTGTCTTCTTTCCATGTCAAACAACCTGTGGTGGTGCCAGTGGCTTCTGACACCTCAGCCGTTTCAAAGTCCTTGGATGTCGTCAGAGCGTTGAGGACTTATGTTGCAAGAACGTCTCGGATAAGGAAAACAGAATCTTTGTTTGTCCTCTATGACCCCAACAAGATTGGGAGTCCTGCTTCTAAGCAGACTATTGCGCACTGGATCAGAGGTACTATTCAGCACGCATATTCCACGGCAGGATTGCCGTTACCGAGTTCGGTAAAGGCCCACTCTACAAGGAAAGTGGGTTTTTCCTGGGCGGCTGCCCAGGGTGTCTCGGCGTTGCAAATTTGCCGAGCAGCTACTTGGTCAGGGGCAAACACGTTTGCTAAGTTTTACAGGTTTGACACCTTGGCTGCTGCCGACCTTCAGTTTGGTCAGTCAGTTCTGCAGGAAAATTAGCACTTTCCCGCCCGTACTGGGAGCTTTGGTACATCCCCATGGTACAAAAATGGACCGCCAGCATCCTCTAGGACGTAAGAGAAAATAGGATTTTAATTACCTACTGGTAAATCCTTTTCTCGTAGTCCGTAGAGGATGCTGGGCGCCCACCCGGTGCTCATTTTTCCTGCAGAATTACGTTTTGTCTTTTACACAGGTTCTCAAGATGTTCAGAGCTGTTGCTGTTGCGTTATGCATGCACGTTAGCATGGGTTATGTTGAAGGCCATGTTAGGCGGCAAGTTTTGTAAGGTGTGTGCTGGTGTGAATCTCGCCACTAGTTTAATGTAAATTCTTCTCTCGAAGTTGTCCGTCTCCTTGGGCACAGTTCCTATACTGAGGTCTGGAGGAGGGGCATAGAGGGAGGAGCCAGTTCACACTGTTGAAAAGTCTTAAAGTGCCGGAGGCTCCTGCGGAACTGTCTATACCCAATGGTAGTAAAATGGACCCCAGCATCCTCTACGGACTACGAGAAAAGGATTTACCGGTAGGTAATTAAAATACTATTTTTTTTAAAACAAGCAAAAAAAAAAAAAAAACAGCAGAAGAGAAAATCAGATTATGTAGTGAGTACAGTGAGACCTGCTGTTGGGAATTTAGTAATTATTAAAAATGATCAGATAGCATTTCTAAGATGTTCCAGCGAGTGGGGAATTATTGTAAGAGTATCAGTGTCCTTTTTACGTTTTTGACATTGTAGCTTACACTATGGCCCTCATTCCGAGTTGTTCGCTCGCTGCTAATTTTAGCAGAATTGCTAATAGGCTAAAATCCGGCAGTTCTGCGCATGCGTATGCACAGCAGAGCGCACGCGCTAAGCAAATTTACACAAAACTATGCTATTTTACTCACAGGCGAACAAAGCTTTTCAATCGCTCTGCTGATTGACAGGAAGTGGGTGTTTCTGGTCGGAAACTGGACGTTTTCAGGGAGTGTGCTAAAAAAATGCAGGCGTGCCAGGTAAAAACGCAGGAGTGGCTGGAGAAACAGAGGAGTGGCTGGCCGGACGCAGGGCGTGTTTGTGACGTCAAACCAGGAACTAAACGGACTGAGGTGATCGCAATCTAGGAGTAGGTCTGGAGCTACTCAGAAACTGCAAGGAAATTGCTTTCGTTAGCAATTCTGCTAATATTAGCAGAATTGCTAATCTTTCGTTCGCAATTCTGCTATGCTAAGATACACTCTCAGAGGGCGGCGGCTTTGTGTTTGCATTTCTGCTAAAAGTAGCTAGCGAGCGAACAACTCGGAATGAGGGCCTATATTCCATCAGCGCTACATGCCAACCTCTAGCTGTTTGAAAATGAGCCACGTTACCAATATCTCATGAGATTCACTAATCATCTCGAATGGGTAGCACAATTACATGACAAGAGGGTTGGCAGGTATCACGGCAGTGCCAGATCAAGTTCTACATGGGCCTGGAGCTGAAATTTTTAATGGGTCTATTGTGTGTTGCGCAGTGGGTGTGATTAGCGCTTCAGAGAATTTCTTCCTGCGTGGGCAGTGGTGGAATACTACATCACTTCACTTCCTCTCTATATTACATCTCTTCACGGGTGTAGTATGGTATGCCGGCGGCGCCGGTATACTGTGCGCCGGGATCCCGACATTCGGCATACTGAAGACCACCCCTCTTCACTATATCACTACTACACTACATGTCCACACTATACATCCCCAAACTACCTCCCAACACTACATTACTGTTACTTACTTACACCTCATCCGTGCACTACTGTATACAGTATAACCGAATTAACTCTCCACACTACCTCACTACACTACCTCCCTGCACTACATACCTGCAGTATATCATTTTGCTACCAACCCGGTACCAAGAAGACACCACAAAAGAACTGAGACTTTATGCCAAAAGGCTGAAATATGTTTTACCTTAGGGAACTGTTTATGGATGATTTAGAACCATGTTACATGATGAGCGACCACTCCTCCTCATTAAGGGATTTATCCAAATCTCACAGACTAGTTCAAGCAACTCTTGGGGAGGAACTGAGTGGTAGCGGAGTTGTGAAGATTATTTCATACAGTAGAGTAGGTATTGTACATTTTCTTAGAAAGGGAGATAGATTGCAGAATTTACAGGATCTGGATCAATTTTGTATTAACCACTAAGATTGTATGAATCGAAATTGATTTTACCTGATTTTTATCCCATAAATAACTTATTTTTCAGGGGATTGTTGGCGACCCAGGTGAACCTGGAAATGTAGGAAGCAAAGGAGAGCCAGTAAGTGTAAAAACATGCTCTTATATTTCTATAAACCTCTAACCACACAGAAAATTCTTTTTCTTCAGTGAATTTATATGAAATACATAGATTTATGCTACAGTACAGGCTTTAAGTCAACTTTTCCTGCTGTCTGACATGATTTTAGATTGATCCCAGCCACAATGATGCCTTGCCCCTAGAACATTTTCCACATCACCATGGTAATAGGATGGGGATTTTGCCAAGGAATACTAATGAAAGGAAGTGTTTTCACAAGAGATCAGGGTAATGTGGGGCAAAGACATTGGCAGTATATCCCTGCACTTATCATTTTCCATCTGAACTACAGCAACATCCTCCTTTGTGGTCTTACCTTCAACCATGTTTCTCCAAAATCTATCCTTGATGCTGCTTCTACCTCATTTGCCTCACCCACTGCTCTACATCAGCCCCCCTCCCCCCACCCATCTGCAAACTGTATCACAAGCTCCCCATCTGCTCTACGGAATATATTTTAAAATCCCCACTGTAAATTAAAAAGTCCTCAATTATTCCACTCCTTCATACATATTCAACTTTATTTCTTTCCACACAGCCTCTCACCTCACCTCCAGTCACCGCTTCTCAATCCCTCATCCAACATTTCTCCCATGCTGCCCCTCTGCTATAGAACTCACCCCCTCACTCTACCCAGCTCCATACGTATAAACAAGTCCTTAAATCTCACTTCTTCATAAGAGCCTACCAGCCCTCATACTCACTACTCACCTCCACTGACCACCCACCTACCCTCTCTGCCAGATCACCAGTCTTTTGTGCCCAAACCTCATAGACTGTAAGCACTTATGGGAGGTACCCTCTCTTCTTGGCCTTTCCTCTTAGCTTATCCCTGACTGTGACATCAGTGCACTATGTGTAATTCTTTCAAAATAAAATAGTTATACAGTCAATCTCTTTGCAAGGTAATCAATATATATATATATATATATATATATATATAATTCAGAATAATTGATTTATTAACCTATTACACTATTTTATTATTCTCAGGGCATAACTGGTCCAAAGGGTTCAAGAGGTACACAGGGTCCACAGGTACAGTATGGACCATGGTGGTTACATTTTGTCTTTTGTTACATTTGCAGATTTGTTTTCAAGTGTGATCTCTCCATATCTGACTGAGTCCTAATAGTTTTGACATCTGTAAGCAAATTACCATTCCAGAAACAGAAACAGTTTTATTGGCCAAGTATACAAACATATATTAGGCATTTTTCCTGGTTAGCCACCTAATAGACATAAAAAAAGAGAGGCACTGTGACTTTACACAACATTCAGTCAACAATCAAACAGTGAGTGTCCCCAATGTAAATATTACAATTATATAAAAAATATCCCCAATTCCCAAGTTAATTATTTAACTAAATAACCTCTTGTGGTTGAAGTTTTAACCTGGTATAATCTATAATGCCTACCAGATGGAAATAATTGAAATAAATCATAACCAGGATGCATTGAATCCGCCCAGAGTCAGCTGCCGCTAGGCTCCTGTCCTGAAGGAGGCAACTTTTCTCCATTGTCTCTGCGGGCTTACCTCTTTTCGCTGCTGTGACATGGGGCACGGTGGCCGACCGGAGCGCCATTCTGCTTCCACTATGCACACTGCAGCTGTGCGGCTGTGAGAGATGGACCCGGGGTAAAGAGGGGAAACAGATGCTGGCCTCTCCCTGCCAATATTATGTATTATTATTATTTATTACCAGTTATTTATATAGCGCACACATATTCTGCAGCACTTTACAGAGAATATTTTGTCCATTCACATCAGTCCCTGTCCCAGTGAAGCTTAGTCTATCTTCCCTACCACATGCACACATAGACTTACACGCTAGGGTTAATTTTGTTGGGATCCAATTAACCTACCAGTATATTTTTGGATTGTGGGAGGAAACCGGAGTACCCAGAGGAAACCCAGGCAAGCACAGTGAGAATATACAAACTCCACACTGGGCCATGGTGGGCACTGAACCCATGACCTCGGTGCCGTGAGGCAGTAACGCTAACCATTACACCATCTGTACTGCCCAATAGTGGTAAAGCCGCGCCTCCTGCATCCTCGGCTGTCACTCACCCAGGAAGCTCTGCCTGTTCTCTCTCTGCATGCTGTCCCCAGCTCTCTGACAGCGCTATCAGATCTGCTCTCATGCAGGCTGGTCGGATCAGAGGAGGCAGGCCAGCAGTGTCTGTGAGTGTGTCCAATCTCTGCTGCGCTCGCCTCCTCTGCAAGTGATTGGCTGTAAGTGGTGGCTGGTCCCTCCTCTAGGTCCAGCCACCCGTGTGCTGTTGCCGCTGTACCCAAGTATTTCCTCCCTTCTGCTGGACCAGGTCAGCCAACACCACTCGTTCCCCTCCACCCTACAGTCTAAAATATGCAGTATATTTTATAACCTATGAGTGCCACACTACTGCTTTCTAAATGGATCACTGTGTGAAGGCACTAGCTGGCTGAGGTAACTTATGTCATTTGGAGTGCCGGATTTCTACTTTGCTACACACACACACACACACACACACACACACACACACACACACACACCATAGTATGTATATATACACACACACACACACACACACACACACACACACACACACACACACACACACACACACACACACACACACACACATATATATACACTATTTTCTATTTATCTTGACAAAGGGCCCTGCGTGGCCTGAATTATCGACATTATTGGCAGCCATGTGTAAGTAAATGCTGTTATCTATATGTGTGTGTGTGTGTGTGTGTGTATACAGTATATATAGGGGGGCACTAACATTTATTTTGCTTCTGGGCGACTGGGACGACCTTACGCCACTGAATCTGGCACAATATTACTTGCCTGTCTGCCTGCTAATTCTTGTCAGTTATAAATCCTAAAGAAGGCCTGGCCAAACTGTGGCTCTTTAGCTGTTGTCAAACTACAATCCCCAGCATGCCCTGTTACAGTTTTGTTATTAGGGAATGCTAAACCTGTGGCACAGCATGCTGGGACTTGTAGTTTCTCAACAGCTGGAGAGCCACAGGTTGGCTAAAGTAAGGAAAGGTGTTCGCTAGTGTATTGACTTGGAAACACTTGGAACAACCACACAAATAGTAGTGGGCTAATGCTGATCACTTGCACCTGCTCCTCGGACTGCAGCTGCTTAGACTGAGTTGCTGAGTCTCAATGATTATTGAAGGAAAAAAAAGGGATTTTAAAGAAGCGCCATCCGTAGAGCAAAGGTGCAATATTTGTATAAATATTTATTAAATCTTATAAAATATATACCAGCACATAAATATTCACAATATAATATTATAAATATTCACAATATCTACAAACCACCCCCAGCTGTAAATATATATGCTTGATTCATAAAACAAAAGTCAATTGGTTGGTAAGTAACTTTTGGTTGGTTATAGATAAAAAGATTTTCTACCACAGCTGTTGGTGAAAAAGCGCTCTTGATAAAAATAAATAAAAATGAATTCAAATCTTTCCAATCATAGATGACACTGCACCTGTATTTGTAATAGATAGGATTCATACAGTGGACTCCTTAGGAAGAATATATAAGTGTGCCGCAAGCACTTCCAAAAAAGTTCTGATAAATGGATTATTGCTCCAACAGTTCCATATAGTCATACTTGCCTGTGGTGAAACACCTATCTTTATCAATTAACTAGCTCACCATAGGTGATGGCAATCATACATTACCAGGAAAGTCCAGGAACAGAGCATTTTCTCCCTCATGGAGAGGATCAGGTAGGCAAGTATGATATAGTATGTACCCCCTCACCTGTCGCTTTAGAGAGAATCCAGGTAGATAGCAGTATAGGGGGTTAAGAATCTCCGATGCGGGATCTGTTTGTCTCTTTATGTATGGAGCCGTGCTGTCGGGCACCTGTGTGGAGCTGAAGTGACGGAGCCTGCTGCTTCCGCCGCATGGAGCTGATGACCGCTCGTGTCCGCTGAAGGCAACCGTTACTGATGCCGGCTTGTCAGTGTGTGCTTTTAAGCTTTAAAAGCAGTGCCCTGGTTTCATGTGTTTTAGACACTGCACCGAAGATATACAGCATGCTTCCAGCGCTACACACTGACAAGCCGGCGTCAGTGTCGTCTGAGATTGTTAAGATTTGAATTCATTTTTATTTATTTTTATCAAGAGCGCTTTTTCACCAACAGCTGTGGTAGAAATTCTTTTTATCTATAACCAACCAAAAGTTACTTACCAACCAATTGACTTTTTCGTTTTATGAATCAAGCATATATATTTACAGCTGGGGGTGGTTTGTAGATATTGTGAACATTTATAATATTGTATTGGGAATATTTATGTGCTGATATATATTTTATATGATTTAATAAATATTTTTACAAATATGGCACCTTTGCTCTACGGATGGCGCTTCTTTGAAATCCCTTTTTTTCCCCAGTTATAAATCCTGAATAAAGGGGAGATCAACACCAATGATTCTTACCGCTCTTATTACCCGTTGTAATCTGTACTTCTCCTATTCTGTGATCAATCCAAACCACCGCATTTTCGCGGTGATATGCTGTCACACATCACCAGCATGTACGTACCCCCGGGCTGCCATTATAGCGATACGGCATGTCACTGGCGAGGTGATGTAGGACTTTTATCCTCTTCATCATGCGTTGTTGCCCCACGCATGCACTGTATGCCTAGCACCCAGCAGCCCCGCACATGTCACCCTGTACATACTCACTTGATGTTGAAGGATGCTGTGGCTGCTTAGAAGTAGGGGACACAAATTCTCACCTCGTTCCTGCCAGAAAGGATTACTTTGAAAAAACAAACTTTATTTCAACATAAACAGAAAAACATAAAACAAAAACACAAAACGATCCTGTATCACCGTGGCAGCGTCAGCCCTGACCTGCCAAAGTGACAGGGGGGAATTATCGTGAGGAGAAGTGCCACCTGACCGTTGATAAATCATGTAGGCATCACGTTCCAATGCACACAACGGCAGCACCGATAATGACATGTGCTATGGCAATTCCTTAAACTGCCGCTATCTGCTAGGGGTGTGGTATGTTAGGTAGACTTAGGTCGACAGTGTCTAGGTCGACCACTATTGATCGACAGTAAGTAGGTCGACATGGTTTCTAGGTTGACAGGGACTTTAGGTCGACATGTACTAGGTCAACTTGAGAAAAGGTCGACATGAGTTATTTAAAACTTTTTTTGGTGTCTATTTCTCTGTACAGTGACTGGGAGCCCCAATTAGTGCACCGTGTCCCCTCGCATGGCGAGCAAACTTCGGGCAAGGTGCCTCGCCCCGCTACCACTGCGCTTGGCACAGGTTACCGTTCCCAATTATAGTCCACATGGATCTTAAAGTATGAAAAAGTTAAAAAAAAATTTTTTTAAACTCATGTCGAACTTTTGTCATGTTGACCTAGAACATGTTGACCTAGAGTCCCTGTCGACATAGAAACCATGTCGACCTACTTACTATTATTAACCAGACCTACTTACTGTCGACCTAAAGACTGGATCCCATCAGCTAGTACATACATTGCGGTGAAACAGGAACTGCAGCACTTAGCATGCGCTATGTACAGAAAGCACATAGCAACACTTGGTACATTCACCCCAGTGATCAATGAACAAGGAACAGACTGAATTACTACCGAACAGAAAAGAGTCAACAATTCCTTTGACAAACTAAACTTCCGGAGCTGTCACAAAAAATATAACCCTTGCTGAGCTTTCTTCACAGTGTCAGTGTTACCTCACTTCAAGTCATCAAGTAGGTGCCACCATACCATGCACACAGCATGCTGTGTGCATTCCTTAAAATCCCTCTGAGAAACATTTCTTATATTGCGGTGAAGCAGAAACTGCTGCACTTAGTGTGTGTTATGCAGAAAGCACATAGCAACGCTTCGTACATTCACCCCTGTGTTTGAAAAATGACAGTTAGGCCCTTTTTCTCTCTCCAGTTTATCAGTCTCCAAGCGATGATGCATCTCGCCCTGTATATTTATTCATAAAAATCACAATGATTATACATGCAGTATTATAAAAAATGAGAAGGAAAGGAATCAGTATCTGGTGCACAGTAGAAATTATATACATTTAAAATGCATCTATTTATTAGGTCATTTTAAAATGATTGTATCGTTTTTCATACAAACATTGAAATATAGGTTAGGCTGCGGGAAGGGAGGGTTAGGGGGCCATGGGGGAAGGTGAGTATACTTACCTTCTCCCTGTTGGGATTCTCACTGTCAGCATGCCATGGTCGGTAATCTGACCGTCGGCATCTTGACCTCCGGCATCCCGACCGCCGGCATTTCCAACCCAACCCATTACACCTGAGTTAGTTTAATATTTAAAATAGCATGATATATTCAATTCCGGTCCAATATTGGGGAATCCCCTCTAGCCTGATTATAAGGGTACTATATAATAGTAGTGCTGTACAGTATATCCTCAGTATTACCCTAAGACATATAGGGGTACATTTACTAAGCAGTGATAAGAGCGGAGAAGTGAGCCAGTGGAGAAGTTGCCCATGGCAACCAATCAGCACTGAAGTAACAGCTATAATTTGCATACTATAAAATGATACAGAGCTGCTGATTGGTTGATGGGGAAATTTCTCCACTGGCTCACGTCTCCGTTCTTATCACTGCTTAGTAAATGTACCCCATAGTCACATATACAGTATATATGATAAAATAAAGGACCCTGGGCACATGTAAATGGATATTGAGTGTGCCTACATGTGATACTTTATATACTGTAGCTCTTATTTGTAGTACAATCACAAATCCGTATTAGTTCTTTGAGAATGAATATAAATTTGCAGGGCACACATATACACATATATATGCCCCTAATCAGGATAAAAATGTCTTCTGTAAATTTCTATGCCCCCACTATATTGCTGAAATCCATATGCTTGCGGGATTCTAAAACAGATACCTCACTATTTAGCTTAGTATTGTAGGAATAACATAGAGTAGATTCACAGGATTATAACACAATTACTGCAGATGGTGAAGGATTGAAATAACATGTTATTTCTTTAAATGTGTAACCCCTGGCTAAACAGAGTGAATGCTGGGTATTCCACTGGGCTATTATTGGGATGGTTGGGAATTGAGTACAGGGATTATTTAACGTGGAAAATCAATTTAATTTCTAATTTTGTTCTATTTGTTTTAAAGGGAATTATTGGTGACCCAGGTTTGCTTGGACGAGATGGTATTGATGGAATTGAAGTAAGTCATAGAAGGACATTATATTATTCCTATCACTTCGCTTTATGTGCACAATTATATTTGTATATGCTACTAGAATTAAAAAAACACCCAAACCATATTCTGTTTTTGATTGGCAGATTTACTGTATTAAAGGTACAGTAATACAGATCCTGTCAAATGTTGTGTCTGTAACAATACTGTGAGACTACTTTGAAAGGTTTCTCACTTGATTATTTTCAAGTAAAAGACCTGAAAATTAGATATGATGTTTGATAAATGAAAATAAGAAGTGACACTTTGCAATTTGCTCCTGGAATAAACCATGTTGCAATGCAAGGGGTCCAAATGCTTGCAGGGGAATTACTGATAGTCTTTACATGTATTGATAAAATACTGGACAGCTTTGTTGTCACACCTAAATTTAGAATTACGGACCTTATTCAGACTTGTATGCAAACCCAATTTGCATAAAAGTCCAACGGTGGGGGTCTGAGCATGTAAGTCTGTGCATGGAGTGCCCCCAAGCTGCGGTTCAGGGAAGTTATTCAAAATTGGTGTCACCCCTATTTTGGAGCGTGGTCAGGCCAGGGTTTACATCTAGGCCAGGGTTTACATCTACCGATGCAGAATTCCTAGCTCCAGCTGAGCTATTCTGCTAGTCATCTGAGTAAACTGAGATGGCCGAGGGCTGTGACCATCCCAATGGTGATCCAATGCGGCTTCCAGGTCTGGATATGTAGTTATGGCTAAATGTAACTATGTAGCTGCTCTGAGCCTGGACGCTCTCACAGGCATCCGAGCCGAGCCATTGGCTAGCTTTTAGCAGCCGCCATATTTAGAGGCAGCTGAGTTACATTAATTTGACTGTCCACATTTTGGCACTTTTGACTTTATGGTGTCAACCTTATAATTTGTCTATATTTAAAATTTCTACATTTTGACTGTTTCAAACGATCAATGTCTATATTATGTCCATGTCTAAATGATGTACCTGTCGACATTTTGACTGTCTACATATTGATTGTCAACATACAGTATAGTAGGCTTTCTAAATATTGGTGTCTACAATTTGAATGTCTCAATTTTGTGTAAGTAATATAGTTGACCCTATCACATCATTATTAATTATTATTGTTGATATAATTAGTATCTGAAATCTGATATATACAGATTTTGTTTTTAGACCATATCACTTTGTAATTTCTTTAAAATAAACACATATCTTTATGGTCTTAATGGATTGTTACCCCATATAATAAAAACGTATATATATATATATATATATATATATATATATATATATTAATATATGTTACAAAAAAGCTGTGTATTTCCTGAAATAAAAGTATTCATACTCAGATGTATAAACTAAGAATTATACTGTATGAACTTGCCTGGTCATATAGAGGGTAAAGCGGCCTGTGGGTCATGAAGTGGGTATCAGGTAAGCCCATACTACTGGAAACATAGTGAATATCTTTATTAAGTATACTATTGTGCATGGCTTAAAAAGAAATACTTAAAACACATTTGATTTTTATTTTGCATGATAGGCTTATCAAGGTCTTCAAGGTAGTGAAGGACGTCATGGAGTTCTGGGGAAGAAGGTAAATATTTTTTTGTTGCTTGATGAAAAATAATACACTGGAATGAATACAATTATGATTTTATGATAAATATTTTATATTGCTATTTATGTATTTGTTTACTTTCATGCCAGTGGCACAGTATACAAATGAAAAGAAGGTGACAGATTCTCCAAACAATTGTAGTATTTTAAAAAGAGAGATTACTCTTTGAGCTGAAGAATAAAGGGGGTAATTCAGAGTTGATCGCAGCAGCAAATTTGTTAGCAGTTGGGCAAAACCATGTGCACTGCAGGTGGGGCAGATATAAGATGTGCAGAGAGAGTTAGATTTGGTTGGGGTGTGTTCTAACTGAAATCTAAATTGCAGTGTAAAAATAAAGGAGCCAGCCTTTACACTGCACAGAAACAATATAACCCACACAAATCTAACTCTCTCTGCAAATGTTATATCTGCCACACCTGCACTGCACATGGGCCCTCATTCCGAGTTGATCGCACGTAGCAACTTTTTGCTGCTAATGCGATCAACTTGACGTCGCCTATGGGGGAGTATATTATAGCACAGCAAGGCTGCAATCACTTGTGCAGCCCTGCTATTTATAAAAGTTTCCTGCAAAACAAGACCAGGGTCAGACTTACTTACCCTGTGCGACGAATCCAGCGGTGAAGGTCCCGGAATTGACGTCAGACATCTGCCCTCCAAACGCCTGGACATGCCTGCATTCGCCTCACCAAGCCTGGAAAACGGTCAGTTGATGCCCCGGAATGCCTCCCACCTGTCAGTCTTCTTGCAATAGCCGCTGCGATCACTTTTTCCGCTGGTGGCGTTGCTGCAATGATGCGCGTGCACAATGCGGCCATCGCGTATGCGCAGTTCCGACCCATTCGCACTGCTGCAACAAACTGCAATGTGCGAACGGGTCGGAATGACCCTCATGGTTTTGCCGAACTGCTAACAAATTTGCTGCACTGCAGGGGGGTGCTGATATAACACATGTGCAGAGATAATCAGATTTGTGGCTGACGGAGCTGCAGCTCCAGGCCCACTGCATCTGCAGCAACATACCCTCCAACAATTTACACATAAAAATCAGTACAAATTCGAAAAGGGGACATGGCCACGAGTATAGGGACGTAGTCACGCCCCTTTTCCTATACTTTCAATGGAAGTTTGCAGAGCCAAAAATTGGTACAGACCATAAAAAAAGGTACTGTACCTGCCAATAAGGTACAGTTGGAGGGTATGAAGCAGTCTCTGCGCTGTAGATAGGTAAAAAACACCTTTTACTGCAGTGTCCTATGTCCTGCTGCCAGTCCGCCTGCCCCCTCTGGCATCAACAATCCCCACTAACTAGCGGCAGCTCAGGTGGAATAAAAACTGCTGCGGCCACCGTCATATATGTGTATGATAGCGGCGCAGCAGAAGGCTTTCCTAACCCTCCTTGCGCTGCATACTCTCTGAGCCCCGGAGCCTCCTCTGCATGTGATTTCACAGAAGTGCCTCCCCGCACTGCCGTGCCCAGATCCCCAGAGGTCCTGACTCCACAACACAGCACCTGGGCTGCCGGCCTGGAAGCCCCGAGATGGCTAATGTAACTGATAGAGTGGGTGATATCGCGGAGGGTAATGTCTGGATGCTGAATCAATGTAAAAGGTGGCAGGGCTGTGCAGTGCAGTGGGTGTGCAGGGTCACTGAAACTGTACAGCACTCTCACCTTTTACATTGATTCAGCAAATCAGTCAGTTCTGCCAGCCAGTCACTATTGTCAGTGCTGGTGTCCCAACGCGCCGCATTACAGGCAAGTATATGCACTAAGTAAACTACAGCTCCCAGCAGCCCTTAGCGCCGGAGCATTCCAGCGCTAAGGGCTGCTGGGAGCTGTAATTTATTGAGTGCATCTTCTTCCCTGTTATGCGGCGCATTGGGACACCAGCGCTAACAATAGTGACTGGCTGCTTGGCTGCTGTGCGAGTCTCCGGGACAGCCACTGCCAAAGGGAGGACAGCAGCTTAGTTGCTTCAGGAGGAGCATTACCCGCCCCTCCCCCACTCGCAGTACCTCCGGGCCCCATCCTCGGCACCCCCCCCCCCCTCCACCACCCGCGGTGGCTCTGAACCCCCACCCACCTTACGGCACCACCGCACCCAGGGTTGGACTGGCCCACAGGGGTACAGGGGAAACCACAGGTGGGCCCTACTGCCTGGGGGCCCACTCCCTCCTCTAGGGATCAGGTTCCAGACTGTGCTGTTACTAATCTAGTACATTATCTTGCATGTACTACAGTATTTACTGTATATATTTATCTAGGGGACCAACACTTGCAAAATGGTTAGGTATACCAATGTGGTGGCTGGTCACACCCCCTCTAGAGACTGGCCACACCCCTAAACATGGGCCTCTACCACTGCATTCCCCCGGTGGGCCCTACATGCCCCAGTCTGACACTGACCGAACCATCCCCTCCCCCACCCACGGCACCCCTGCAACCACTCCTCCCCCACCAGCGGTGGCTCCGGACACCCTCCCCCACCTGCAGTACCACTGCACCCACCCCTCCCCCCGCCCGCGGCACCCCCACAACCGCCTCTCCAGCCCATGGCACCCCCGGACTCCCTCCCCCATCCGCGTCTGCCCCGCACCTGCTACTCCCCCAACCACTACATCTACTAGGTGATTCATCAGGCCCTGCATGCACTGTTCATGCCATTGCAAGGGGCTACGACCCCTTAACCATCGCACGCCCTTTGTCCGTGCCATATTTAACCACTCACACAATTATGATTGGCAGTAATACTCCATATAATAAAAATATTGCATGCCACAAGGGCGTGCAAGGGTTAAGGGGGCATAGCCCCTTACGACGGTTTGAAGAGCGCCCATAGGGCGCGATGAATCACCTGGTGTTAAATACTGTTCTTAAGCTAAACAATATTTTAGGTGAAATGTTACTTAAATGAATGATTCAGGTCTGGGTACTGTCAGTATAAAAAATGTCACCATAATTGGAGTCTGACACAATGCCCTTTTAACTGTTTACTATCAAGGGAGAAAAGGGATATATGGGACAGCAGGGTCCCGAGGGTCCACGAGGAAGATCTGTGAGTACAATGCAGTATATTGTGTGTATTACAGTCAGCAGCAATTTATTATGTTTTTATAGAACTACCAGCAGTGCCTACCTGTCATTGCCGAGTGATTATTCATTGTATTTAGTGATGCCGAGTGATTATTCATTTTATTCAGTGATACATGTTTTTCGTTCCCATTTTTTTAGTTCACTTGTCTGTCTTGATATATTCTACTTATTTTACTTATTTATTTGAGTAATGCTTATTAATTTTAGCAATGAAATACCTTTGAAAAATAAAGTCCAAAGATGTTGTAATATGAAAATCCTCAAAGATAGCATGAACATGTGTGACGCATAAGGAGCCCGCTCGCACAGTGCCCATGTGACCAGGAGCGCTATATATGTATACTTTTATCTCACTTGCACACAATTCATCTTTATCGGGTGTGTGTTGGTAGTGATGTGGCAACAACATAGGCATGCATATGTGTGGATTCAGGGGGGGCATCAAGGCACATGCCCGCCTGTCATTTAGGGGAATGTACATTTTATTTTATTCAAGTACAGCAACACGGTGTGCAAAGACACATGCCAGTAATGGGGAAGGGGGGCGCGGCGCATTGGAATCAGCAGCACTGCAGTCACGGACATGCAGGCAACGGGAAAATGGTATTAGTTCCCTAAGCACACTGCACCCCACAACACTGACTGATGCCCCCTTGCCATTGGCGTTTCTATAATGGGTGCAGTGCACACGGGCCACTGGGTCCAGGGGGGCCCAAACCACACACACTGCACCCATATATTATACTTACCCGAGTCCCGCGACGGTGTCACTGCTGTGCGGGCACAAATCACTCTGAAAATATCCGCCGCAGCCATTTCTGAAGGTGTCCCCGGGAACAAGGTGCTGCCACCATGTTCCCGGAGACCTGCACAGTAGACTCTGGCATTATGCCAGAGTCTACTGCTGCCGGAGAGGAGGGACCCGCGACGGAGGCTGCATGCGGGTCCCCTCCTCTCTTAAAACGCCCTTGCCAACCCTCCCCGTACCTAAATGACAGGAAGTGCCCCATTATTATATGCCCCTCAGGGTCGGCGCTACCATTTGGCAGCATAAGGCAGCTGCCTATGGGCGCCGGGACCTGAGGGGACGGCCCACAGTGGCTGGCTATGAGAAAAATGAAGGATAGGAGAGTGGTCCCCTTGGCAAATACAGCGGACACATCTCATCAGCTTTGCTATTTTCAGCACCCAAATGGTTGTCCCTCTTGCTGCGCGGCTGTGCCTGCCCACCTGCTGCCTCCGCCCTGTGAGTTAAGAGCCCCCCTGTTGGGCCTCTGTAAGCTGCTCTGAGCCATTCCTTCCTTGGGATTCCAGTGCCCTCTCGGATGCCGGCACCATCTTGGAGTCCCTGCCTGCCTGTTGCCTCTCGGCTCTACGTTCCGCTTGTGACATTCTCAGATGGAGTGATCAGGTTGAGCTGGCTGATCCTGTTCTGCTCTTGGTAAGTGAGAGGCTGCAGAGGAGACTGCAGGTGCCCCTTACAGAGGAGACTGCAGGTGCCCCCTACAGAGGAGACTGCACGTGCCCCCCCCTCTGTTGTTTCATGAGTGGATGCGATCCCCTATTCCTGCAGCCTGCAATCTGGTCATCTTGGGCTAGCCCCTATAATAAATTTTTAGGGCTGGACCTCTCTGCTTTAGTGGGACTCCTTCTTCTGCAGCCATAAAGGTGTCCTTGTATGAATTTTGAGCTGATGATTTGGTGGAGTTTTTATATCTATCTATCTATCTATCTATCTATCTATCTATCTATCTATCTATCTATCTATCTATCTATCTATCTATCCATAAGGATGTATGTGTCTTTGCTATATTCTTTCTGTATATATTTGATATTTTGGCCCTGCATATTGAAGGTGTTCTGTGGGGTTGTGGCTAAATAGCGGGCAAATAAAATAGATGCCACTTAATTACAGTACATCTACTTTTCAGCAAGTATTGGACAGGATGAGGTCAGAGAGAAGGAGTGGAAGCCCAGTTTGTAGGCAGAAAATAAAGCTTGTGACAACAGTGAAGATATGACCAAGGCCCTGATTCAGAGAAATACACTAATGCAGCTGCAAGTGCGATTTTCTTTGCAATACATCTGCTGATATCAGCAATTGAAGATGACGTCCAGAAATTAAGAGACACACACCGTCAGATACACGCCCTGAAAATGACCATGACACGCCTGGGTTTTAACATCCACTCCCTGCTAACACCATGTTAACACCCCCCGAAAGGTCACGTCTTGCCACTCACCCTGCAAAAGAATCATCATTGTGTGTGGGTTCTCAGCGGCACATTGACGCATGCGCAATACGACCGCAGCATTTACACAGTCTGACATAATCGCACCATTCCGTGGAACATTGGCTTTGTGTACTTCTCTGAGTCAGGTCCTAAGTCAGTACCACAGCCTTTGTGATTGGCGCTAATGCTCATGGTGCAAAGAGGTAGTGGAGGCACAGCTGCCTGTGACTTACAGTACCCCAGCAGCACCCACCTGGCTCTCTGCTCTCTCTAGTGTGAAAATCCTATCATTGGACAGAAGTTAGAGATGAATAGTAAGTACAAGTCAAGCAGTGGGCTGTGAATGAAGCAAAGATAACTGGAGGGGAGTTTGTGAAGGTGGCAGATATAACCCAGGTGGTGAGGGGATAGTGGGCATAGCATGGGGGGACGTGTGGAAGGGCACTGTCTAGGCTGCATAGCTCACAAAAAAATCTAGAGATATTAGCTTGGGTAGAGTAGTATTGGTGGGAGAACGGTAGGCTTTTAGGAGAACGGTAGGCTTTTAGGAGAACGGTAGGCTTTTAGGAGAACGGTAGGCTTTTGGGAGAACGGTAGGCTTTTGGGAGAACGGTAGGCTCTTTTTAAAGAGGTGGGATGTCAGAGAGCACGTAAAGATTTGACAGCTGTGGAGGAGTCTGATGAGAGATGGCTGGAATTCCGTAGGTGGGTTGTGCTGTGGAAAACTTATTGTATGTAGGAGTGAAATGTGTGTATCATATACTGTAGATTTATTTTAGCTCATATGTCGACAAGTTTACAGTGTTCAGACAAGCCATTGTAAAGTACCATGTGTTTTGTTTCCTTGGTGCTCAAATAGGGACCACCAGGTCTGAAAGGAGAAGCTGGACGTCCGGGTAGACCTGGATTTATTGGTCCACCTGGAGCTACTGTGAGTTGGTTTTTATTGAAGTTCATTCATTAACACAGTAATACTGTATGTGTTAAAAAATTTTTTATTTTTTTGGTGGTACTTTTCCGAATCTTTGATAAATATGACAGTTATTTAAATCTACCTGTATGTTAACTTCTATTAATCACTATTTTCTTCATTTTAAATGCCATGACAGTAGTGCAGGGATGAGGACATTTTTAAAGTTTTGTGGCAAAATGTTTGCATCATTCTAAACATTTGGTCACAAAAGTGTGCGTGTTTCACCAGCCGCACACCAATCACACCAGACTGCAGTCTGAAAGGAACTTCATTTTCTCATCTCTTTGTATAAAGGGTTATTCAGGTTTGTTAGCAAAACAAAAAAGTTAGCAATTGGGCAAAACCATGTTGCACTGCAGGTGGGGCAGATGTAACATATTCAGAGATAGTTAGTTAGATTTGGGTGGCTTATATTGTTTCTGTGCAGGGTAAATACTGGCTGCTTAATTTCGAAACTGCCATTTAGATTTCAGTTTGAACACACCCCACCTAAATCTATATCTCTCTGCACATGTTACATCTGCCCACCGTGCAGTGCAACATGGTTATGCCCAATTGCTAACTTTTTGGTTTGCTAATTAACCTGAATAAGGCCCTTAGACCTTGTATCTTCCTAAATTTAGAAATGGACTGCAGAAAATATTTTGTCAAATTAATTCTGTGTTATGAGCTGGTTCTTTGCGAAAACTTGATTATTGTGAAATATTGCTGCTTTTTCTCTTATTTATACTGTGGTAATCTTTCATTGTCCCTGTTATTAGTGACTTTGTGCCACCTACATTAAAGTCATGAACTCTCCCAGTCTCTATTACTGACTGACTTTAGCTGTTCACACACACAAGACACTGAGGGGCAGATGTATTAACCTGGAGGAGGCATAAGGAAGTGATAAACCAGTGATATGTGCAAGGTGATAAAGGCACCAGCCAATCAGATCCTAACTGTTAATTTACATATTGGAACTGATTGGCTGGTGCCTTTAACACCTTGCACATACCACTGGTTTATCACTTCCTTATGCCTTCTCCAGGTTAATACATCTGCCCCTGAGGGCCTGATTCTGATTTGTAAGTAATTCTACAGCTGCAGAAAAGTGGCTGTGTAATTCCGTACAAATACAATGCAAATGCAACAGGAGGCGTCTGTGGGAGATAGATGACTCCTATATGCATCTGTGAGATTGAGTGCTGCATCTGTGGATGCGGCATTGGATCACAATCATGACCACCGGTCAGGACTTGCGATGCTAGTAGACCGTGGTCAGTATGTGTAAGCTGAAGATTACTCAGACCATAGGATTCAGACAGCAGGGTCCAGGAAGTCTGCATCTGGAGATGCAGGCCCTGGGCCCAGCATGACTACAAGACAAGGGGTGGCACACCTTCATTTTGAAGAAAAGAACGGTTGACGCCCCCGCTCCACCCCCCAAATGCTGCAGCATGTCAGTCATTCTGCGGCAAGGTAGGGGCTGCGAGCGATATCGCAAGACCCTCTACACATGCACAGGACTGGATTGCATACAAATCTGAATCAGGTCCTGAAACCCTAACAAGTGAAGTGAATATACATGCACATATTATTACAGAATAAACTGACCACATCTAATTATTTTGAAGATTGTACAATGACTCTTTTTATTATTCACAGGGTCATGTGGGACTTCCTGGTGCATCTGGGCTCAAGGTACCACAATTACTATGCCTCTGCCTGTATTACCGTATGTGTATAAATACCACATTATGTATGTATAAATACCACATTAGGGCGTGCATGATCCTGATAAAGACGGTGATCTAAAGCCACCTATACATCACTATTAAACTATTTCTCATTTTATGTTCTGTTAGAAAGTGTGTTCTTTCATTTTACTGGTAGAATGATAGAACTTGTGCTACTGTTCAGAGAAAGAGAAAGAAAACCTTAATTAAACTATAAACTTAAATATTATTATTTTGTAAATAGGGCAATCCTGGAATTCAAGGCGTCAAGGGTCTAGAAGGACAGAAGGTACACTTTTATTTATTTACTTAAAAAAGTGTTTCTAATAACAAATAACAGAAAAATACATTATTTTTTGGATGCATATTTGGGGAGGTTTGGAAAGGAGTGCATTTGCCAAGATATATAAGGGACAAATCAAATTAATCTAGCATGTTTGCCTAGTTCTAAAGCATGAACAAAGAAAATGTAGCCAATAATACTAATAAATGAGGTGATTGGAAATGTGAAAATATCACTCATTCACTAATTCCGTTTCCCAATCCTTTTCAGAATGTTGTAATCTCAAACTCATGTAGAAAACCAATTGAACCCAACCTTATATCATGGCTCTGGGCTGCTGGTCTATTACCAACTTCTAACACAGTTGTTATCCCAGAATATTTGTATGCACACTTCAAATAATACTGTCTTCATGATATTCAGTGTAAGCTATTTAATACAATAAAACTTCATTTTGAAGGGAGAAAAGGGAGTAAAAGGACCAAAAGGGAAAGTAAGTATGAGTATGCTAGCATAGTAGCAGTTTGTGTTCTTTGTTGCTCTACTAATATATAGGAATAATTTAGGTTGGGGAAACGGGTCCAGTGGGGGCAGAAGGACTTTCTGGAAGGAGAGGACCTCCAGGAGAGGTTGGGGCTCGTGGTCGAGAAGGAGAGCAAGGTCCTTCTGGTGATCCTGGAATCTCTGGAGATAATGGGCCTATGGGATCCACGGTAAGAATTTGCTAATTTATAAATATTTAGGTAACAGAAACTTATAGACAGAGCACAGGTTATTCCAAACAGTTCAGTTTCTCTGGATGTTACATTTACACTGGCTGCAGAAGTAATTTAATGTGAGATTGGGTCTGATTCTGAGACACATGCAAAGTGACTGTAGTTGTGCTAATGCAACTGTCTGGGAGTTTGTATGTGTGCAATCAGAAACCTGTACTGCCTAGTGATTGTACACTGTCTGCTGCAAATGTCATTATTAGTATTTACACTTGCACTAGCCCCATGATTACTGCAAGAGATACGTTACAGACATGCTTCCGCTATCTGTACGCATGACTCGGAATCTCACTGAACTTCTGATGCATACCCGGGACACTACTGCAACACTCTCATGACACTCCGACAAGTCAGGGTGGTCAGAGACGGATTTAGATCTCATAGGGCCCTAGGTTAGATCCTGGTTTGGGGCCCCCCTACCTCAAATAAACCATAGCACTATATTTTTATTCCTGATTCATGCCCCTTATATTATTTGTCATTTTCCTTCTTACATTCAAAACTTTAAACATTACAGATATAAACATGGTGTAATGGTTGTCATTCCTGCCTCAGAGCACTGAGGTTATGAGTTTGAGCCCACCACAGCCCTAACTGTGTGGCATTTGTAGATCCTCCCTGTGTGGTTTTCCTCTGGGTACTCCGGTTTCCTCCCACAATCCAAAAATATACTGGCTCCCAACAAAAAAAAAAATGACTCTAGTGTGGGCATAGCAGTCCTCATTTTTGTGTTCCTACCCAGAGGCGTAACTAGGGTTTTTGGAGCCCAGGGCAAGATGGAAAATGGCGCCCCCCCCCCCCCCTTAAAAAAAAAAAAACACAGTAAAAGAAAAATGGGCGTGGTCACACTCAAGAAGGGGTGTGGCTACGCTTCAGAAGGGGTGTGGCCACCGAAAATGGCCCACAGTGCCAGTTACATTGCCCCACGGTGCCGGATACATTCCCCATGGTGCCAGATACATGCCCCACGGTGCCAGATACATGCCCCACGGTGCCAGATACATGCCCCACGGTGCCAGATACATGCCCCACTCAGTGCCGGATACAATGCCCCACTCAGTGCCGGATACAATGCCCCACTCAGTGCCGGATACAATGCCCCACAGTGTCAGTTACAGTGCCCCACAGTGCCAGTTACAGTGCCCCACAGTGCCGGATACAGTGCCCCACAGTGCTGGATACAATGCCCCACAGTGCCAGTTACATGCCCCACAGTGCTGGATACAATGCCCCATAGTGCCAGTTACATGCCCCACAGTGCCAGTTACAGTGCCCCACAGTGCCAGTTACAGTGCCCCACAGTGCCAGTTACTGTGCCCCACAGTGCCAGTTACTGTGCCCCACAGTGCCAGTTACTGTGCCCCACAGTGCCAGTTACAGTGCCCCACAGTGCCAGTTACTGTGCCCCACAGTGCCAGTTACTGTGCCCCACAGTGCCAGTTACAGTGCCCCACAGTGCTGGATACATGCCCCACAGTGCCAGTTACAGTGCCCCACAGTGCCCCACAGTGCTGGATACATGCCCCACAGTGCCAGGCACCCCCCGTTCCGCCGCCGGACCCCCCCTGCCCCGTCACTCACCTGTGAGGGGAGGAGAGCGCAGCGCAGCGCCTCTCCTTTCCCTCGCTGCTCCCTCCGGACGCCGGCGACTGTCTGGCGCCGGTTCGCTAGCCAATCAGAGCTCGCGGACCGGCAGCCAATCAGGAGCTGGTCCGCAAGCCCTGATTGGCTAGCGCCGGAGACCGGACACGGCAGCGCTGCTGGCAGCGCTGCTAGTGCTCCAGCGGCGGTGAGGGGAGGGAGAGACGCTGTGGTCTCTCCTCCCCTCACATTTAGGGGTAACGGGGCGAGTGGGGCATGATGCCCTGGACGCCGGCGGCGCCCCCCTCTCCTGGGCCTGCCAGGGCGCCCAGGGCACGTGCCCCACTCGCCCTACCCTAGTTACGCCTCTGTTCCTACCCCCTATATTTTAGATAGGAACAGTGCGCACATTCGGCACACAGCCCAAAAAAGGGTGTGTTCGTGCTGTTAAGCGGCATGGCCACACAATAGTACCCATAATTAAAATTACGATACACAGTGGTGTAACTTTATTCACATTTTTCATGCGATAGTGTCCCTAATTCACGTTACATCCCACTGTAGTACCACTTTACCTTATAAATGTTACTCCTCACAGTAGTACCCCTTATTCACATTACACCACACAATATTGCTCTTTATTCACATTAGACCACACAGTAGGGCCCTTTCTATACGTTATGCCACACAGTAGAGCACCTTATACACATAGTGCCACACATTAGTAATGCATTTATACACATATCACCACACAGTAATGCCTCTTACACATTATACCAACCTTTATTAATGCCCTTCTACACATAATGGGGGTCATTCTGACCTGATCGCACGCTGCCGTTTTTCACAGCGCAGCGATCAGGTCACTGCTGCGCATGCATATGCACCGCAATGTGCAGGCACGTCGTACGGGTACAAAGCGTATCATTGCTGAGCGATGGATTTAACGAAGAATCCATTTGCATAGCTGATCTCAAGGAGATTGACAGGAAGAAGGCGTTTATGGGTGTCAACTGACCATTTTCTGGGAGTGTTTGAGAGGCGAGACCAAGCGTTTGCAGGGCGGGTATCTGACATCAGTACCGGGACCAGACAGGCTGAAGTGATCGCAGCGACTGAGTAAGTTCAGACCTACTCAGAAACTGCACAATTTTTTTTTGCAGAGCTCGGCTGCACATGCGTTCGCACACTTGCAAAGCCGAAAATACACTCCCCTATAGGCGGCGACTATCTGTTTGCAGCGCTGCAAAAGGTAGCTAGCGAGTGATCAACTCGGAATGACCCCCAATGTCCCTTACACATATCCTGCACATTATCAGTGCACTTATACACATAATGACACACATAGTGCCCCTTACAAATTTGCCACACATTATTAATGCATATACACATGACACACATACTGCCCATCACATATATGCCGGACACAGGGGCACTATTATACAACTAACCCCCCCCGCACACAGCACTTACACTGCTGCTAACACTGTGACCTCTGCCTCTGCCTGGATACAGATGTGTCCTCATACATCTTGCCTCAATACGCCATGCAGCAGGAGAAGCCTGGCATGAGTCAGCTGGCAGCTCTCCTAACGTTGGGAGCCTTTTTTGATTAAATTGATTATTTGCATTACTATGTGGCTAGGATGCACAAGCAGCTTCTGCTGATTAAAATGATATGCAGCATGCCTATATGCTGTGTGCGACTGTGACTGTATATGCATACGAAATGCTATGTTACAGTTATTTCCAGGAATACACTGTAACGTAGCATTTGGTATGCAGATACAGCTAGAGTCACAAATAGACTATAGGCATGCTGCTTATCATTTTAATCAGCAGAAGCTGCTTGTGCCCTTAGGCATACCAAATGCCCTAGGCATTTGCCTAGTTTGCCTATGCCTAGGGCCGGCTCTGCATTTAGGGCAGACTAGATGGGCCCTACCAGCACACACTGCCAGCAGGACCCTAAAAGAGGCTTTGAGATCCCTCTCTTACAGTAGCCAAAACACCTTCTGAATACACCTCAGAGTTCAAGTAACATCTGCCCGCCACTTATACAAGATAACAAGAACTATGGATGCAATCCGCATACTTAGAATGGCAGGAGGCTGACTATTCCACTTAACCATGATATCTAGTCAGCGCCATAAGTAAACATTTTAGCACTGTGTGCAAGAAACAGCATTGGCGCCCCACCGTATACTGAACAGGGCCAGTGTGTGCCGTAGGCGTGTGCAAAAAAATAGGGGCATGGCTTCATGGGGAAGGTGCATGGCCACATAATAATACCAATTCATATTACGCTGTACAGAAGTCTCCATTATTAAAATTACGCTGCACAGTAGCGTCACTTACACACATTACACCAGATAGAGCCCTTTTCACACAGTATGTCAGGTAGAGCCCCATTTTTACACATTTTTACACAGTATGGCAGACAGAGTCCCCTTTTACATATTACATCAGACAGACCTTCCTTTTACACATTGTGGCAGGCAGAGCTCCCTTTTACACAATACAGCAGGTAGAGTCCCCTTTACACATTACGTCATGCAGAGTTCACTTTTACACATTACAACAGGTAGAGTCCCCTTTTACACAGTATGGCAGGTAGAGTCCCCTTTTACACATTACGCCAGGTAGCGCTCCCTTTTACACATTACAGCAGGTAAAGTCCCCCTTTTTACACATTACGGCATGCAGAGTCCTGTTTTCACACATTACGGCAACAGAGTCCTGTTTTTACACATTACGGCAGTAGAGTCCCCCTTTTTACACATTACGGCAGGCAGAGTCCCTTTTTACACATTAGGCAAGCAGAGTTCCCTTTTTACACATTACGGCAGGCAGAGTCCCCCTTTTTTACACATTATGGCAGGCAGATTCCCCCTCTTTTACACATTATGGCAGGCAGATTCCCCCTCTTTTACACATTATGGTACCGTGAAAATCGGGACAGACTGTAATATACTGTAACTGCAGTAAGGAGGCTCCTGTCCTGCAGTGATAAAACGCTGTGCGCACATGCACAGTGTCTATTCAAGGGAGACAGAGGGACTGGGGGCATGCCAGCAGCTCACAGAATGCTGGCATGATGTGCGATTGTGGCACTCCTGCTAAGCTACTCCCCCTTTCTGTAGGCTACACAGAATTTACATCCGCACACAGCTTTTCAGCATGAGTGCGTTCTACATTCCCACCTCCAGATGTTGGGGGTATGTCACTATATAACTCAGCACAAAGTGTAAGCTCAGTCAGCACGCACTGCTTCACTATAGACTATAACTCAATAAGCATACACTGCAATCTCACTTAGCACACACTACCACACTGCTTTTCAAACATATAAGTTACAGTTACTTGTAACTTGCATAGTAACCTTCCTCCTCCCCTCCATAAGCACACCTGTCTTCTTGTCAGAGTTCTCTGTGGCAGAGCAGTAGATCATTTGCAACTTCAGAGGGCAAGGACACAGTATGCAAAAGTATCATCAACGGTTCATGACTGATGGCGAATACTTTTGCATCAATGGGGGAAAACCAATTGGTTTCCCACCATCGATGCTATCTGCACGCCTAATGGTTTTCTTTACCAGCATGTGCCGGAACAGAGTGCATAACTCTGCCCCCTGACACATGAAGCCCCGCCCAAGGGCCAGTCAGTAAAACAACAGGGATGACCATCAGTTTGTTTAACCATCAATGGTCATCCATTGAATAGTTTGTAGCCAGCGATTCACCAGTGATGGGAACCATCGGTGGTAAACATGCTAATGGTCATCCCTATGTAAAAGCTCCCCTCGCTGTCTTTAGCATTAGAGCTGCACAGTGAGAAGCAGAGGCAGATGTTGACAGTGTCTTCCTTCATCTATATCTGGACCTAGGGGGTAATTCAGACCTGATCGCTAGGCTGCGTTTTCTCACAGCCTGCGATCAGGTAAGAACTGCGCATGCCCTACAGTGCGCAGGCGCGACAGACCGCAGCAACAAGGATCGATGTATAGCGACAGGATGGTGCGCAAAGAGTGATCACACGGGCGATCGCAAGGTGACTGACAGGAAGAAGGCGTTTGTGGGTGGCAACTGACCGTTTTCAGGGAGTGTCTGGAAAAACGCAGGTGTGTCCAAGCGTAGGAAGGGAGGGTGTCTGATGTCAATTCCGGTCATGGACAGGCTGATGTGATCGCAGCGGCTAAGTAACTCCTGGGCTGCGCAGAGACTGCACAAAATCAGTTTGTGCAGCTCTGCTACACATGCGTTCGCACACTTACACAGCTAAAATACCCTCCCCCAGTGGGCGGTGACTATCTGATTGCTGCCCAGCGATCAGGTCTGAATTACTCCCCTAATTGTGTCTGCAGCTGGGGGCCAGATTTCAGTGTCCCGGCCATGGGCCCCTTTGGGACTCGTCGGGCACCTAAGTTTTCTAGTGGTAAATCCGGCCCTAAGGGTGGTTACCTGCAATTGTAGTATCATCACCCAGTTCTCGACCCAAAATTCCCTATTTCAGAGGCGCAGATCTGGACACAGGCAAAAATGTGTACTGTAACTGTGCTTTTGTGTATATGCTTTATTCAAAAAAACATTTTTGTGCATGAACAGGCATCCATGTGACTCGGAATCAGCCGCAATTTGACATACTGTATCTATGTTACTTCACGTACATCAGCAGTGAATTACCATGCAAACAACATATGCAAAATTATTGCTCACAATTAGACAAGTCGTTCTGAAGAATAGAATAAAGACTCACCCTGAATCCAGCTGTGGATATAGCACATTAACCTGTGTATGTGCATATGTTACAAAGGCGTTTCAACTTGCCACATTTTTCTCTCAATAGGGCCCATCTTTCCCAGCATCCCGTGTTATAGAAGTTTGTCAGAAGTTTGTTATAGAACAGATGTCAGCATATGCGCAGTCTGTGCGACGACAGTGTGCTAGTGTTTGCCCCTTGTATGGTGATGTGCCTATGGGAGCACCTGGACCGGTAGGACTGCCTGGGCCACCTGGACCACAAGTGAGTACATCAGCAATGAGGGAATATGCATATCTTCTAATAAGCTTGTAGATAAATGCACAGATATATTGGGGGTAATTCCAAGTTGATCGCAGCAGGAAAGTTTTTAGCAGTTGGGCAGAGAGAGTTAGATTTGGGTGGGGTGTGTTCAAACGGAAATCTAAATTGCAGTGTAAAAACAAGCAGCCAGTATTTACCCTGCACAGAAACAAAATAACCCACCCAAATCTAACTCTCTCTGCAAATGTTATATCTGCCCCCCCCCTGCAGCGCACATGGTTTTGCCCATTTGCTAACAAACTTGCTGCTGCGATCAACTCAGTCAGAATTACCCCCATTGTGCAGAAATTGTTCTAACTTTTACATTATTTCTCTCAAATAAAAGAAAGGAAAAAACACTTCCTAGCGCTTTAAAATGAGTCACTGTAGATAATAATAATAATAATAACAACAACAATAATCAAATAAAAAAATCAGTCAATAGAATACCACAGCATACACCATCTGCTCTTCGATACCAGGATATGATGCAATGCATTTCAGGGGGAACGTGGAAATGACACCTGTCCGGACCGGAAGTTTAGAGGATCTGCATCCATCTCTGAATAACCGCCTTAGTGCTTTTTTTAATTAGTTTACAATCATTGATGTGTACTTTACTCTTGATCGGATATGAATCAATTTTGATGTTTTTCGTGATTATATTAGGAGCCTGGGAGGCAGGGTGTAATTTGATGCTGGAATTTAGTATATTGTATATGCTGTACACTTTCCTGTGCTGCTGTGCCTCCTGGGGTGCGTGGATACTGACCTACACGCTACAGTGGAGCAGCTTACCGTCAGAAAATTACCTGGGGGCTACCAGAAGTGTGTCTAAAATGACAGTTCAGCCCATCTAGCTGCTGTCTGTGCTGCTGATGGGTTTGGTATGGGCTGCGGGATCCCAGCGGCGGTTGTGACGCTGAGAAGCTGAAATACAGCCATTACTCTCTGGAAGCAGCAGTGAGTGGAGGGATGGAGACGGAGTTGGAGATCAGAGCCGCTGTGTGCTAAGACACACGGGTCTATTCATGAAGCAGTGAAAAGAGTGGAGAAGTGAGCCCGTGGAGAAGTTGCTCATGGCAACCAATCAGCTGCTCTGTACAATTGTATAGTATGCAAATTATAAATGTTACTTCAGTACTGATTGGTTACCATGGGCAACTTCTCCACAGGCTCACTTCTCCGCTCTTTTCACTGCTTCATGAATAGACCTCACAGTGAGGAGGGATCCACTGCACAACCCTCAGGTCTTTGAAAGGCAGTAGGACCAAATACTGGAGGGGTAATTCTGCATGCATGGCCACACCGCTACCAAAAAGTATGGGGAAATAATGGATTGTGTGATGCCGGGAACAGATCCGGGGGGGGGGGGGGGGACACAATCAGTGTGTTCGCTCCCTTTCCCCCTGCACGACGGGCCTTATTAAGGATTACACCTTTCTGCACAGTGTTGAGTAAGTTGTAGTGGATGAATATAGGCCCTCATTCCGAGTCATTCGCTCGGTATTTTTCATCGCATCGCAATGAAAATCCGCTTAGTACGCATGCGCAATATTCGCACTGCGACTGCGCCAAGTAATTTAACAATGAAGATAGTATTTTTACTCACGGCTTTTTCTTCGCTCCGGCGATCGTAATGTGATTGACAGGAAATGGGTGTTACTGGGCGGAAACACGGCGTTTTATGGGCGTGTGGTTGAAAACGCTACCGTTTCCGGAAAAAACGCAGGAGTGGCTGGAGAAACGGGGGAGTGTCTGGGCGAACGCTGGGTGTGTTTGTGACGTCAAACCAGGAACGACAAGCACTGAACTGATCGCACTGGCAGAGTAAGGTTGAAGTTACTCAGAAACTGCTAAGTAGTTTGTAATCGCAATATTGCGATTACGTCGGTCGCAATTTTAAGAAGCTAAGATACACTCCCAGTAGGCGTAGCCTTAGCGTGTGTAACTCTGCTAAATTCGCCTTGCGACCGATCAACTCGGAATGAGGGCCATAGTCCCATCAGCACCACCAGCTAATTGTGTGACTAACTTCACACAGCGCTTAATCAGGACTGTATTTAAAGGCAAAGCAAAGCTGCCATAGGGATTGTGAGTGAATGTATACACCTGCATGCCAATAAATCTGTATATTACATTGTAAAGACTGGCATTGGCTTATTGTGCTTTTCTATTGAATACTATTTTGAATACTGAAAGTTTTCGCTCCTAAATCAGTACAAATGAGTTGTTTGTGATTGCTTAATGTATTTTTTAGGGTAAATCTGGAATTAATGGACTTGATGGGGAAGACGGTCCAGAGGGCTTTTACGGTGAAGGTGGAGATCCAGGAAAACAAGGGAAACAAGGTATATCTTTGATAGAAAAAAACACACATGTTGATATTATTGACGGATTAAACTGATTATACAGTATTCTACAGTGATTATTGAATGATTATTGACTGATTATACAGTATTCTACAGTCCACAATCCACATAAAACTGATTTTTATATCTGTATTACTCCACACCACATAAAAGGATTACATTAAGTCACCCAGCACCAGGTCTGTCAGAAATTGTGGAGCCCAGGACTGACAAAATAGGCAGCTGGAGCTGTGGATAAGTTAGGTGGAGCTGAGATGGGGCATCAGTTGGTGCGTAAACCAGTTTTTTTTTCAATTGTCAAAGTTTGGGCTGTGGGGGTGGGTATTATTATTATAACATGTCAATCCATCATATACTGTAAATTATATGAGACCCTAGCCCAGCCTCAGCCCCCTTAGTATGATACATAAATATCCTCATGGCAGATACACCTCACGCGCACACACACACACACACACACACACACACACACACACACACACACACACACACACACACACACACACACACACACACACACACACATCTCCCAGTCACCTCCTTCTCACACCTACAGATACCCTACCCCTGCCTCTGCCACCTCAGAATGATTTATAAATACCCTCATGACAGCTCCACCTCCTCACACACACACATATCTCCCAGTCACCTCCTTCTCACACCTACAGATACCCTACCCCTGCCACCTCAGAATGATTTATAAATACCCTCATGGCAGATACACCTCACGCACACACACACACACATATCTCCCAGTCACCTCCTTCTCACACCTACAGATACCCTACCCCTGCCTCTGCCACCTCAGAATGATTTATAAATACCCTCATGACAGCTCCACCTCCTCACACACACACATATCTCCCAGTCACCTCCTTCTCACACCTACAGATACCCTACCCCTGCCACCTCAGAATGATTTATAAATACCCTCATGACAGCTCCACCTCCTCACACACACACACATCTCCCAGTCACCTCCTTCTCACACCTACAGATACCCTACCCCTGCCACCTCAGAATGATTTATAAATACCCTCATGGCAGATACACCTCACGCACACACACATATATCTCCCAGTCACCTCCTTCTCACACCTACAGATACCCTACCCCTGCCTCTGCCACCTCAGAATGATTTATAAATACCCTCATGACAGCTCCACCTCCTCACACACACACATATCTCCCAGTCACCTCCTTCTCACACCTGTAGATACCCTACCCCTGCCACCTCAGAATGATTTATAAATACCCTCATGACAGCTTCACCTCCTCACACACACAAACCCACACATATACACCAACCAACTCCCTCTCACACACATATATCCAGCGCTGCCCCAGTTACATTCCTCTCAAACACATACACCCCAGCCACCGGTATCTCACACATAAAGATACCGTAGCCCTGTTTAACTGCAGTCAGCCAGAGATTCCCAGTGAGCAGGGCCGGTTCTGGCGCTCTGAACGCCCCGGGCGGCAATAGGGGGCGTGGCTTCATACAGGGGGCGTGGTCATTTACGCCCCCTGTACAGACTGAAATGATGTGCGGTGCGCGATGACGTCATCGTGCACCGCACAGTAAAGGACCTCTCCACGAAGGGAAACTAGACGCGTACGCGTCTAGTTTCCCTTCACAGCGGCAGCGGGGGGGCAGCGGCCAGCGGCAGCAGGCGGGCAGCGGGGGGCACACAGCAGCAGCAGATCTTGCCCTGGTGCGGCGCCCTCCGGAAGGCGGTGCCCCGGGCTAAAGTCCTGCTTGCCCATGGCAAGACCCGCTACTGCCAGTGAGCTACTTGGTCTGCCATGATCCTGCAGACATAATGTTGCCTTCTCTCTGACTTAGAGTCCTCTGCCTAAACAAAAGAACCTGACAGGTCATAAGCATGCCACTGGTTCCTCCAGACAAGCTACATCTTCCTCTCAATCCACTGTGCTTTTAGATTCTAATATGTCATCTGAGGAAGAGGGTGAGGATACTACGCCCTCCGTCACAGATTCTTGTGCAGCTGAGGAGGATGTTCCTATTGTGGTTGATGTACCTGCAGTGGTTGATGCTATGGTTGATGCTATTCAACATATTCTTCAACTATCTGATGAGGAACCCATACCAGTGCTAAGAAAACTAGAGATGAGCGCCTGAAATTTTTCGGGTTTTGTGTTTTGGTTTTGGGTTCGGTTCCGCGGCCGTGTTTTGGGTTCGAACGCGTTTTGGCAAAACCTCACCGAATTTTTTTTGTCGGATTCGGGTGTGTTTTGGATTCGGGTGTTTTTTTCAAAAAACACTAAAAAACAGCTTAAATCATAGAATTTGGGGGTCATTTTGATCCCAAAGTATTATTAACCTCAAAAACCATAATTTACACTCATTTTCAGTCTATTCTGAATACCTCACACCTCACAATATTATTTTTAGTCCTAAAATTTGCACCGAGGTCGCTGTGTGAGTAAGATAAGCGACCCTAGTGGCCGACACAAACACCGGGCCCATCTAGGAGTGGCACTGCAGTGTCACGCAGGATGTCCCTTCCAAAAAACCCTCCCCAAACAGCACATGACGCAAAGAAAAAAAGAGGCGCAATGAGGTAGCTGACTGTGTGAGTAAGATTAGCGACCCTAGTGGCCGACACAAACACCGGGCCCATCTAGGAGTGGCACTGCAGTGTCACGCAGGATGTCCCTTCCAAAAAACCCTCCCCAATCAGCACATGATGCAAAGAAAAAGAAAAGAAAAAAGAGGTGCAAGATGGAATTGTCCTTGGGCCCTCCCACCCACCCTTATGTTGTATAAACAAAACAGGACATGCACACTTTAACCAACCCATCATTTCAGTGACAGGGTCTGCCACACGACTGTGACTGATATGACGGGTTGGTTTGGACCCCCCCCAAAAAAGAAGCAATTAATCTCTCCTTGCACAAACTGGCTCTACAGAGGCAAGATGTCCACCTCATCTTCACCCTCCGATATATCACCGTGTACATCCCCCTCCTCACAGATTATCAATTCGTCCCCACTGGAATCCACCATCTCAGCTCCCTGTGTACTTTGTGGAGGCAATTGCTGCTGGTCAATGTCTCCGCGGAGGAATTGATTATAATTCATTTTAATGAACATCATCTTCTCCACATTTTCTGGATGTAACCTCGTACGCCGATTGCTGACAAGGTGAGCGGCGGCACTAAACACTCTTTCGGAGTACACACTTGTGGGAGGGCAACTTAGGTAGAATAAAGCCAGTTTGTGCAAGGGCCTCCAAATTGCCTCTTTTTCCTGCCAGTATAAGTACGGACTGTGTGACGTGCCTACTTGGATGCGGTCACTCATATAATCCTCCACCATTCTATCAATGTTGAGAGAATCATATGCAGTGACAGTAGACGACATGTCAGTAATCGTTGTCAGGTCCTTCAGTCCGGACCAGATGTCAGCATCAGCAGTCGCTCCAGGCTGCCCTGCATCACCGCCAGCGGGTGGGCTCGGAATTCTGAGCCTTTTCCTCGCACCCCCAGTTGCGGGAGAATGTGAAGGAGGAGATGTTGACAGGTCGCGTTCCGCTTGACTTGACAATTTTGTCACCAGCAGGTCTTTCAACCCCAGCAGACCTGTGTCTGCCGGAAAGAGAGATCCAAGGTAGGCTTTAAATCTAGGATCGAGCACGGTGGCCAAAATGTAGTGCTCTGATTTCAACAGATTGACCACCCGTGAATCCTTGTTAAGCGAATTAAGGGCTGCATCCACAAGTCCCACATGCCTAGCGGAATCGCTCCCTTTTAGCTCCTTCTTCAATGCCTCCAGCTTCTTCTGCAAAAGCCTGATGAGGGGAATGACCTGACTCAGGCTGGCAGTGTCTGAACTGACTTCACGTGTGGCAAGTTCAAAGGGCATCAGAACCTTGCACAACGTTGAAATCATTCTCCACTGCACTTGAGACAGGTGCATTCCACCTACTATATCGTGCTCAATTGTATAGGCTTGAATGGCCTTTTGCTGCTCCTCCAACCTCTGAAGCATATAGAGGGTTGAATTCCACCTCGTTACCACTTCTTGCTTCAGATGATGGCAGGGCAGGTTCAGTAGTTTTTGGTGGTGCTCCAGTCTTCTGTACGTGGTGCCTGTACGCCGAAAGTGTCCCGCAATTTTTCTGGCCACCGACAGCATCTCTTGCACGCCCCTGTCGTTTTTTAAAAAATTCTGCACCACCAAATTCAAGGTATGTGCAAAACATGGGACGTGCTGGAATTTGCCCATATTTAATGCACACACAATATTGCTGGCGTTGTCCGATGCCACAAATCCACAGGAGAGTCCAATTGGGGTAAGCCATTCCGCGATGATCTTCCTCAGTTGCCGTAAGAGGTTTTCAGCTGTGTGCGTATTCTGGAAAGCGGTGATACAAAGCGTAGCCTGCCTAGGAAAGAGTTGGCGTTTGCGAGATGCTGCTACTGGTGCCGCCGCTGCTGTTCTTGCGGCGGGAGTCCATACATCTACCCAGTGGGCTGTCACAGTCATATAGTCCTGACCCTGCCCTGCTCCACTTGTCCACATGTCCGTGGTTAAGTGGACATTGGGTACAACTGCATTTTTTAGGACACTGGTGAGTCTTTTTCTGACGTCCGTGTACATTCTCGGTATCGCCTGCCTAGAGAAGTGGAACCTAGATGGTATTTGGTAACGGGGGCACACTGCCTCAATAAATTGTCTAGTTCCCTGTGAACTAACGGCGGATACCGGACGCACGTCTAACACCAACATAGTTGTCAAGGACTCAGTTATCCGCTTTGCAGTAGGATGACTGCTGTGATATTTCATCTTCCTCGCAAAGGACTGTTGAACAGTCAATTGCTTACTGGAAGTAGTACAAGTGGGCTTACGACTTCCCCTCTGGGATGACCATCGACTCCCAGCGGCAACAACAGCAGCGCCAGCAGCAGTAGGCGTTACACGCAAGGATGCATCGGAGGAATCCCAGGCAGGAGAGGACTCGTCAGAATTGCCAGTGACATGGCCTGCAGGACTATTGGCATTCCTGGGGAAGGAGGAAATTGACACTGAGGGAGTTGGTGGGGTGGTTTGCGTGAGCTTGGTTACAAGAGGAAGGGATTTACTGGTCAGTGGACTGCTTCCGCTGTCACCCAAAGTTTTTGAACTTGTCACTGACTTATTATGAATGCGCTGCAGGTGACGTATAAGGGAGGATGTTCCGAGGTGGTTAACGTCCTTACCCCTACTTATTACAGCTTGACAAAGGGAACACACGGCTTGACACCTGTTGTCCGCATTTCTGGTGAAATACCTCCACACCGAAGAGCTGATTTTTTTGGTATTTTCACCTGGCATGTCAACGGCCATATTCCTCCCACGGACAACAGGTGTCTCCCCGGGTGCCTGACTTAAACAAACCACCTCACCATCAGAATCCTCCTGGTCAATTTCCTCCCCAGCGCCAGCAACACCCATATCCTCCTCATCCTGGTGTACTTCAACACTGACATCTTCAATCTGACTATCAGGAACTGGACTGCGGGTGCTCCTTCCAGCACTTGCAGGGGGCGTGCAAATGGTGGAAGGCGCATGCTCTTCACGTCCAGTGTTGGGAAGGTCAGGCATCGCAACCGACACAATTGGACTCTCCTTGTGGATTTGGGATTTCGAAGAATGCACAGTTCTTTGCTGTGCTGCTTTTGCCAGCTTGAGTCTTTTCATTTTTCTAGCGAGAGGCTGAGTGCTTCCATCCTCATGTGAAGCTGAACCACTAGCCATGAACATAGGCCAGGGCCTCAGCCGTTCCTTGCCACTCCGTGTGGTAAATGGCATATTGGCAAGTTTACGCTTCTCCTCCGACAATTTTATTTTAGGTTTTGGAGTCCTTTTTTTTACTGATATTTGGTGTTTTGGATTTGACATGCTCTGTACTATGACATTGGGCATCGGCCTTGGCAGACGACGTTGCTGGCATTTCATCGTCTCGGCCATGACTAGTGGCAGCAGCTTCAGCACGAGGTGGAAGTGGATCTTGATCTTTCCCTAATTTTGGAACCTCAACATTTTTGTTCTCCATATTTTAATAGGCACAACTAAAAGGCACCTCAGGTAAACAATGGAGATGGATGGATTGGATACTAGTATACAATTATGGACGGGCTGCCGAGTGCCGACACAGAGGTAGCCACAGCCGTGAACTACCGCACTGTACTGTGTCTGCTGCTAATATATAGACTGGTTGATAAAGAGATAGTATACTCGTAACTAGTATGTATGTATAAAGAAAGAAAAAAAAACCACGGTTAGGTGGTATATACAATTATGGACGGGCTGCCGAGTGCCGACACAGAGGTAGCCACAGCCGTGAACTACCGCACTGTACTGTGTCTGCTGCTAATATATAGACTGGTTGATAAAGAGATAGTATACTCGTAACTAGTATGTATGTATAAAGAAAGAAAAAAAAACCACGGTTAGGTGGTATATACAATTATGGACGGGCTGCCGAGTGCCGACACAGAGGTAGCCACAGCCGTGAACTACCGCACTGTACTGTGTCTGCTGCTAATATAGACTGGTTGATAAAGAGATAGTATACTCGTAACTAGTATGTATGTATAAAGAAAGAAAAAAAAACCACGGTTAGGTGGTATATACAATTATGGACGGGCTGCCGAGTGCCGACACAGAGGTAGCCACAGCCGTGAACTACCGCACTGTACTGTGTCTGCTGCTAATATATAGACTGGTTGATAAAGAGATAGTATACTCGTAACTAGTATGTATGTATAAAGAAAGAAAAAAAAACCACGGTTAGGTGGTATATACAATTATGGACGGGCTGCCGAGTGCCGACACAGAGGTAGCCACAGCCGTGAACTACCGCACTGTACTGTGTCTGCTGCTAATATATAGACTGGTTGATAAAGAGATAGTATACTCGTAACTAGTATGTATGTATAAAGAAAGAAAAAAAAACCACGGTTAGGTGGTATATACAATTATGGACGGGCTGCCGAGTGCCGACACAGAGGTAGCCACAGCCGTGAACTACCGCACTGTACTGTGTCTGCTGCTAATATATAGACTGGTTGATAAAGAGATAGTATACTCGTAACTAGTATGTATGTATAAAGAAAGAAAAAAAAACCACGGTTAGGTGGTATATACAATTATGGAC